>NC_069500.1:689031491-689631491 GCF_027579735.1 Bombina bombina | reverse complement strand
AAAAAGAAAATCTCAGAATCCACAAGTGGACTGAATAAAAATAAAATATGAGGATAAACATCCTGAAAAATGAGTGGATATGAAATGACCTTAACAAAAAGGCATAATAGTCCTGATAATCTCCAACAATGAAGTTGAAACTCTAACAAAACAATATAAAAGTCTTCAAATCCAAAAAAATGGACTGAATAAACCCTTCTTCTTTGGGACAAAGAATAAAAATGAATAGAAACCCAAACCCTGTTCATTCAAAAAATAACTGGCATAATCACTCCTGAAAATAAAACACAGAGCATACTGAGAAAGAAAGATTCTTCCTATAGAAGGTCTAATTCTGAATATCTATTCAAACCCTAAGAAAAATATAGATTTTGGACTGATCCAAAAAACAATTTAATCTGTCCCCCACCAGAATGACTGGATAGAGAACCGCACCTTCATGCAGTCTAAAAAAAGATACAAAATGCTTTTTCTGTGCTTACACTCGGAATTAACCAAATTAACAGCTGAACAAAACAGTTGTTATTATTACCCAAATCAGTGGTATACAATAAATTGACCTCAAAAGGCCAAAGGGCTGTAATAACCCTGCCGGAATATGAATCTGAGACCCTTGGATCTAGAACATTTGTAGTCAGGACATTCACCAACTGATCTACATCACCGGACTTAAAGTAGGGCAAAAATAAATTTTAGACCTCCAAGAATAGTGGAGAAAATAGAAATCAAACAAATTATTATCCTATCAAGATAGAGATAATAAAATATATTTGAAATCATAATAATAGATATACAGGGAGTGCAGAATTATTAGGCAAATGAGTATTTTGACCACATCATCCTCTTTATGCATGTTGTCTTACTCCAAGCTGTATAGGCTCGAAAGCCTACTACCAGTTAAGCATATTAGGTGATGTGCATCTCTGTAATGAGAAGGGGTGTGGTCTAATGACATCAACACCCTATATCAGGTGTGCATAATTATTAGGCAACTTCCTTTCCTTTGGCAAAATGGGTCAAAAGAAGGACTTGACAGGCTCAGAAAAGTAAAAAATAGTGAGATATCTTGCAGAGGGATGCAGCAGTCTTAAAATTGCAAAGCTTCTGAAGCGTGATCATCGAACAATCAAGCTTTTCATTCAAAATAGTCAACAGGGTCACAAGAAGCGTGTGGAAAAACCAAGGCGCAAAATAACTGCCCATGAACTGAGAAAAGTCAAGCGTGCAGCTGCCAAGATGCCACTTGCCACCAGTTTGGCCATATTTCAGAGCTGCAACATCACTGGAGTGCCCAAAAGCACAAGGTGTGCAATACTCAGAGACATGGCCAAGGTAAGAAAGGCTGAAAGACGACCACCACTGAACAAGACACACAAGCTGAAACGTCAAGACTGGGCCAAGAAATATCTCAAGACTGATTTTTCTAAGGTTTTATGGACTGATGAAATGAGAGTGAGACTTGATGGGCCAGATGGATGGGCCCGTGGCTGGATTGGTAAAGGGCAGAGAGCTCCAGTCCGACTCAGACGCCAGCAAGGTGGAGTACTGGTTTGGGCTGGTATCATCAAAGATAAGCTTGTGGGGCCTTTTCGGGTTGAGGATGGAGTCAAGCTCATCTCCCAGTCCTACTGCCAGTTTCTGGAAGACACCTTCTTCAAGCAGTGGTACAGGAAGAAGTCTGCATCCTTCAAGAAAAACATGATTTTCATGCAGGACAATGCTCCATCACACGCGTCCAAGTACTCCACAGCGTGGCTGGCAAGAAAGGGTATAAAAGAAGAAAATCTAATGACATGGCCTCCTTGTTCACCTGATCTGAACCCCATTGAGAACCTGTGGTCCATCATCAAATGTGAGATTTACAAGGAGGGAAAACAGTACACCTCTCTGAACAGTGTCTGGGAGGCTGTGGTTGCTGCTGCATGCAATGTTGATGGTGAACAGATCAAAACACTGACAGAATCCATGGATGGCAGGCTTTTGAGTGTCCTTGCAAAGAAAGGTGGCTATATTGGTCACTGATTTGTTTTTGTTTTGTTTTTGAATGTCAGAAATGTATATTTGTGAATGTTGAGATGTTATATTGGTTTCACTGGTAAAAATAAATAATTGAAATGGGTATATATTTGTTTTTTGTTAAGTTGCCTAATAATTATGCACAGTAATAGTCACCTGCACACACAGATATCCCCCTAAAATAGCTATAACTAAAAACAAACTAAAAACTACTTCCAAAACTATTCAGCTTTGATATTAATGAGTTTTTTGGGTTCATTGAGAGCATGGTTGTTGTTCAATAATAAAATTAATCCTCAAAAATACAACTTGCTTAATAATTCTGCACTCCCTGTAGTAAGCATAATTAAATGATTACTTCTGAAGTAAATAAACAGAGTTATATACTTGAGCATCTGAAACTGCTTATACTAACTGTTCAACAAAGGTTGAGAATACAGCAATGTCAGCCACAGATAAAGCTGAGCTAAAATATAAACAGTACATGAATATGCTCTACCAAGGTTATATTCAAAAAAATCAAAAGAATCCTGAAAATAAGTACCAATATCCATAGAATTAGTAGTACAGTCCCAAGAGGGAATCAGGAAAAACATTCTCTAGAATATAATACAAATTGTATATTGAATAGGACTTTAAGAGCAAAAAAATCTTAAAATCCAGTTTGAAAAGGATTAATAATATAGGGCTAGATTACGAATTTTGCGGTATGAGTGAAAAAGCAGCGTTAAGGCTCGTTTTGACTACCGCTGGTATTACGAGTATTGCAGGTACAACTGCACCGCACACTTTATTGGCCGTAATGCAACGTAACTAACACAGCTTTCCAAAAGTCCTTTTTCAATGGGACTTCCTTTGCACCGGTATTACGAGCCTGACTGGGAGGCCAAAAAGTGAGCGGTACACCCTATACCGTCAAGATCCATACCGTAAATTGAAAGTCAGTAGTTATGGGTTTTATGCTACAATGCCGTAACATAAAAGTCATAACTAAACTAAAGTGCTAAAAAGTACACTAACACCCATAAACTAGCTATTAACCCCTAAACCGAGGCCCTACCGCATCGCAAACACTAAAATAAAATTATTAACCCCTAATCTGCCGCTCTGGACATCGCTGCCACTATAATAAACATATTAACCCCTAATTTGCCGCCCCCAACATTGCTGACACCTACATTATACTTATTAACCCCTAATCTGCTGCCCTGACCTCACCGCCACCTACATTACACTTATTAACCGCTAATCTGCCGTCCCTAACATTGCCACCACCTAACTACACTTATTAACCCCTAATCTGCTGCCCCCAATGTCGCTGCCACCTACATAACACCCATAAACTACCTATTAACCCCTAAACCGAGGCCCTACCGCATTGCAAACACTAAAATAAAATTAATATCCCCTAATCTGCCGCTCCGGACATTGCTGCCACTATAATAAACATATTAACCCCTAATTTGCCGCCCCGACACCGCTGACACCTACATTATACTTATTAACCCCTAATCTGCTGCCCTGACCTCGCCGCCACTTACATTACACTTATTAACCCCTAATATGCCGCCCCTAACATTGCCGCCACCTACCTACATTTATTAACCCCTAATCTTCCGCCCCCAACGTCGCCGCCACTATACTAAATTTATTAACCCCTAACCCTAAGTCTAAACCTAACCCTAACACCCACTAACTTTAATGTAATTAAAATAAATCTAAATAAAACCTACTATTAATAACTAAACAATTTTTTAAAACCAAATACTTACCTGTAAAATAACCCCTAAGCTAGCTACAATAAAACTAATAGTTACATTGTTTCTATCTTAGGTTTTATTTTTATTTCACAGCTAAGTTTGTATTTATTTTAACTAGGTAGAATAGTTAGTAAATAGTTATTAACTATTTACTAACTACCTAGCTAAAATAAACACAAAGTTACCTGTAAAATAAAACCTAACCTGAGTTACACTAACACCTAAACTTACACTACAATTAAATCAATTACATTTATTAAATACAATTAAATTACAAAAACAAACAAAGAGTAAATTACACAAAATAAGAAATTATCAAATATTTAAACTAATTACACCTAATCTAATAGCCCTATCAAACTAAAAAGCCCCCTAGCCTAAACTAAACTGCCAATGGAACCTAAAAGGACCTTTTGCGGGGCATTGCCACAAAGAAATCAGCTCTTTTACCTCTAAAAAAAAAAAATACAAACCCCCCCAACAGTAAAACCCACCACCTACACAGCCAAACCCCCCAAATAAAATCCTAACTAAAAAAACCTAAGCTCCCCATTGCCCTGAAAAGGGCATTTGTATGGGCATTGCCCTTAAAAGGACATTTAGCTCTTTTTCCGCCCAAACCCTAAGCTAAAAATAAAACCCACCCAATAAACCCTTAAAAAAACCTAACACTAACCCCCAAAGATCCACTTACATTTTATGAAGACCCGACATCCATCCTCAATGAAGCGGCAGAAGTCCTCAGCAAAGCTGGCAGAAATCTTCATCCAAGCAGGCCGAAGTCTTCATCCAGACGGCATCTTCTATCTTCATCCATCCGGCGTGGAGCAGCTCCATCTTCAAGACATCCGGTGCAGAGCATACTCTTCTGATGATGGCTCTTCTCGAATGAAGGTTCCCTTAAGTGACGTCATCCAAGATGATGTCCCTTGAATTCCGATTGGCTGATGGAATTCAGCCAAACAGAATTAAAGGTGAAAAAATCATATTGGCTGATGCAATCAGCCAATAGGATTGAGCTTGCATTCTATTGGCTAATTGGAACAGCCAATATAATTCAAGCTCAATCCTATTGGCTGATTGCATCAGTCAATAGGATTTTTTCACTATTAATTCCGATTGGCTGATAGAATTCTATCAGCCAATAGGAATTCAAGGGACGCCATCTTGGATGACGTCACTTAAAGGAACCTTCATTCGAGAAGAGCCGTCAGTAGAGGATGCTCCACGCCAGATGTCTTGAAGATGGAGCCGCTCCGCGCCAGATGGATGAAGATAGAAGATGCCGTCTGGATGAAGACTTCGGCCCGTTTAGATGAAGTCTTCAGCCCGGCTTCGCTGAGGACTTCTGCTGCTTCTTTGAGGATGGATGTTGGGTCTTCAAAAACTGTAAGTGGATATTCGAGGGTTAGTGTTAAGTTCTTTTTAAGGATTTATTGGGTGGGTTTTATTTTTAGCTTAGTGTTTTGTGCGGAAAAAGAGCTAAATGCCCTTTTAAGGGCAATGCCCATACAAATGCCCTTTTCAGGGCAATGGGGAGCTTAGGTTTTTTCGTTAGGATTTTATTTGGGGGGGTTGGTTGTGTGGGTGGTGGGTTTTACTGTTGGGGGGTTGTTTGTATTTTTTTTTACAGGTAGAAGAGCTGATTTCTTTGGGGCATTGCCCCACAAAAGGCCCTTTTAACGGCCATTGGCAGTTAAGTTTAGGCTAGGTTTTTTTTTATTTTGATAGGGCTATTAGATTAGGTGTAATTAGTTTAAATATTTGAATTTCTTTTTTATTTTGTGTAATTTAGTGGGGGGGGTTTGTAATTTAGTTAATTGTATTTAATTAATGTAATTTATTTAATTGTAGTGTAAGGTTAGGTGTTAGTGTAAGACAGGTTAGGTTTTATTTTACAGGTAAATATGTATTTATTTTAAATAGGTAGTAGTTAGTAAATAGTTAATAGCTATTTACAAATAGTCTACCTAGTTAAAATAAATACAAACTTAGCTGTGAAAAAAAATAAAACCTAAGATAGATACAATGTAACTATTAGTTATATTGTAGCTAGCTTAGGTTTTATTTTACAAGTAAGTATTTAGTTTTAAATATGAATTATTTAGTTATTAATAGTAGGTTTTATTTAGATTTATTTTAATTACATTAAAGTTAGTGGGTGTTAGGGTTAGACTTAGGGTTAGGAGTAATAACTTTAGTATAGTGGCGGCGACACTGGGGGCAGAAGATTAGGGGTTAATAAATGTAGGTAGGTGGCGGCGATTTTAGGGGCGGCAGATTCGGGGTTAATAAGTGTAGGTAGGTGGCGGCGATGTTAAGGGCGGCAGATTAGGGGTTAATAAATGTAATGTAGGTGGTGGCGGCAGCCGATTAGGGGTTAATAAGTGTAGGTGGGTAGAGGCAACATTGGGGGCGGCAGATTTGGGGTTAATAATTGTAATGTAGGTGTCAGCGATGTCGGGGGCGGCAGATTAGGGGTGTTTAGACTCAGGGTTTATGTTAGGGTGTTAGGTGTAAACATAACTTTTGTTTCCCCATAGAAATCAATGGGGCTGCATTACGGAGCATTACACTCCTTTATTGCAGGTGTTAGGCTTTTTTTTCAGCCGGCTCTCCCCATTGATGTCTATGGGGAAATCGTGCACGAGCACTTAAACCAGCTCACAGCAGCGCTGGTATTGGAGTACGGTATGGAGCACAATTTTGCTCTACGCTCACTTATTGCCTACTAACACCGGGTTTTTGCAAACCTGTAATAGGAGCGTTATAGGGAGGTGAGCGGTGACAATAACTTGCAAGTTAGCACCGAGCAGCTCTTACCGCAAAACTCGTAATCTAGCCAATAGTTAATAGGAGGACTCCTAAAAGCTATAAATAACAAATATTTTCTTAACAAAGAACATAAAAAATGTTCAAATGAAAAATAAGGAGAATTTATAACAAACTGTCTGATACAGGATCTTTAAAACAAAGAAACCTTCATCAGTATAATACATTTAAGTATACTGTTGGTCAGAACAAAATTAATTAAATTTTAACAATTTTGAAAAGACCTCATAAGTTTATTTAAAGGCATAATAGCAGTCATAACCTTTATGATATAAGCAACAACATGTAATGTTTGCAAATTAAATCAAGTACAAGAACTGAATATGTAAAAAACAGTAAATGTCATTATACATTTAGAAACATAAAACATAATAAATAAATGCCACATAATTGAACTGAAGAAACTTAGCTTTGTAGAATTGTGTTTCAGGACATCATAGTTTCTACAGTAACATCAGAGTCAGGATCAGAATGAAACATCTCGCAAAATGTAACAGAAAAAGAAATATAACATTTAGGCAAAAACATAATTTATGCTTACCTGATAAATTTATTTCTCTTGTGTACCTGATAAATTTATTTTCTCTTGTGTATCCAGTCCACGGATCATCCATTACTTGTGGGATATTCTCCTTCCCAACAGGAAGTTGCAAGAGGATCCCCCACAGCAGAGCTGCTATATAGCTCCTCCCCTAACTGCCATATCCAGTCATTCGACCGAAAACAAGCAGAGAAAGGAGAAACCATAGGGTGCAGTGGTGACTGTAGTTTAAAATTAAAAAATACCTGCCTTAAAATGACAGGGCGGGCCGTGGACTGGAAACACCACAAGAGAAATAAATTTATCAGGTAAGCATAAATTATGTTTTCTCTTGTAAGGTGTATCCAGTCCACGGATCATCCATTACTTGTGGGATACCAATACCAAAGCTAAAGTACACGGATGAAGGGAGGGACAAGGCAGGTACTTAAACGGAAGGTACCACTGCCTGTAAAACCTTTCTCCCAAAAATAGCCTCAGAAGAAGCAAAAGTATCAAATTTGTAGAATTTTGAAAAAGTATGAAGCGAAGACCAAGTTGCCGCCTTGCAAATCTGTTCAACAGAAGCCTCATTTTTAAAGGCCCATGTGGAAGCCACAGCTCTAGTAGAATGAGCTGTAATCCTTTTTGGAGGCTGCTGGCCAGCAGTCTCATAGGCTAAGCGGATTATGCTTCTTAGCCAAAAAGAAAGAGAGGTTGCCAAAGCCTTTTGACCTCTCCTCTGTCCAGAGTAGACAACAAACAAAGCAGATGTTTGACGGAAATCTTTAGTAGCTTGTAAGTAAAACTTTAAAGCACGAACCACGTCCAGATTGTGTAATAGACGTTCCTTCTTTGAAGAAGGATTAGGACACAAAGACGGAACAACAATCTCTTGATTGATATTCTTATTAGATACCACCTTAGGTAAAAACCCAGGTTTGGTACGCAGAACTACCTTATCTGCATGGAAGATCAGATAAGGAGAATCACATTGTAAGGCAGATAACTCGGAAACTCTACGAGCCAAGGAAATAGCTACCAAAAAAAGAACTTTCCAAGATAAAAGTTTGATATCTATGGAATGAAGAGGTTCAAACGGAACCCCCTGAAGAACTTTAAGAACCAAATTTAAGCTCCAAGGTGGAGCAACAGGTTTAAACACAGGCTTGATTCTAACTAAAGCCTGACAAAATGCCTGAACGTCTGGGACATCCACCAGACGCTTGTGCAAAAGAATAGATAGTTCAGAAATCTGTCCCTTTAAGGAACTAGCTGACAATCCTTTCTCCAATCCTTCTTGGAGAAAAGATAATATCCTGGGAATCCTGACCTTACTCCATGAGTAGCCCTTGGATTCACACCAATAACGATATTTACGCCATATCTTATGATAGATTTTCCTGGTGACAGGCTTTCAGGCCTGAATTAAGGTATCAATGACTGACTCAAAGAAACCACGCTTTGATAAAATCAAGCGTTCAATCTCCAGGCAGTCAGCCTCAGAGAAATTAGATTTGGATGGTTGAAAGGACCTTGAAGTAGAAGGTCTTGTCTCAGCGGGAGAGTCCATGGTGGAAAGGATGACATGTCCACCAGATCTGCATACCAAGTCCTGCGTGGCCACACAGGCACTATCAAGATCACTGATGCTCTCTCCTGCTTGATTTTGGCAATCAGACGAGGGAGCAGAGGAAACGGTGGAAACATATAAGCCAGGTTGAAGGACCAAGGCGCTGCTAGAGCATCTATCAGCGTTGCCTTGGGGTCCCTGGACCTGGATCCGTAACAAGGAAGCTTGGCGTTCTGGCGAGACGCCATGAGATCCAGTTCTGGTTTGCCCCAACGATGAACCAATTGTGCAAACACCTCCGGATGGAGTTCCCACTCCCCCGGATGAAAAGTCTGTCGACTTAGAAAATCCGCCTCTCAGTTCTCTACACCTGGGATATGGATAGCTGATAGGTGGCAAGAGTGAATCTCCGCCCAGCGAATTATCTTTGAGACTTCTAATATCACTAGGGAACTCCTTGTTCCCCCTTGATGGTTGATGTAAGCCACAGTCGTGATTTTGTCCGACTGAAATCTGATGAACCTCATTGTCGTTAGCTGAGGCCAAGCCTGAAGAGCATTGAATATCGCTCTTAGTTCCAGAATGTTTATTGGAAGGAGTGACTCCTCCCGAGTCCACGATCCCTGAGCCTTCAGGGAGTTCCAGACTGCACCCCAACCTAGAAGGCTGGCATCTGTCATTACAATTGTCCAATCTGGCCTGCGAAAGGTCATACCTTTGGACAGATGGACCCGAGATAGTCACCAGAGAAGAGAATTCCTGATCTCTTGATCCAGATTTAGTAGAGGGGACAAATCTGTGTAATCCCCATTCCACTGACTGAGCATGCAGAGTTGCAGCGGTCTGAGATGTAGGCGTGCAAACGGCACTATGTCCATTGCCGCTACCATTAAGCCGATTACTTCCATGCACTGAGCCACCGAAGGGCGAGGAATGGAATAAAGAACACGGCAGGAATTTAGAAGTTTTGATAACCTGGACTCCGTCAGGTAAATTTTCATTTCTACAGAATCTATCAGAGTCTCTAGGAAGGAAACTCTTGTGAGGGGGGATAGAGAACTCTTTTCCTTGTTCACCTTCCACCCATGCAACCTCAGAAATGCCAACACTATGTCCGTATGAGACTTGGCAATTTGGAAGTTTGACGCCTGAATCAGGATGTCGTCTAAATAAGGGGCCACTGCTATGCCCCGCGGCCTTAGGACCGCCAGAAGCGACCCCAGAACCTTCGTAAAAATTCTTGGGGCTGTAGCTAACCCAAAGGGAAGAGCTACAAACTGGTAATGCCTGTCTAGGAAGGCAAACCTGAGAAACCAATGATGATCTTTGTGTATCGGAATGTGAAGATAAGCATCCTTTAAATCCACTGTAGTATTGACCCTCCTGGATCATAGGTAGGATGGTACGAATAGTCTCCATCTTGAATGATGGAACTCTGAGGAATTTGTTTAAGATCTTTAGATCTAAAATTGGTCTGAAGGTTCCCTCTTTTTTGGGAACCACAAACAGATTTGAGTAAAATCCCTGTCCCTGTTCCTCCTTTGGAACTGGATGGATCACTCCCATAACTAGGAGGTCTTGTACACAGTGTAAGAATGCCTCTCTCTTTATCTGGTTTGCAGATAATTGAGAATGGTGAAATCTCCCTTTTGGGGGGGGAAACCTTGAAGTCCAGAAGATATCCCTGGGATATAATTTCCAATGCCCAGGGATCCTGGACATATCTTGCCCATGCCTGAGCGAAGAGCGAAAGTCTGCCCCCTACTAGATCCGTTACCGGATAGGGGGCTGTTCCTTCATGCTGTCTTAGAGGCAGCAGCAGGCTTTTTGGCCTGCTTACCCTTGTTCCAGGTCTGGTTAGGTCTCCAGACCGTCTTGGACTGAGCAAAACTTCCCTCTTGTTTTGCATTAGAGGAAGTTGATGCCGCACTTGCCTTGAAGTTTTGAAAGGCACGAAAATTAGACTGTTTGGTCCTTGATTTGGACCTATCCTGAGGAAGGGCATGACCTTTTCCTCCAGTGATATCAGCAATAATCTCCTTCAAACCAGGCCCGAATAGGGTCTGCCCCTTGAAGGGAATGTTAAGCAGCTTAGACTTTGAAGTAACGTCAGCTGACCATGATTTAAGCCATAGCGCTCTGCGCGCCTGGATAGCAAAACCAGAATTCTTAGCCGTTAGTTTAGTCAAATGAACAATGGCATCAGAAACAAAAGAATTGGCTAGCTTAAGTGCTCTAAGCTTGTCAAGTATGTCATCCAATAGAGTCGCTACCTGTAAAGCCTCTTCCAGAGACTCAAACCAGAACGCCGCAGCAGCAGTGACAGGAGCAATGCATGCAAGGGGCTGTAGGATAAAACCTTGATGAATAAACATTTTCTTAAGGTAACCCTCTAACTTTTTATCCATTGGATCTAAGAAAGCACAACTGTCCTCGACAGGGATAGTAGTACGCTTTGCTAGAGTAGAAACTGCTCCCTCCACCTTAGGAACTGTCTGCCATAAGTCCCGTGTGGTGGCGTCTATTAGTAACATTTTTCTAAAAATAGGAGGGGGAGAAAACGGCACACCTGGTCTATCCCATTCCTTAGTAATAATTTCTGTAAACCTTTTAGGTATTGGAAAAACATCAGTGCACACCGGCACTGCATAGTATTTATCCAGTCTACACAATTTCTCTGGCACTGCAATTGTATCACAGTCATTCAGAGCAGCTAAAACCTCCCTGAGTAACACGCGGAGGTGTTCAAGCTTAAATTTAAATGTAGAGATATCAGAATCAGGTTGCATCATCTTCCCTGAGTCAGAAACCCACAGAAAGAAGCTTTCCTTCTTCAGCTTCTGCATATTGTGAGGCAGTATCAGACATAGCTCTTAAAGCGTCAGTATGCTCTGTATTTCGTCTAACTCCAGAGCTATCTCGCTTTCCTCTAAATTCAGGTAGTCTGGCTAATACCGCTGACAGTGTATTATCCATGACTGCCGCCATGTCTTGTAAAGTAAACGCTATGGGCGCCCTAGATGTACTTGGTGCCATTTGAGCGTGAGTCCCTTGAGCGGGAGTCAAAGGATCTGACACGTTGGGAGAGTTAGTCGGCATAACTTCCCCCTCGTCAGATTCCTCTGGTGATAAATTTTTTAAAGACAGAATATGATCTTTATTGCTTAAAGTGAAATCAGTATATTTGGTACACATTCTAAGAAGGGGTTCCACAATGGCTTTTAAACATAATGAACAAGGAGTTTCCTCTATGTCAGACATGTTTGTACAGACTAGCAATGAGACTAGCAAGCTTGGAAAACACCTTAAATCAAGTTAACAAGCAAATATAAGAAACGGTACTGTGCCTTTAAGAGAAACAAATTTTGTCAGAATTTGAAAAACAATGAAAAAAGGCAGTAAATCAAACGAAATTTTTACAGTGTGTATAATAAGCTAACAGAGCATTGCACCCACTTGCAAATGGATGATTAACCCCTTAGTTCAAAAAACGGATAAAAAAAACGATATAGACGTTTATTAACAGTCACACCAAACTGCCACAGCCTTGCTGTGGGCCTACCTTCCCCAACAAACGATTTTGGAAAGCCTAAGAGCCCTTTAGAGATGTCCTATAGCATTCAGGGGACTCCTGGAGGAAGCTGGATGTCTCAGTCTGTAAAAGTTACTGCGCAAAAAAGCGCTAAATTAGGCCCCTCCCACTCATAGTAATACAGTGGAAAGCCTCAGGAAACTGTTTCTAGGCAAATTTAAGCCAGCCATGTGGAAAAAACTAGGCCCCAATAAAGTTTTATCACCAAAGTATATATAAAAACGTTTAAACATGCCAGCAAACTTTTTATATTGTAAATATAAAAGAGTATTACCTCAGAAAGTAAGCATGATACCAGTCGCTATTAAATCACTGTATTCAGGCTTACCTTACATAAATTTGGTATCAGCAGCATTGTCTAGCATTCACATTTTCTAGAAAAAATCTTAACTGCACATACCTCATAGCAGGATAACCTGCACGCCATTCCCCCGCTGAAGTTACCTTTCTCTTCAGTCATGTGTGAGAACAGCAATGGATCTTAGTTACAACCTGCTAAGATCATAGAAATCACAGGCAGATTCTTCTATTTTTCTGCCTGGGACAAAATAGTACAACTCCGGTACCATTTAAAAATAACAAACTTTTGATTGAAGCAAGATAACAGCTACATTTCACCACTTTCCTCTTACTACCTCCATGCTTGTTGAGAGTTGCAAGAGAATGACTGGATATGGCAGTTAGGGGAGGAGCTATAAAGCAGCTCTGCTGTGGGTGATCCTCTTGCAACTTCCTGTTGGGAAGGAGAATATCCCACAAGTAATGGATGATCCGTGGACTGGATACACCTTACAAGAGAAATATTCAATTTCCACAATGTAACAGTTTCAGTAAAGAATAACAAAAGCAGGCATAATAGCTTAAAAAAAACTATGAAAACAGCGAGCAATAGAGGGAAATGGGTAAAAAACATAATTTATGCTTACCTGATAAATTTATTTCTCTTGTAGTGTATCCAGTCCACGGATCATCCATTACTTGTGGGATATTCTCCTTCCCAACAGGAAGTTGCAAGAGGATCACCCACAGCAGAGCTGCTATATAGCTCCTCCCCTAACTGTCATATCCAGTCATTCGACCAAAAACAAACAGAGAAAGGAGAAACCATAGGGTGCAGTGGTGACTGTAGTTTAATTAAAATTTAGACCTGCCTTAAAAGGACAGGGCGGGGTGTGGACTGGATACACTACAAGATAAATAAATGTATCAGGTAAGCATAAATTATGTTTTCTCTTGTTAAGTGTATCCAGTCCACGGATCATCCATTACTTGTGGGATACCAATACCAAAGCTAAAGTACACGGATGATGGGAGGGACAAGGCAGGATTAAGCGGAAGGAACCACTGCCTGAAGAACCTTTCTCCCAAACACAGCCTCCGAAGAAGCAAAAGTATCAAATTTGTAAAATTTTGAAAAAGTGTGAAGCAAAGACCAAGTCGCAGCCTTGCAAATCTGTTCAACAGAGGCCTCATTTTTGAAGGCCCAGGTGGAAGCCACAGCTCTAGTAGAATGAGCTGTAATCCTTTCAGGGGGCTGCTGTCCAGCAGTCTCATAGGCTAGGCTTATTACGCTCCGAAGCCAAAAGGAAAGAGAGGTTGCCGAAGCTTTTTGACCTCTCCTCTGTCCAGAGTAAACGACAAACAGGAAAGATGTTTGACGAAAATCCTTAGTAGCTTGTAAGTAAAACTTCAAGGCACGGACTACGTCCAGATTATGTAAAAGACGTTCCTTCTTTGAAGAAGGATTAGGGCACAACGATGGAACAACAATCTCTTGATTGATATTCTTGTTAGAAACCACCTTAGGTAAAAACCCAGGTTTGGTACGCAGAACTACCTTATCTGCATGAAAAATCAGATAGGGAGAATCACATTGTAAGGCAGATAGCTCAGAGACTCTCCAAGCCGAGGAAATAGCCATCAAAAACAGAACTTTCCAAAATAAAAGTTTAATATCAATGGAATGAAGGGGTTCAAACGGAACTCCTTGAAGAACCTTAAGAACCAAGTTTAAGCTCCACGGGGGAGCAACAGGTTTAAACACAGGCTTAAATCTAACCAAAGCCTGGCAAAATGCCTGGACATCTGGAACCTCTGCCAGACGCTTGTGCAAAAGAATAGACAGAGCAGAAATCTGTCCCTTTAAGGAACTAGCTGATAATCCTTTGTCCAAGCCCTCTTGGAGAAAAGACAATATTCTAGGAATCCTAACTTTACTCCATGAGTAAGTCTTGGATTCACACCAATAAAGATATTTACTCCATATCTTGTGGTAGATTTTCCTGGTAACAGGCTTTCGTGCCTGTATTAAAGTATCAATGACTGACTCAGAGAAGCCACGCTTTGATAGAATCAAGCGTTCAATCTCCATGCAGTCAGTCTCAGAGAAATTAGATTTGGATGATTGAAAGGACCTTGTATCGGAAGGTCCTGTCTTAGAGGCAGAGTCCATGGTGGAAAGGATGACATGTCCACTAGGTCTGCATACCAAGTTCTGCGTGGCCACGCAGGTGCTATCAGAATCACCGATGCTCTCTCCTGTTTGATTTTGGCAATCAGTCGAGGGAGCAGAGGAAACGGTGGAAACACATAAGCCAGGTTGAAGAACCAAGGCGCTGCTAGCGCATCTATCAGCATCGCTTCTGGGTCCCTGGACCTGGATGCGTAACAAGGAAGCTTGGCGTTCTGGCGAGACGCCATGAGATCCAACTCTGGTTTGCCCCAACGATTAATCAACTGAGCAAACACCTCCGGATGGAGTTCCCACTCCCTCGGATGGAAAGTCTGACGACTTAGAAAATCCGCCTCCCAGTTCTCCACGCCTGGGATATGGATTGCTTACAGGTGGCAAGAGTGGTACTCTGCCCAGCGAATTATTTTTGAGACTTCTAACATCGCTAAGGAACTCCTGGTTCCCTCTTGATGGTTGATGTAAGCCCCAGTCGTGATGTTGTCTGACTGAAATCTGATGAACCTCAGTGTTGCTAACTGAGGCCAAGCCAGAAGAGCATTGAATATCGCTCTTAAATCCAGAATATTTATTGGAAGGAGTTTCTCCTCCTGAGTCCACGATCCCTGTGCCTTCAGGGAATTCCAGACTGCACCCCAACCTAGAAGGCTGGCATCTGTTGTTACAATTGTCCAATCTGGCCTGCGAAAGGTCATACCCTTGGACAGGTGTACCCGAGACAACCACCAGAGAAGAGAATCTCTGGTCTCTTGATCCAGATTTAGCAGAGGGGACAAATCTGTGTAATCCCCATTCCACTGACTCAGCATGCATAATTGCAGCGGTCTGAGATGAAGGCGCGCAAATGGCACTATGTCCATTGCCGCTACCATTAAGCCGATTACCTCCATACACTGAGCTACCGAAGGGTGCGGAATGGAGTGAAGAACACGGCAAGCATTTAGAAGTTTTGATAACCTGGACTCCGTCAGGTAAATTTTCATTTCTACAGAATCTATAAGAGTCCCTAAGAAGGAGACTCTTGTGAGTGGGGATAGAGAACTCTTTTCCTCGTTCACTTTCCACCCGTGCGACCTCAGAAATGCCAGAACTATCTCTGTATGAGACTTGGCAACTTGAAAGCTTGACGCCTGTATCAGGATGTCGTCTAGATACGGAGCCACCGCTATGCCTCGCGGTCTTAGAACCGCCAGAAGTGAGCCCAGAACCTTTGTAAAGATTCTCTGGGCTGTAGCCAACCCGAAGGGAAGAGCTACAAATTGGTAATGCCTGTCTAGAAAGGCAAACCTTAGAAACCGATGATGATCTTTGTGAATCGGTATGTGAAGGTAGGCATCCTTTAAGTCCACTGTGGTCATGTACTGACCTTCTTGGATCATGGGTAGGATGGTCCGAATAGTTTCCATTTTGAAAGATGGAACTCTGAGGAATTTGTTTAAGATCTTTAGATCCAAAATTGGTCTGAAGGTTCCCTCTTTTTTGGGAACCACAAACAGATTTGAATAAAAACCCTGTCCTTGTTCCGTCCGCGGAACTGGATGGATTACTCCCATAACTAGGAGGTCTTGCACACAGCGTAGGAATGCCTCTTTCTTTATCTGATTTGCAGATAGCCTTGAAAGATGAAATCTCCCTTGTGGAGGGGAAGCTTTGAAGTCCAGAAGATATCCCTGAGATATGATCTCCAACGCCCAGGGATCCTGAACATCTCGTGCCCACGCCTGGGCGAAGAGAGAAAGTCTGCCCCCTACTAGATCCGTCGCCGGATAGGGGGCCGTTTCTTCATGCTGTCTTAGAGGCAGCAGCAGGCTTTCTGGCCTGCTTGCCTTTGTTCCAGGACTGGTTAGGTTTCCAGGCCTGCTTAGATTGAGCAAAAGTTCCCTCTTGTTTTGAAGCGGAGGAAGTTGATGCTGCACCTGCCTTGAAATTTCGAAAGGCACGAAAATTAGACTGTTTGGCCTTTGCTTTGGCCCTGTCCTGAGGAAGGGTGTGACCCTTACCTCCAGTAATGTCAGCAATAATTTCCTTCAAACCAGGCCCGAATAAGGTCTGCCCCTTGAAAGGAATGTTGAGTAATTTAGACTTCGAAGTCACGTCAGCTGACCAGGATTTAAGCCATAGTGCCCTACGCACTTGGATGGTGAATCCGGAATTCTTAGCCGTTAGTTTAGTCAAATGAACAATGGCATCAGAAACAAATGAGTTAGCTAGCTTAAGTGTTCTAAGCTTGTCAATAATTTCAGTCAATGGAGCTGTATGGATGGCCTCTTCCAGGGCCTCAAACCAGAATGCCGCCGCGGCCGTGACAGGCGCAATGCATGCAAGGGGCTGTAAAATAAAACCTTGTTGAATAAACATTTTCTTAAGGTAACCCTCTAATTTTTTATCCATTGGATCTGAAAAAGCACAACTGTCCTCAACCGGGATAGTAGTACGCTTTGCTAAAGTAGAAACTGCTCCCTCCACCTTAGGGACCGTCTGCCATAAGTCCCGTGTAGTGGCGTCTATTGGAAACATTTTTCTAAATATAGGAAATGGGGAAAAAGGCACCCCCGGTCTATCCCACTCCTTGCTAATAATTTCTGTAAGCCTTTTAGGTATAGGAAAAACATCAGTACACACCGGTACCGCATAGTATTTATCCAGCCTACACAATTTCTCGGGTACTGCAACTGTGTTACAGTCATTCAGAGCAGCTAATACCTCCCCAAGCAACACACGGAGGTTCTCAAACTTAAATTTAAAATTAGAAATCTCTGAATCAGGTTTCCCCGAATCAGAGATGTCACCCACAGACTGAAGCTCTCCGTCCTCATGATCTGCATATTGTGACGCAGTATCAGACATGGCCCTTACAGCATCTGCGCGCTCTGTATTTCTCCTAACCCCAAAGCAATCGCGCTTGCCTCTTAATTCAGGCAACCTGGATAATACCTCTGACAGGGTATTATTCATGATTGCAGCCATGTCCTGCAAGGTAATCGCTATGGGCGTCCCTTATGTAATTGGCGCCATATTAGCATGCATTCCCTGAGCGGGAGGCGAAGGGTCTGACACGTGGGGAGGGTTAGTCGGCATAACTTCCCCCTCGTCAGAATCTACTGGTGATATTCATTTTATAGTTAAAGACTGATCTTTACTGTTTAAGGTGAAATCAATACATTTAGTACACATTCTCCTATGGGGCTCCACCATGGCTTTCAAACATAATGAACAAGTAGTTTCCTCTGTGTCAGACATGTTTAAACAGACTAGCAATGAGACTAGCAAGCTTGGAAAACACTTTAAACAAGTTTACAAGCAATATAAAAAACGTTACTGCACCTTTAAGAAACACAAATTTTGTCAAAATTTGAAATAACAGTGAAAAAAGGCAGTTACACTAACAAATTTTTTACAGTGTATGTAACAAGTTAGCAGAGCATTGCACCCACTTGCAAATGGATGATTAACCCCTTAATACCCAAAACTGAATAATAAAAGACAAAAACGTTTTTTTTTTTTTTTTTTTCAAACAGTCAGAACTGCCACAGCTCTACTGTGGCTTTTTACCTCCCTCAAAAACGACTTTGAAGCCTTTTGAGCCCTCCAGAGATGTCCTGGATCATGCAGAGGGAAGCTGAATGTCTCTGTCAGTATTTTTAGCTGAACAGAAAAGCACTAAAAAAAGGCCCCTCCCACTCATATTACAACAGTGGAAAGCCTAAGGAAACTGTTACTAGGCAAAATTCAAGCCAGCCACGTGGAAAAAAACTAGGCCCCAATAAGTTTTATCACCAAATACATATAAAAACGATTAAACATGCCTGCAAATGTTTTATATTACATTTTTATAAGAGTATGTATCTCTATTAATAAGCCTGATACCAGTCGCTATAACTGCATTTAAGGCTTTACTTACATTAGTTCGGTATCAGCAGCATTTTCTAGCAAATTCCATCCCTAGAAAAATATTAACTGCACATATCTTATTGCAGGAAAACCTGCACGCCATTCCCTCTCTGAAGTTACCTCACTCCTCAGAATATGTGAGAACAGCCATGGATCTTAGTTACTTCTGCTAAGATCATAGAAAACGCAGGCAGATTCTTCTTCTAAATACTGCCTGAGATAAACAGTACACTCCGGCACCATTTAAAAATAACAAAACTTTTGATTGAAGAATAAGCTAAGTATAAAACACCACACTCCTCTTACGACCTCCATCTTGGTTGAGGCTTGCAAGAGAATGACTGGATATGACAGTTAGGGGAGGAGCTATATAGCAGCTCTGCTGTGGGTGATCCTCTTGCAACTTCCTGTTGGGAAGGAGAATATCCCACAAGTAATGGATGATCCGTGGACTGGATACACTTAACAAGAGAAATTAAAAATTTTGCGTCAAGTATGACGCATAATGCAAAAAGGAATTTAAATTTTTTGGGGCAAAACTAACACCAGGAAATGACACAATTTGGGTCATAACAAACTCAATTTCGCGCCAAAACAACTCACTTTAACAAAGATGCCAGAAATGACGAAACTTGCACCATCAACGGTGCTAGTTCGCGGCAAAAAAACTTTTGAACCAAGAATGATATAATAAAAAACAGCATTTTGCGCCCTCACGAGCCTAGATTTTGCTCGCGAAAAAATGAGAGTCAAATTGAAAAAAACTGAACCCTGGGTAAGAAAAAAGTTTAAATAAACTTCCCAAACATGATTCCTATACTGAAACTGTTTAGACTGCAAAAGGGAAATATACATAAACCTGACTCATGGCAAATATAAGTAAATACATATATTTAAAACTTTATATTAATACATAAAGCGCCAAACCATAGCTGAGAGTGTCTTAACCCCTTAAGGACCAGAGACGTACCCTGTATGTCGCTGGCCTTTTTTTGGGACTTGATTGTTTTATAGCGCGGTCTTGCCACCAGCGTTGAGACTGCTCTATTCCACAAAGCCTGCTGGAGGGAGTGTATTAATAGCGTGTTCTTGCTAGACTTATGCTATTATGTCCTGAAAAAACCCTTAACGACCAGTGACATACAGGGTACATTGTGGTCCTTAAGGGGTTAAATAACAATACGTACTTACCGAAAGACACCCATCCACATATAGCAGATAGCCAAACCAGTACTGAAAAAGCATCAGCAGAGGTAATGGTATATAGGAGTATATTGTCAATCTGAAAAGGGAGGTAGGAGATGAATATCTATGACTGATAACAGAGAACCCTTGAAAAGATTTCCGGCAAGGAAAACCATAAAATAAATAGGCGATACTCTCTTCACATCCCTCTGACAAACACTGTACTCTGAGAGGAATCGGGCTTCAACATGCTGAGAAGCGCATATCACAGAAGAAAATCAAGCACAAACTTACTTCACCACCTCCATAGGGAGGCAAAGTTTGTAAAACTGAATTGTGGGTGTGGTGAGGGGTGTATTTATAGGCATTTGAGGTTTGGGAAACTTTGCCCCTCCTGGTAGCATTGTATATCCCATACGTCACAAGCTCATGGACTCTTGCCAATTACATGAAAGAAAAGAAAATGTGTGTCAAGATAAGGGTATGTCTGAAGAACCAATCAGGTGTCATTGTGTGTACTCTAATAAAACCAGAATTATTTAATTCAGAGGTAGCACAGGACCACAAAAATGTGTTTAGGCCCATGTGGCCAGAATACAATTTGAGAGGGAAAAGTAGAAAAATTCCACTGCTATCCATAATACTTAAAGGGCCACTAAACCCAAAATCTTTTTTTCACGATTCAGATAGAGAATAGAAATTTAAACAACATTACAATTTACTTATATTATTTATTTTGCTTCATTTTTTAGATATCCTTAGTTGAAGAAAAAGCAATGCACATGGTGAGCCAATCACACAAGGCTTCTATGTGCAGCAACCAATCAGTAGCTGCTGAGCATATCTAGATATGCTTTTCAGCAAAGAATATCAAGAGAATGGAACAAATTAGATAATATAAGTAAATTAGAAAGATGTTTAAAATTGCATTCTATTTCTAAATCATGAAAGAAAAAATGTGGGTGTCATGTCCCTTTAAATTACAGGTACATGGTAAATGTTTGTTGTGCTTTATTATTTTGTAATTAAGATATTCATGTTGAATAGCATGGACCCCAAGAGCTGTCCTAGTAAGCTACTTAAGCCTCTTAGAGCACTAGTTCACTAATGTAATGGAGTTTCTGGCATATTTCTGTTATACACTTTCCATATTAGTTTACTTGTACATTTATATATATATTTTTATTCATATAGCATTTTCAGGTATATTAGAAAGTACAACTACAAGTAGAAATAATGAAAAAAGTGAAAGTGGTGAGATATAGGAAATATAAGGTGTATACTTACATTTATTTCATATCCTGTATTACAGTGATATAGAACTGTATCTTTATATTGGTATCCTGATCCAAGTACTACTCCATGTTCTGGGGCTTTTGGTTTTGCACATAACAAAGGATTACATACATCATCTGAAAAGGGAGGTAGCCAGGTGCCATCACTCTAAATATTAAATAGAAGAAATATAAATATATATATATTTTTTTAAATATTAATAAGTGAAAAAGAGTTTGAATTAGAACACATTGTGTTCTAAAAAGGCAAAATTGCATAAACGTGAATGTCTGTTTCTCCATAGTTTTACATACCTATGTAACCTAGTATTACTTCCCGACAGCTAAAAGCAGAGAAAGAGCTTTAAAAGGTTCCTCATATTCGGGTTAATAAATCTTAAGTGGTCCAGCATAGGTTGCTTGGCAATTTTTAATTTTCATAACTTTATTTTGAGTGATTACCTCTATGAATTGGTATTGCAAAACCACCTGTTTTTTATTTTATTTTACTTAGTTTATGCACGGCAGCCATCTTTGTGTCATGGCGCACAACAAATGTTGGTTATACAGATGTTTACAGAAACCTCAATATCTTGGCTCAGGATGGTCTTACTTTATTGGAACCAAAACTGATCCCTAGAGCACATTACAAGGTAAATGTACATATATAAACATTTTGCACATTCTTGTTCCATAGACTTAGAACTGAATTCCTAAAGTAATGATCAAGATTTCAGAAAGTTCCATTTTTAAGGTAAATTTTTAATTGGAAGGGTACCTAGGTAAGTATAGTGTGCATGCAGAGCAGTTCAGGTTTGAGACTTGTTTTTATGAGGGTGAGAAAGTGCCATTTTTAACATTTCTTCTCACTTTCAGGTTAATTATCTCTGTTGGGGGACCAGATAGAAACGTGAAATCACTGATATAAGTCCTCTATGGTTGCACTCTGCTGTAAAAAAAATGAGTTTGAGATCCCACTGGTTACAGAGCTAGGACTAGTAGAAATCCAGGAAAAAGCCAACCATATTCAAACAATTTGTGAAATGAACAGATGCAATATAAGCATAATGAATAATAAAAAAATGAATACTTATGTTTATAATTGTCAATTAGATCTAAAATGTTAATACATTTGATATTGGCAAAAATCAAGCATGACCAACCATGTTGGTACAGGCACAAACACGACATTAGGCCAGGAATATTTGTCTCTGCATCTCTGGGAATGCCCAAACATGCAAGTGTGTGGACAAAGCTTGTTATGTGGGTTCATGTGAGTTAGTTCCTAGATGCTGAAGTGTGTTAGTATTAAAGTGATGCGTGAATAGATTTTATCAAAGAAAATTGACCCTAAATGTGGAGTTTTTAGCTATCTTAATCATTAATTATGACTTGAATTGTAAGACTAAGGAACAAGAATGTGCAAAATGTACATAAACCTTGTAATATGCTCTAGTTTTTGTTTCAAGGAGCTAGGACCATCCTGAGATATTGAGATTTCCACAAACATCTGCATAACTTTGTTGTGCATAATAATACAAAGATGGCCATTAAACCAAGTAAAATTAAATAAAAAACTGGTGGTGTTGCAATACTAGTACATAGAGGCAACCACAAAAAAAATAATTAGGAAAATTAAAAATGGTTAAGCAACAAACTTGACAATTATTCGACCACTTGAGATGGATTGACCCATTCATGTTTAAGATATTGCCAATATCTTAGCCCCCAAAAATTGGATTTGCAGAAAATGTAAGCTAAAATGTATTTATTCATCTAAACACAGGAACATTTTTTTTTATGTATAACATGCATAAAGCTAACCACATAAGAACAAAATTGACAAACCAGAATACATTAATAACTTCAATGTTAGTAAAGTTTCTCCCTAATAATCATGAATGTTATACGGCAATTGTTAAATAAAACCTGTGAGTTTTTAATATAAAATATGAAATTATGTGTAGAAAACAAAAGCTTTGCCTCCTCTACCTGTAACTGAAGTCTGAATTGGTGAGGCACATGGTAAGCGTCACCATTCCATACCTAATTGCATTACAGGGAGTGCAGAATTATTAGGCAAATGAGTATTTTGACCACATCATCCTCTTTATGCATGTTGTCTTACTCCAAGCTGTATAGTCTCGAAAGCCTACTACCAATTAAGCATATTAGGTGATGTGCATCTCTGTAATGAGAAGGGGTGTGGTCTAATGACATTAACACCCTATATCAGGTGTGCATAATTATTAGGCAACTTCTTTTCCTTTGGCAAAATGGGTCAAAAGAAGGACTTGACAGGCTCAGAAAAGTCAAAAATAGTGAGATATCTTGCAGAGGGATGCAGCACTCTTAAAATTGCAAAGCTTCTGAAGCGTGATCATCGAACAATCAAGCGTTTCATTCAAAATAGTCAACAGGGTCGCAAGAAGCGTGTGGAAAAACCAAGGCGCAAAATAACTGCCCATGAACTGAGAAAAGTCAAGCGTGCAGCTGCCAAGATGCCACTTGCCACCAGTTTGGCCATATTTCAGAGCTGCAACATCACTGGAGTGCCCAAAAGCACAAGGTGTGCAATACTCAGAGACATGGCCAAGGTAAGAAAGGCTGAAAGACCACCACTGAACAAGACACACAAGCTGAAACGTCAAGACTGGGCCAAGAAATATCTCAAGACTGATTTTTCTAAGGTTTTATGGACTGATGAAATGAGAGTGAGTCTTGATGGGACAGATGGATGGGCCCGTGGCCGGATTGGTAAAGGGCAGAGAGCTCCAGTCCGACTCAGACGCCAGCAAGGTGGAGGTGGAGTACTGGTTTGGGCTGGTATCATCAAAGATGAGCTTGTGGGGCCTTTTAGGTTGAAGATGGAGTCAAGCTCAACTCCCAGTCCTACTGCCAGTTTCTGGAAGACACCTTCTTCAAGCAGTGGTACAGGAAGAAGTCTGCATCCTTCAAGAAAAACATGATTTTCATGCAGGACAATGCTCCATCACACGCGTCCAAGTACTCCACAGCGTGGCTGGCAAGAAAGGGTATAAAAGAAGAAAATCTAATGACATGGCCTCCTTGTTCACCTGATCTGAACCCCATTGAGAACCTGTGGTCCATCATCAAATGTGAGATTTACAAGGAGGGAAAACAGTACACCTCTCTGAACAGTGTCTGGGAGGCTGTGGTTGCTGCTGCACGCAATGTTGATGGTGAACAGATCAAAACACTGACAGAATCCATGGATGGCAGGCTTTTGAGTGTCCTTGCAAAGAAAGGTGGCTATATTGGTCACTGGTTTGTTTTTGTTTTGTTTTTGAATGTCAGAAATGTATATTTGTGAATGTTGAGATGTTATATTGGTTTCACTGGTAAAAATAAATAATTGAAATGGGTATATATTTGTTTTTTGTTAAGTTGCCTAATAATTATGCACAGTAATAGTCACCTGCACACACAGATATCCCCCTAAAAATAGCTATAACTAAAAACAAACTAAAAACTACTTCCAAAACTATTCAGCTTTGATATTAATGAGTTTTTTGGGTTCATTGAGAACATGGTTGTTGTTCAATAATAAAATTAATCCTCAAAAATACAACTTGCCTAATAATTCTGCACTCCCTGTAGGTATTTTTGGGGAAGGAGAAACATAGAAAGCTGTTTGATTTAAAAAAAAAAAAAAACATGAAGAAACAAAGATTACATATAACTGCAAAATGAGGAAACTCTGTCTTATTAATCCCAGGGGTGTCAGATTCCTCATTCCATACCAGGTATCTTCATCCCTAAAGGGCCAAATAGTTACTGGCACAAGTAGGCTGTTAGCTAGCGATAAGGGTGTAAGCAAAAAAACAAAGGGTAATTTCAACACTCATGACCAATTGAGTGTTATTCTGCCATATCTGGAGATTTAACCTCCCAAAATATTAATTCAGTAGTCATGTGGACTCCAGGACTAAATGACAGTTTAATTACACCATTCAAGGGAGAGTAAACATCCTGCAGTTACAACATTTTTTTCTGCAGTCTTCCAATAGATTAACAAATCAGTAGACTCTAAACATTATCACAAGATGTTAACACTTTGTATGCAGCTATTGTTTTTCAGTGTTAAAACTCCACCAACTAATTTCCTTGTTTAGAGGAACCAAACTGGACTTGTGTTTGGAAAAGACAGGACTATCCACTTTAATTGTGTTAACAAAATCTCCAGGTGCTCATTCAGTTTTACAAACTGGAAAATTCCAAATTTGTAGACTTAAATTACAGGACAATGTGTCAAAAATAATAAAAGTTTAATGCAAAGTTGTTTAAGCATCATCATCACTATTTTTATTGACATTTGCAACTCTATACCTCCTTGGTCAAGCCCAGATTTATAGTAAATGACCCAAGCTCACATAGTGAAGCAATAGATGGCACAGGCAGAGGTGGGACACTGACTGTGGGGAAATGAGTAGCAGGACCAGTAAGGAGAGGTACAGGTGATACTAGTGGTTAATTAAAATGACACGGAGGAAGCAAGCTTGATGGTTTTAATCCTGCATGATACTGAGAAGTATAAGACATAGCAGATGATGGTAGTGACAGAGGCCATTGGGCAAATTAGATTGGGAAACTCATATTGTATGCCCTGCTGTAATGCTGCACTAATTTAGAGAGATATGTATTTTGAGAGAACAATGAATTCAAAATTGTAGGAAGACAATTTACAGGCAAATGCCAGAGTAGCAGGCTGTAACCTCAAGCTAAAGAGAGGTTGGATGATGCAATTAGTCAATGACTCAAAGACAACAAGCAAATCAAATCAAATAAACAAATGGCTGAGAAAGAAGATTTGTGTTTTAAAACCCAAATGAAATGCTATGGCATGACCTGAAACGGGTTGTACAATCATGATGACCCAGAAATATGAACGGAGACAGATTTGTCGGGAGGAATAGTCCAAAATCCATCCTCATTGTTTTGCAAATCTTATAAGCAGCTATAGGAGGTTGTTGCTGCTAAAGTAGGATCTACAAGTAACTATATTTTTACTTACTTTTCCCAGTCTGCACTGTGAATAATTAGGCAATTTCTTTAAAAAAATGCAAAAAGTACAACTCTATGGGCTAGATTACAAGTGGTGCGCTTTCTGAATTTTTTACTTGCGCGGTATCTGCGCTCCAAGTAAAATTTAATCATGGACGGGTTAGCGCATGTATTACAAGTTGAAAATAAAACGTTAGCTTTAGCATGCAAGCAAAACCCGAAAGTAAGCTAAATTCAGGACTTCAGACTAACTTTTTCTCCCCATAGACTTTAATGAAGCTATCACTTATCATTTGGGCACCAACCAAAACCGCGTTAGGCCAACTGAGCTAATGCAGAAGGTAGTTGTACTTTAAATTCCTATGTTCTTAGCATAGAAGAAAATGTTCTTTTTATTAAATTGATATATATATATGTGTGTGTATACAAATATATATTTTATTTTTATATATATATATATATATATATATATATGTATACATATTTTAAAATTAAAAGGACATTTTGTTCTATGTGAAGAACATAGAAATTTCAAGTATTTTCAGATGCTGGGCAGATCTAGGTCTGAAATATTTAATCCAAGTTAGAGATGGGCCCACAGCAAACATTAAATCTTTTACCATGCTTTCTAGGGAGTTTGCATATTTACAATTGAGACATTCTTATAATGAATTAAATATGAAATACAACAGTAACTGGGAACTAGGGAGTTTGGATGCTGCAATAAATCTATACACGCAAGGGAAACATTCTATTTCATTCCTATATAATATATTACTAAATGGTGCAGGTCAAAATTACCTGAATGGTCTATTTTTAAAATGGAGAAATAATTTTTTCCTCAATCTCAGTCAAAGAGATTAATAAGAGTTTTGGATTGGCAAGAAAGGCCACAATGATGGTTGCATGGAGGGAATCCCATTTTAGAATTGTAAATAGGATATATGTAACTCCGCACAAATAGGTCGCTGGTACCCTAATAACATTACCAGTTGCTCTAAATGCAATAACAGCCAGGCAGACCTGATCCACTGCTTTTGGTCTTGCTCCAAGTTTAAACAATTCTGAGCCAAAGTTAATTTCTGACTAAACACAGCTCTTGAAAGTAAAATTACATTGGAACCATATGACATCTTTCTAAATAATTCACAGAGACATAGGACTTCTATAATTATTAATACAGGTATCCTGGCAGAACATAACTTGCTATTAGACAACTGGAAAACTAAGAATGCTCCTTCTTTTGCACTATTTAAAATGACAATAACAAATTTAATAATTTTAGAACAATCCTGTATGCACGGATAAGAAGATTAAAATTTACCTCCACAAATGGGAAAGTATAATTAGAACCCTTCTGATGGAGACGCAAGTACAACTTACTTTTCCCCTTGGGAAATCAAGTCTCTTGGTCTTGTGGGTACAGGAGGGAATACTCCCGACAGAGTGGGGCTAATGGATGGCTGAAGTAGGGGGTATGGGTTTGGGTGGTAGTGTTTTTTTTCTTCTTTCTCTCCCTTCCATTGATATAAACTAATCTACATTTAAATAGTGGGCCATTATCTAAACCTCTACAAAAGAGCGAGTCTATTGACAAATCTATTAAATCTATTAAACTATTGTATTGCAAAGGGTAACTTTAAGATGTACCTACTGTCATAAATCAGGTTTCTCTTTGGTTGTATTTTAAATGAAAATGGTACATGAAACAGCAATGTTAAATATTAAAAATAATGGTAATGTCGTATTACTTGCATATACAGTATATGTATTATGACCCCTATGTTGTCTAATATTTACTCTGACAGTAAGAGTTTATATAATATGATGATTATATTTATTTTTTTTATGTTTATTTATGTAGTAACGATTTGGCAACTATCAGATGAGTTAGCTATAGTATCACTAGCATCTTTTGTTTGTATATAAAATATAAAACCCCAACAATGTGGCCATAAATGAGAGAGTACCTCGGTATAGATTAATTGTACATGTATATTGCCTATGTGTAAAGGTCTTGTACAATGCCGTGCTTGATGTTAGCCCAGTCTTGTTTTTCTTTGTATTTTTCTCACATTGTTGGATTTAAATAAAGATATAAAAAAAAAGAAATTTCAAGTATTACTATTCAAAACACATTACAAAGTAGTAAAAAATTATACTGCATGTTTCAAGGTATTTAACTGGGAACGGCTCAAAAGTATATTTATAACTTCTATGGTGCACTCAGTATATATATATATATATATATATATATATATATATATATATATATATATCTTATACATGATATGCCCCCACATGGATACGTCATAATGCCATCTGGCTTGGGGAAAGAGGATATCCAGATTTCTGGTTTACTAAGGACCCCAAAAATTTGTAGTGTGGCCCTTAATATCTCTATCTATCTATCTATCTATCTATCTATCTATCTATCTATCTATCTAATATGCTTGCCTTATTTGCTTTACTGCTGTTTAATGTGGCATATTTAGTTTGATATTTCAGTGAAATGCCTGGCCAAATACCCAGATGCACTACAGTGGAGAGGTAGTTTACCTACATATAATATGTGCTTTGGAGGATGTAATAAGACATTACATAACAATTACATTTTCCTTACATTATAATTAATCAAGTAGTTATTACTGTACATATAGAACTTACACACGTTTCACATGCAGATTGACATTAATAAAGGTGAATTGTAAAGATATTTAATTAATTATAAATACTTTACCATACAAGTTGAAGTGCTTGCTCCAGACCGTTTATAGCCATCTTTGCACAATATTTTTATTGTATCATTAATATAATATTCTGTTTTAGTAACTATAAACTTTATTGGATTTCCTTGTATATAACATTTTTTAGGAATACAGGAAATGTCCTCTGAAGACCAAAATCCATCAACCAGACAAGTTTTTGCACACTCTTCAGAATTCATCATATAGCCATCTTGACATCTGTGAAATATATCACGTGCTATAAGATTATATAAAAAGATACAATGTAAAATTTGAAATAGGGTATATAAATAACAAAATAACATATATATGGCATTTGAAAATAAAACTAGGGAGTTGATTACAATTTTGTGTCTCTTGTTAGATACCGATTTCGGAACCTCGACTGGTATTGTCAGTATATTTTTCCAGTGATCACAATCCTTAAATTCTTCTGCCATTAATACTGATTACGAGTGGAGCACTATTTTGCGCTCCAGCTTGCACATTTACATCTCTAGACAGTTTTGTTTTGTATGTGCGTTGGGTTGTTCTCATATTATACGTTGAAAGTAAATAGTTTCTGTGCAAGTGAAAACCCAGCGCATACACAGAGTTGGGCCGTGTTGACGTATTCTTCCACAGATTTCAATGGAGCGCAAAAACCCAATTTGCGTTTATTCAAGTGCACTAAACTCGACATGAATAATTACTATTTCACATTCCAATTTTCTTCATATATAGAACAATGTCCTTTTTATTGTAACTCCATATTTGTGTATGTATGCATATATATATATATATATATATATATATAGTATATATATATATATATGTATATATATATATATATATATATATATACACATGCCTGTATATCTATTCCTATAGCTTTATAGGCATAACTATGTAATTTTCATATCGTTTACATTAACAGTATCATATATATAAATAGAAATGTATAGTTAATAATACAAAGTACATTATTTTTAAAGCGAAGAACATAGGAATGTAAAATATGTGTACCACGCATAGGAGTTCGCAACATTGGAATAATGCGGTCAGGTAAGCGCACATGAAAAATTGCTATCTTCCAAAAACGTTATTGAAATATTAAATATTACATTTATATTCTAAATAATCCATAAAATATATAATGTATAATAATTTTAAATAATTTTTATAATTTTTTAAAAATATTTTATAATTAATATTTCAAGAACACGTATTAAAGATAGCAATTCTTCATGTGCGCTAACCTGAACATGTTAGTCCTAAACTGCAAACCCCGATGGGCGTTACACATATTTTACATTCCTATGTTCTTCATATAGAAAATAATGTTTATATATATATATATATATATATATATATATATATATATATATATATATATATATATATATATATGATACTGTTAACATTAAATACATACTGTAGACATGTATTTTTATGTATCTCTATGTAACAGCCCTTTGCAGGCCTTTTTTTATACCTGAGACCACATATCTTTGAGCCCTTTATTTTTTTTTTAAGCAGACAGTGTTAATATGAGTGTAACTGTACTGTTAAACATATGTTTTTTTGTGCAACTTTTCTTGTCTTGCATAAAAGTTAACCAGAGCTATGAATTGTGTGCAAGCGAGTGCATTTACTTTAATATGTGCAATATTTTCGTTGCCTTATTTCGCTTGCGGGCTACAGTTAGCATGCCACTCATAATCTAGCTCAGTGTAATTAAAAACCAATTGAGTAGGAATAACTGCAAAAAATCATCCTTTATGTAGGGATGGCAAAGTCTATTTTGTCCATGTGGAAAACCAGTTTTACATTGAAAAACTTTTACCAAACAGGATTGGCACATGTTTTGTATAGTCCATATTTTATCCAATTGATAATGAAAAAAGTGCTGTCAATAAACATTGAAAAACAAAATGTGTGCTTACCAGATAAATTATTTTCTTTCAGAATGATGATAAACCACAGTCCTCCATAACATATGGATATGTTTCCTGCCACTAGGAGGAGGTCAAGAACCCATACAAGAGCTTTAAAATCCTCCCATCTCTTTCTTAGTTTTATGTATAGCCAAGTAGAGAATAGGAAGGAAAGGTAGGAAAGTCAAAGCAGGGTCTATAGAGGCAACATTAGAACTGTTGCCCAAAATTTGAAAATGGCATGGCCTGTGGAACATCATCATTCCGACAGAAAATAATTTATCAGGTAAGCATACATTTTGTTTTCTTTCGTAAAATGATGATGGTTCACAGTCCTCCATAACATATGGGGTTAATACCCACCCAATGGTCTGTGTTACAGAAAGGTAGGAATCTATATTTGCTTGGAGATAGAACTTCAAAGTGTATACTATAATCAGATTATGTAATATATGCTACCTATAGTTAGCAGGATCTGAACACAATAAAGGAACAACCATCTCTTGATTGGTATTTTCCTTTAGGAAGAAAATTATATTTAGTAAAAAAGTGTAGCATTCACCTTGTGATAGTGAAAAATGTAAACTCACAGACAAGGTTAATGATTTAGAAACTCTGTATGAAATGTAATGCAAAAGTTCAAGAGAAGAACCTTGTAATATATAGAAAAGTAAGTTCAGATTCCAGAAATAGGTTTCATCAGTGGAAATCAACTAATACCTGAACAAAAGTCTGAACCTCAGGAAGATTAGCTAACTTCCTATGAAAAAGAGGTAAGGCAGAAAATAGTGGACAAACCCTTGACCATGGTATCCTGAAAACTAAAATATTCTAGGAATTTTAAAGGATACCAAGAAAACCCTCTGGAAGGGCACAATTTAAAGTATGTCTTCCAATCTTGTGTTACAAGCTTGCATTAAAAATTCAATGACTGAATCAAATAAATCTCTATGTTCCAAACTAGGCATTCAAAATCCTGTCATTAAATTGGAGATTAGAGATCTTCAAGAAAAGAGAACCTTGAGACAACAGTGTATGTTTCAGAGGAAAAGAGCTATGGAAATTACATTTGCACGGACCACATACCTAGTCCTGCGGTGCCAGGTTGGAGCAACTAATATTTCTAATGTTGACTCCTGTTTGATCCAAGAAAGACTCTTGCAATAAAAACAAACAAAGGAAACAGGTATGCTAGATTAGAGTCCCATGTACATGCCAAGGTGACTAATAGGTGATTTTAGGATCTTTTGATCTTGCACAATAGCGTGGAAGTGTGAGATTTAAGTGAGAGGCTATCAGAACAATGTCCTGTAAGCTTATTGGATCAATAAGCAATCAAAAATGTCCTATGGAGAGATCACTCTCATGAATGGACCGAACGACTTCTGAAATGATCCACCTCCCAGTTGTTCATACGTGATATTGTGATTGTCAATAGGTATCTATAATTTCTCTCTGCCCAAGACATAGTAATAAGACACTTCCTGCATGGCTAGTGGACTGCAGTTAACCCTGTGACAATTTATGTAGACCACTGCCATGATTTTGTCCACTGGAAATGTATACACTTTCCTCCTTCAATAGTGGACATGCCTTACCAGCCTGATGATCGCTCAAAGTTTAGGAATGTTGATTGGTAACCTTGCCTCAAGGTGATACCAAACTTCTTGCAATCTTTGAGAAACTGCACCCCCCCCCACCCTGAGAGACTGGATGTTGTTGGTAGAATAGACCAAGACTATTGAAGGAAGTATGCCCCAAGTGACAAAGACAGACTTTGTGTCTTTAAGAAAAAGATTGACTGATGGAGAAATCCATAGCAATCTGTGTGCCAAATGTAGATAATTCATTAACTACTAAAGTAGCATAGCCATTAAAGGGGTCTCGAGTGAAGATATGGCTAAATAAACTGCAGCTGAAGCAGCAACCAAAAGACCCACTGCCTCCATGCACTGAGCTACCAATGGATGAAACTCATTGTAGGGAGAGAGACACCCTCTGAATCTTAATAATGCAAAGTTCTCTCAGGAAAATAGATGCATAAGGATTGAGTCTATTATGACTCTAGTAAATACTACTCTCATAGCAGGATATAAGACGCTATAGGTACATTGATACTCCAACTTTTGTCTTGAAAAAAAGAGGTTTGAGTGTATGAGCAAAAGCTGTTGACAGAAAATAAGCTTGCACTAGATATCAGCCGGATAAGTAGCAACTGAAATGTACTTATTCTGATTACTGGCAAGAGTGTATCTGACACAAAGTGGCAAACTGTCAGAGTTTTGCAGATATGCAAAACCTCAGGAACTGAATATAATCCCTATGTATAGGGGAAGAGCAAATACAAATCCAAGACATCTATAGTAGTCATAAACTGACCCTTGATTAATGGAAAAAGACTGTGAGGGATGTTCCCATTATACAAGAGGGAACACAAACCAATATGTTTAGGGATATGAAATTTAGTCTATGACTGTTAATCCCTTGGATAATAAAACAGATTGGGGTAAAATCTGTTGAGCATGACATTACACAGGTACTAGGATTATATAAACCCCTATCCTCCAAATCCTTTTGTAAATGTTGGCACTCTTAAAGATCATGGACAACATCTAGATAGGACAACTGGTCAATCAGAGGGACTCTGCTTCAAAGAGAACAAAAGAGAGAGCCATCTATACTATAAAATAATCTCTCAGGCACTTGCGCAATGTCCCAATGTAATCAGTTTTATAGCCTCCAGAAACAATAAGATATCCATAAGTACCCCGTGACAGCTTCTATATGGGTACTCACCCCTTTCCTGGTTTTAACAGGCACTGAAAAATAGATTATAATCTGTTTAGAAGCAGGCCTTAACTGTTGCAGCTGAAATCCAGTTACAGAGGCTATAGATTGAGAGAGTAAAGCGTGGAAACACTAAGTGGGCGGAGCTACAGCCAGGAAAAAAACTTGTGTCTTTGTTAAATGAAAAAATAAATAATTGTGGGCTGTTTGAGAATAAAATATATTGTACCAAGCATTATAGGCATATAAACCCTGTCAAAATGTGTTTCCCAGCCTTACCGGAGCCTACACTACTGAGCCGCATCATGCACTAAGCTATTGCTGGTTCTCTTAAAGGGCCATACACATATTTATCAAATAGAAAACCCTAAAGCTGCCAGAGGGTTAAAAAGGCTCAGTGGCTTCCCTAATAATGTTCTCAATGCTAATAAAACTGTTAGGGATATGATCTGGAGAAAAAAAATATGTCATGAGGTGAGTAGGTTAAGTCCCCTGGCTATACTGTACCTGTGTACCTACAAATACAAATATAATACAGAAAAACAGAGTGTGCTACAAATAGCTCTACCTATTAACTAGTATAACATATATATTATAAATGCAGTTTTACCAATTAATAAAATATACGTGCAACAAATTATATAAAAGCAAATATATACTTTATTTTCACAACATATGTCTAAAACACTTTAAAATATTATAACGTGCACCTTATATATTAGTTAATAATATGACAATTTAATATTGCACAATAAGCAGCTTCAATACTGAACAAAGCAGAACTCCCAAATGCTCAGGGATAAGGATATCTATGGTTACGTTAAACCAGAAGTATATTTGTAACAATGTTCCTTTTACACTTTTAGTAAAACTTTTCTTTTTGTAACAATTGTTAACAAAGTCAGTGTGTTGTCCTCTTTATGCAGTTTTTAGTCTTTTATATCCCCAAAATAGTCTTTTTTTGGCTGTATATTGTACACATTGAGTGATTAACAATCGTTGGTTAATAAAGTGTTCCTGAACTGCAATTACTATTATCCTCTGTTAGCGTAGGTTTAAATAACCCAAAATTAAAGTTAATTATCACTCACCAGAATCCGAAAGGCTTTAGTTTTTACCTTTCCCCGACTATGCTACTCTTTCTTTTGCAGCCATGTTGGCGTTTCCAAACCAGCCGTTATTCAGGCTGTGACGTGTGGCTCCTCACGTGATCGCTCCATTGCTCCAATAGCCAAGTTGGGTTACCGGTGGCAATTTTTCAAATTTGCAATAGAGTTCTTCAAAATTGCAAATTTATTTTGAAGGTATAATATCCGCAGTAATGGGGTCTCAACTGATCTTCCTTGCTCTTCAGTCACCCGCAATTACACTTGCACATCGGAGTTGCTGTGTACAGGAATAACAATTCTGTTGTAGAAGCTGGCCAGCTAAACGGATTCAATCCTCAGTCATCTACGCGTTTCAGCTTATGAGCTTTTTTCAAGATGAGTTTATTCCTGTGCAACAGCCTTTTATACAGATTTCCTTAAAGGGATATGTCTTTCTTAAAGGGACAACTTGTATCTTAGTTACATCTTCGATTTTTCGATTAGATGACTGAGGATTGAATCCGTTTAGCTGGCCAGCTTCTACAATGGAATTGTTATTCCTGTACACAGCAACTCCGATGTGCAAGTGTAATTGCGGGTGACTGAAGAGCAAGGAAGATCAGTTGAGACCCCATTACTGCGGATATTATACCTTCGATATAAATTTGCAATTTTGAAGAACTCTATTGCAAATTTGAAAAATTGCCACCGGTAACCCGACTTGGCTATTGGAGCAATGGAGCGATCACGTGAGGAGCCACACGTCACAGCCTGAATAACGGCTGGTTTGGAAATGCCAATATCGCTGCAAAAGAAAGAGTAGCATAGTCGGGGAAAGGTAAAAACTAAAACCTTTCGGATTCTGGTGAGTGATAATTAACTTTAATTTTGGGTTATTTAAACCTACGCTAACAGAGGATAATAGTAATTGCAGTTCAGGAACACTTTATTAACCAACGATTGTCAATGTGTACAATATACAGCCAAAAAAAGACTATTTTGGGGATATAAAAGACTAAAAACTGCATAAAGAGGACAACACACTGACTTTGTTAACAATTGTTACAAAAAGAAAAGTTTTACTAAAAGTGTAAAAGGAACATTGTTACAAATATACTTCTGGTTTAACGTAACCATAGATATCCTTATCCCTGAGCATTTGGGAGCAATGTTCCCTCTAATTTTTTTTCCGTGCGTGCAATTATTTTGTTCTGTGTGCGGGCTTGATACCGCTTGTGTGCGGCACTATATATATATATATATAGATGTATGTATGTGGATATTTACTTAGAGTAAAAGTTAATACTGTTTTTCAGTGGTATACGCAGAGACCTGGCGGTGGTGTGTGTTATCTCTCTGCTGACTCTCTGAGAAGGTGAGGGGTTTGAATATTGTTGCACAGGCCCTCAAACCATATGTGGTAAAGACCAGTAATAACTTTTACTACAAGCATTTTTGCTACAAACAGCTATCTTGAAAGCACATATAACTTTCACAAATAGCCATCTTGGAATAAGGCACATAGAGGCTGTTAGCACACTAAGGGGCACATAGAGGGTGTATTTAGCAGTGCACACTAAGGAAAACAGAGGGGGAGGTTAGCACACTAAGGAGCACATAGAAAGGGAGGTTAGCACACTAAGGCGCACATCGAGAGGGAGGTTAGCACACTAAGGCGCACATAGAGAGGGAGGTTAGCACACTAAGGAGCACATAGAAAGGGAGGTTAGCACACTAAGGCGCACATAGAGAGGGAGGTTAGCACACTAAGGAGCACATAGAGGGTGAAGTTAGCACACTAAGGGGCACATAGAGGGGGTAGTTAGTACACTAAGGTGCACATAGAGGGTGAAGTTAGCACACTATGGGGCACATAGAGGGGGAGGTTAGCACACTAAGGAGCACATAGATGGGGTAATTAGCACATTAAGGGGCACATAGATGGGGCAGTTCGCACACTAAGGGGCAAATAGATGGGGCAGTTAGCACACTAAGGGGCACATAGAGGGGGCAGTTAGCACACAAAGGGGCACATAGAGGGGGCAGTTAGCACACTAAGGGGCACATAGAGGGGGCAGTAGGCACACTAAGAGGCACATAGAGGGGGTAGTTAGCTCACTATGAGGCACATAGAGGGAGTAGTTAGCACACCAAGTGGCACATAGAGGGGGTAGTTCGCACACTATGAGGCACATAGAGAGTGAAGTTAGCACTCTAAGGGGCACATAGAGGGGGCAGTAAACACACTAAGAGGCACATAGAGGGGGTAGTTAGCACACTAAGGGGCACACACATGTAGACATTTTAGACAGCCTTTAGCTATAATATATATATAAATATATACAGAGTATTGTGTAGGTGATGCTTTGTATAGTGTCTCCCTGGCTGGCTCCCAAAGTCTTGCAGGCTGAATTCTGCAAGTTTTAAATCAAGTCCCTGCCCCTCGCTGACAACCAGGCTGCGTGTCTAACTTTTGCAGCTGCAAATCTTCTAAACAGTGTACACATCACCCGCGCTGCACTAGCTGACGTCATCAATGCTTACTGAAGCATCACGTGACATTTCACAGGCAGCTTAGGAGAGGAATGCTACGCTGCTCAGATAGATTCCAATTGCAGCCCAGCCAGGAACAAACTGTTAGCCAGTCTGTGGAGTGATGGATGCCGGCCCCCACAATCACTGGGCCTGGGGCACATGCCCCTTTTGCCCCACGTAACGTTAGAGATGGTCCTGACTGAGATCCCAAAAATGTAGAACTAATTTGCCAAGTGCCGCCTGCACTGCGCATTGGACCCAGCAATCCGTCACTCATCTAGCCTGATTCTGTGTTCCTGTATACAGTGCTGCTGCCAGCACCGAGCTAATGTACTTTTAAGCTGAGTACATTAGCTCGGTGCTGGCATACAGGAACACAGAATCAGGCTAGATGAGTGACAGATTGCTGGGTCCAATGCGCAGTGCAGGCGGCACTTGGCAAATTAGTTCTACAGGCATTTTCCTCTCTCTGCTTCTGCTCACAGCAGGTGCTGCGCGGCCTGATATTCTGCCTGCGCTACACCAGAAGGGAAGGTGCACGGCCACGCAGCCGCGCACCTTAGAGGGAACAGTGTTTGGGAGTTCTGGTTTGTTCAGTATTGAAGCTGCTTATTGTGCAATATTAAATTGTCATATTGTTAACTATAAGGTGCACCTTATAATATTTTAAAGTGTTTTAGACATATGTTGTGAAAATAAAGTATATATTTGCTTTTATATAATTTGTTGCACATATATTTTATTAATTGGTAAAACTGCATTTATAATATATATGTTATACTAGTTAATAGGTAGAGCTATTTGTAGCGCACTCTGTTTTTCTGTATTATATTTGTATTTAGTGTGGATTTTGGGAAAACACACATTATAAAGTTGCCTTATCCTACCAATAAGGGTTTATCTTTCCTGTTTTTTACCTACAAATACAAACAATGACTGAAGGTAGTTATGACTGAAGTCCCATTAGGGAAGTGTTGTGTACATAACAGGGTATTCATGTGTCCCTGAGTCATTCAGCTGATGTGAAGAGCTTTTTCTTTCTTCTTTGTAAATGATACTCTTCAGGGACTCTGGGTCTCACAAATGTCTGAGCTTCCAATTTGTAATCCATAAGCAAGTAGCTGGAACAACCTCTTCTCTCAACCATCTCCTATGAGGCCAAGAACAAAAGTAAGAGAGAGATGGGATTTGGGAAGGTTTTAAAGCTCTTGTATGGGTTCTTGACCTCCTCCTAGTGACAGGAAATATATTCAAATGTTATAGAGGACTGTGGACCATCATCATTTTCGAAACAATAGGCTGATTGTGATTACTAACATTAAACTGTTCACAATTTGATATTTGTCAATTTGAGATATATTATTAAGCATTTTTTATTCATTTTACCACTCTAACAAACTAATCTAGACTCAGCTATACTGGAGAGTAAAAAAGGAAATGGATGGATACACTGTGGACAGGAAATTGAAAATGGAAGTATAATATAAGACAGATAAAATAATACAATGGAAGGAAATGAAGATAAAAAATGGAGCTAACTGGAAGGTTAGCAATGGAGAACATTAAGACTTACATGTTAGCTTTGTACATTTAACTGGAAGAAAGTATCAAATACAACCTTGACAGACAAGTTAAAGGGGCAAAATAACTATATGCTACATCACTTAAAAGTGAGGGTAGCATACTTGTAAAAAGCTGACAAGAAAATATCACATGAACATATCTATGTAAAACATTTTTTTTTTTATATTTTACATAAAATTTTATTCAGCTCACCAGAATTACTGATCTGTGAGCTGTTATCTTTCAGCTACAGTCAGCTGCATCAGCTTCATCAGTCCTTTAATCCAATGAGATTTTACTAAAATCGTTTTAGATTTCATAGTAGAAACTTGCTTAAACTGAAGAGGGAAATAAAATAGCTTTGCCTGCACATGCCATATGCACACTGCCTTGCAAGTCCCAGGACTAGCATCCTGATTTGATGTTTAAACCCCTTTACAACAGGATGTGGCTACTAGGAAATTTTGAGGTAAAATACCTTCCTTTTTTGCACAGAGATGTTCAAGTAATATTTTCTAGTCAGCTTTTTTCAGCTATGCTGTATCACTTTCAAGTACCTCAACATTTGGGTATTATGTCCTTTCAATTTGCATTTATCATCAGCATACTGTCTAAGCCACATGTAAGCTATTTTATTATAAATGTAGTTATAAATGTTGGGGGGCATGGGTATTCTAGAAAATGGAGGGAGTACTTTCTTATTATCCATGATTTCTTGTTACCTTTAAACATGATCATTAAGAAATGTTTCCCATTCAATGTAGCCATTGAGAAATTAATTGTCTCTGCAACTAGAAATGAATTTATTTGGATAATGTCTGAGAAAGGTTATAGGGTATATATCTTACCTGTAAGAGACTGTGCTTCCATACGTATTGAAATCTCCTATTGCTTCAGCATTTAAAACACTTGGTGGTTGTCCACAAGAAAGTAAATAGCAGTTAGGGTAAGGTTTACTCCATTCACCTTCTTGAGTGCATAATAATTCTGATTTTCCTTGCATAGCGTAGCCTTTCACACAGCTATATTGAATTGCATTCTCATTGCTTAAACTGCTTCCATTAATAAAAGCATTTGGAATTTCAGGTGGAGGGCCACATGCTACCTTTGTACAGAGAGGGAAGCCAGAATTCCATGAACCTGCAGAGAGACAACCTAGCTCAGAGGGCCCAAGCAGTGTGTAGCCTTCATTGCACTTAACATTAATTTTCTGACCACAGGTAAAATCCTCTCCAATGACAATTCCATGCTGAACAACTGGAGGCGGGCATTCGCAAGATACACATGTAGGAGGACTCCCACTCCATAGTCCATTAGCTAGGCACTGCCGTGATGAACTTCCATGCATCTCAAAACCAGGAAAACAAATATATTGTATAAATTCTTTATAACTAAATTTAGAGCCATTTAAAAATCCATGGGAAATATCTTCAGGAGGTCCACAATATATCAGTTCACATAGTGGAGCTTTTGAATCCCAAGTACCATCAATTAAACAAGTTAGTTTTGGTGACCCATTTAGTTTATATCCTTCATTACATTTATAGTGTATTTCTTTCCCAATCCCATATTCTGTTCCAATAACTTCACCATAAGTAATTGTGAGGGGTGGACTGCATTTAATTGCTGAACAAAATGGCATGCTGACACTCCAGTCCCCATTCTCAAGACAAGTTCTAACTTTCTCCCCATTAAGTTCAAAGCCTTCATTGCATTGATACTCTACTTGTTTTCCATAAGTATATTTATTTCCTATTACTTGGCCATTTAAAATGGCTGAAGGTTGTCCACAAGAAATAATAATACAGATTGGTTCTTCACCATCCCACTGCTTGTTCTTTTGGCATGTTCTTTTGGCTGAACCATCAATTTTATATCCTAACTCACATTTATAATTTACAACACTCATATATGTGTAATTAGAAGCATCTATATATCCATTAAGAATTGCATTTGGTGGTTTGCATGATATAATTGCACAATGAGGAGTTTCATGACTCCATTTTTTGCTACTGAGACATAGACTAGTATTTGAGCCAATTAATTCATAGCCTGGATTACACTCATAATTAACAAAACTACTAAGTGTTTTATCAATATAATTTATTTTACCATTTTCAGGAACCAAAGGCATATTGCATTCAATTGGTTGGCATACTGGGGCACTTCCATTCCAACTTCCATCCTCCTGGCAAGTTAATACTGGTGTCCCAAGAACTTCATAACCATTGTTACATGTATATAAAATATGTGTTCCATAAAAATAATCTGAAAGTTCACCATTGAATTCATTAAATGAAGAATTCTCATGTTTTGTATTACTAGTTTCTGTTATGGATGTTAAAATATTATTTGGAATGTTAAATATATCAACCTCCGAATATCTATTTTCTTCATATCTGATTTTAGTATACTGACCAAAGTCAATAAATGGTGGGAGACCACAATCTATTTGCAGACACATGGGAGTATAACTAGACCAACCAGAGTCTTCACAGGTTTGCATAGCAAGGCCACTTAACTGAAATCCTGGCATACAACTGTAACTAATTGTAGCACCATAGCTATAGTCAGCACCTTCCACAAAGCCATTATCTATTGCCTGAGGAGGGTCACAGGTTATTTCCTTACAAAATGGAGTATCAGCATCCCAGTTTCTTGTCTCAAGACAGGTTAAAACAGGTTGTCCTTCCAATTTGAATCCTCTATTACATGTATAGGTAATAATTTGGCCATAATAAAGGCTTTGGTAGGAAAACCTACCATTTGCAATTTCTTTAGCTGGTGGACATTCTGTGGGCTTGCATACTGGCTTTCCACCCAACCAATAACCATCTTCTCCACAAATCAAAGTTGCATTTCCTATTAATTCAAATCCAGGTTTGCAGGTGTAAAGTGCTGTGCTAAGATAGGTAAGCCCTTGCACGTCTACAATTGCATTCAAAATCTCATCTGGTTGAGGGCATTCTACTGGAATGCAATATGGGCGCTCTGTGCTCCACATACCATCAGAATTACAAATTATCTCAGATACCCCTTTGAGCAGAAATCCATCCATACAAGAATATTTTACTTTACTACCAAAGTGAAGAGATGAGACTGAACTTATATCTCCAAATGGAATATATGGAGGTTTGGGACAAAGAATCAATTTGCATACTGGGAATGAATCATTCCATTGTTGTGAGGGCAAACATTTCAAAACTGAGGAGCCATGTAATGCATAACCTTCTTTACAAGAGAATCTCACAATGCCTACTTCATTTGCCACCTCTTTCAATACCAGATGGTTTTCTAACAGTGGTGGTTCCTGACATTTTGATGGCATGCAAGTTGGCATTTGTTTTTTATCCCACTTTCCATTTTTCAGACAAATCCAACTGGTATCTCCAGTGAGTTCATAGCCCTCATCACATAAAAATTCAATTTTTGAACCTACTTCAAGCTTATCTCCTTTTACATAACCGTGTTTTATTGATGGTGGTTTCTCACAACTAAGAAGAACACAAGATGGTGGTGACTCACTGTACCAGTGACGATTGGCTTGACATACTCGTAAGGGACTTCCAATTAATTTATAGCCAGGCTTGCAGTGATAAGTTACCTCATTTCCAAACACAAGTCCAGTTTTTATCTACAAAACAAAATACGTTAATAAAGCTGATTCTTAAAGTACATTGCGCACATAAAAACAAAAATATGCTGACTCTTTGTTTTTCATATGAACTAATATGTAAATGATATACACCTCTGTGAGATTATCTACTTAGTTATTATTATCAGCTCAAACACATAAAAAAAAAAAAAAAAAAAAAAAAAAAAAAAAAAATATATATATATATATATATATATATAAATATTAAAGCAAAAACTAATGTTATATAGTTGCCTTAAAGTAATATATTCTGTTTATGTAAAGGAAATATTAACTCATATTTTGTATAATGTTATTTGCATAAGCAAAATGCAATTGTAATTTAAATTTAATGTAATTTAAAACAAAAAGAAAAAACTGTACACACCTCCACAATTCCATTTTCAATTTGCGGTGGTTCTCCACAAGACACAGGATTGCATGTTGGTAAATGACCACTCCATTCCCCAGACGCCTGACAGATCCTTTTCTTCTCCCCTTTTATGTAAAATCCTTTATTACAGCTATAAGCCACAACTGCATCAAAACTATAATTAGTTCCAATGACATAGCCATTTGTAATACTCAATGGCTCTCCACATCGAACTGGTATACACTGGATAGCTAAAGGTGAAGGGATCCACTGTCCACCTCTTATACATTCAATTTTAGCAGATGTGTTAAGCACAAATCCTTCCATACATTTAAAGCTGACAGTAGAGCCAGAAGCATATTTTGATTTGCTGATGGATTCCAAAATACTGTATGCAACAGCTGAAGGCCTCTCACAGAAATCAGCTATGCATCTGGGTATTTTTTCACCATCAGGGGGTACCCATTTACCTTGTGCATTGCACAACATTATGGAATTATCAGCCAAGTTATATCCATCAGAACAATAGTAATAAGCAGTATCTCCAAAAAGCCGATGAAGTGTGTCTGGAGAAGCATGATCAACATTTGGGGGTTCATCACAAGACACAGCCATACATTGAGGGGGACTTTCACTCCATTTTCCAGAGGACAAGCAACTGATGTTTTTTGGTCCAACTAATGTATATCTATGAAGAGGAAAAAATATAGCACACATAAATAATTGAATATAAAGATATTATCATTCATTAAAATTATCACTATAATTTACTAGGTAGGTGAAAAAAGTAACTAGTCCAAAAAAAATCTTTTTTAATCTGTCCACTGCAATTTCCTACTAATCTAGGTCTAGTGGACTAGTGAAAATTTCCAGCCATGTACATATATATTGGCCAATTATGTGCCAGTCCATTAGAAACACTTTTTTTGCAAAGCTTTTCTCATGATTTATATGTACCTATATCAATAGCCTTAACCACTTTAAAACTTATTTTGTCCTCTTTTGGCATGATATATATGTTTATTTTTCAAAAAATCTTCTGTACATGCTTCATTCACATTTTAAAGTGACATGAAACCCAAAAAAATTATTTCATGATTCATATAGAGAATACAATTTTAAACAGCTTTCCAATTTATTTATATTGTTTAATTTGCTTCCTTCTCTTGTTATCCTTTGCTGAAAGGTTTATCTAGGCAACCTCAGGAGCAGAAAAGAACCTAGGTTCTAGCTGTTGATTGGTGGCTGCATATATATACTGCATATATATACTGATTGTCATTGGCTCACCCATGTTTTCAGTTAGAAACCAGTAGTGCATTGCTGCTCCTTCAACAAATGATACCAAGAGAATTAAACAAATAAAATAATAGAAGTAAATTAGAAAGTTGTTTAAAATTGTATTAAAATTGTATTATCTATCTGAATCATGAAATCATTTTTTTGGGTTTCATGTCCCTTTAAGTTTCCTTGTTAAAAATGAATCTTGTACATAATTAAAATGCTATCATTGGACATTTATAATGGTAATTATTAAATTATGAGGAACAGAATTAAATTACTAATGGGAAAAAAGTCATTATTTGAAAAACACCTGCATTCAGAAACAAGTCATTATTTGAAGAAAATAAAAACTGCATTTAAACATTTTATGCAGTCATTGAACTAGATTAAAAGTGGAACAATATATTTTTATCACTAGTAAACTTTTACTGCTCTCAAGGGAAATCAATAGCGCTCCCATGTTAGCTCTGGTATTACAAGTTGAAAGTAAAAATTTAGCACGCAAGCGAAAGACTCATGGGGGCCAAATTATCAAGCTCTGAATGGAGCTTGATGCCACTGTTTCCGCGCGAGCCTTTTGGCTCGCCAGGAACACTAGTTATGAAGCAGCGGTCAAAAGACCGCTGCTCCATAACTTGTCCATCTGCTCTGACGCCATGGACATCAATCCGCCCGATCCTATACGATCAGGGCTGATTGACATCCCTTGCTAACCTGACTTCTTATAGGTAAGCCAAAGGGCTTACCTATAAGAGGTAAGGCCTAAGGGCCTTAATTCTTATGTTTGTTAGCCCATAACAAACATAAGAATTAAGGCCCTTAGGAGTGTGCTAGCTGTGAAGTGGCAACAATGTTGCATTAGTGTGGGTGAAGATTTCGCTTACCTATAAGAAGTCAGGTTACAGGCCCCAGACCCTCTTTCCAGCTCGTCTTCATAGTTTTACAGTCCGGTATAGTAGACTGCTGCAGCATGGATCGTTCCAAGAGATCTTCAAAAGCACCTGTGAGGAGTGAGGAGTTGGAGGATTTACTGATCATCAATGACTTTGACTTAGAGGAGGATCTGGTGCCGCCGTCTCCGGTGAGTCGTACTCCGATTGGTGGCTCTTTCTTTTACCCTGAAGTCAATATTGTGGCGGATCTCCTTCCCCCTGCCCCCATTAGTGTTGGGGCGGTTGTAATGGGTGCCCCTGAGATAGGCCCATCTTCCCTCCCCTCACCCAGTCAGCCGGCAGACCCCACTCAAAGTTCATCCCCTTCCATTCAGGATGCGTGTCCTAAGAGTGTTTTGTTGGCTGGGGGAGTGTGAGCACTGTGTACTTACCTCCGCCATCGATTACGCTGCCTGGCAAGGCCGTGACAGCCACGGTGGCCCTCTTACAGTCACTTGTGTCAGTCCTGGTGGGTGGTGGTCCTTCCTCTTCGGTCATGTCCTCCGGAGTCAGTTCCCCCAGCCATCTCCGGGTCTTTGGTTTGTGGCGGGCGAATCTACGATCATGTAGCGTCAACTTATTATGATGTTACTTCCGGAACCGCCATTCATGAGCTGGCCATCAAGAGGATAGCATCATCTTCTCCTCCGGGGTCCGCAAGTAAGAGAGGAGTACCCCGGAATGGGGGGGGGTGCGAGGCCCTCTATGGGTGCAGTGATGCCCAGGGGCTCAGCGCTCCCCTGCAGCAAAAGGGGTTTTCCAAACCTGGGGAGCAGAGTAAGAATGTGCAGGGTAGTGCTTCACAGGGCAGAGGCCATGCAATATGCAAGCAGGATGGCGGTTTTGAGCAGGCCGCAGGCCTGACTGAGGGTACGCCAGCTAATCAGGCAGATGGCCTTAATAGGAAACCTTCTACATGGCAGGCAGTTAGTGAGGATCAGACACTAGGCCCTAACATTAGCAGAACTTGGAGGCCTAGTAGGAGTCGCACCGTGTCCACACCGCGATGCATGAGAAGCACATTGCGTGGTGTGCGTGGGTGTGCTCCTGGGGTATCTCCCAGTGGGACTAATGTTGGGGTTACCACTAAGGTTTCAGTCAAGACAGACTCAGGCCCTCAGCCTAGTTTATGCCAAGCAATGGAGGTAGATAGAGAACAGGGTCCTTCCAGACAAGTACAGTTTGCAAATGCATTGTTTGATGCGCAAGAGGATGGTGTGTTTGATCGTACGCAAGTGGTGTGTGGCGCAGAATGCATGTTCAGCAGTCAGGGGGGCTTAGAGTCTGCTTCAACTGGGGCAGTGGAGGCTTTGACTTCTCCCCGTGGTACTCCTCTCTACCAATTCTCATTCCAGGGAATCATGGAATCGCAGGGAGCTGGTTCTACTGAACACTCCGATCCGGGTTATCATGATGATGAGGAGCAGAGCCGTGAGGAGCAGCCCTCGACTTCCGCCGGTCCCCAGCCAGTGCAGCGTCCATTGGGAACCGGTAAAACATATTTGATTTCTGGGCTCAAGGGGCTTAGCTCATCTTTGGATGATTCTGGGTCAGAGAGTGATATGTCACTGGGGTAGAAGGCCAAGTGTCAGAAAAGAATGTATAGGATGATGAAATGGTTGGTAGAGGAAAGGAAGGCCATGGGTCTGCCACTGCCCCCCTGGTCGGTCCTGCATGGAACACCATGTTCCGTTGATGACACCTCCCATGCCAGCGGAGGTTGCGAGCCCTAAGTCAACACCAAGACGGAAGGCGGCTATGTATGGGGATACATATTTTTGGCCCTCATTCAGCCTACACGGGCATCTCAAGACAAAAATGGTTAGAAGGATTCAGGAGGGTAAATATGTTCAAATGTTTGAGCTCTCCGCTGAAGCCTACAGACAAAAAGAAATGGTGGTGGATGGCATAGGCTCCAAAAAGTTTAAAAGGGCAGATACGTTTGATGAATGGCGAAAATGCTTTCGTATGTACGCTTCTTGCTATGTCATGAAATTTCCTGACCAGGCATTGGATATTCTGAAATATCAAGATGGCATAGAAACTATTCAAGAACGATATAGAGAAGGGGGCATGAAGGGATTACAATATTGCCTTTCGCAGAAAGAAAGTCGTTAACCCTCGTCTGACTTTTGGGGACGTGGACATGCGCCTCTGGGCACAATTGGGGCCTGTGAAACCAGCCGGGAATGGGCAGCCTCCTGCCGGGCCCTCTGGAGGCAGAGCTCCACAACGGTCTTGACGGCATCCCGCAGGGGTCTGCTGGCGCTTCCAGAATAAGCTCTGTGTTAAGGGAGCAGTGTGCTCATTCCAGCACGCTTGCAGGTATTGTGGTGGGAGCCACTCTGGTTTTGAGTGCACAAGGTCCCAGGAATCTGTGCGCTCCCAGGAGAGACAGGGCGTTGGGTCTAGACCCAACACTGGTGGAAAGGGTGGCCACCAGTGTTCCCTCTAAGGACAGTTTTGTATGCAGCCCAGCAGTGAAACATTTAACAAGAAAACCATACCTTTCCATTTGCATTGTGCAGTGTTTGCTAATTGCAGGACGTGGTTACCTAATTAACTGTTTCACTGCTGGGCCGCACACAAAACTGGCCTTAGAGTGAACACTGGTGGCCACCTTGTTGAGGGTAGCCGCAATTTAAAAATGGCTGATACTTTACCTAGATAGGGAGGCCGCCAATTTACTCAGCGCGGGCCTCCGATGGGGATTTGTTATCCCCATCAATTCTATGGTTTGCGGGTCCTCGGTGTGCAGGAACCTAAAATCAGCATATCAATATCAATATTATAGTAGGGGAAAATTGTGCAAGGAGATTGCATTGGGCCGTATGGCTGGCCTCTTTAGGGAGATACTGATTTCGGGATTGGTTATCTCTCCCTTGGCGGTCGTTCCTAAGAAGGAACCCAGACAATTCAGGTTAGTTCAACACCTTTCTTTTCCAAAAGGGTGGTCCGTTAATGATGCTATCTCCGCTGAACTTAGTTCGGTGCACTACCAGTCCTTTGACAATGCTCTTTCTCTAGTCAGGAGGGCAGGTAAAGGGGCACTACTGGCGAAGCTGGACGTGGAATCCGCCTTTTGGCTTCTCCCCATCCACCCCTCATCCTTTCACCTCGTGGGGTGTTGGTTTGAGGGTGAGTACTTTGTAGACAGGTGCCTGTCCATGGGTTTCTCCATTTCTTCTGCCTATTTCGAGGCTTTCAGTTGTTTCCTGCCTTGACGGTCTGGCGCACTTCCTGGATGACTTCCTGTTGGTAGGCCACCCTGGGACGTCTGAATGAACCTTCTTTATGAAGGTCACCAGACTCATGATCGGCAGGTTGGGTGTTCCCTTGGCAGAGGGCAAGACGCAAGGTCCTTGTACCTGCCTTACTTTCCTGGGCATCAAAATTGACTCTGAGGTGATGCAATGCTGTTTACCTGAGGACAAAATTGACCACATGCTGGGGGCAGTCAGGTCCATGAACATAGAGAGTTCTGACTCTCTTTTGGGTCCTCTTGAACTTTGCTGGTAGAGTAATACTCATTGGACTGGCTTTTCACGGGGCACTCAGGGAGGGTGAATTAGTCCCCCCGCCCTTCGAGGAACAAGCCCAGAGGCCTCTTGGCCTCTCATGTACGAGACGATGAGTCAGCCGTACTCATTTTCCTGCCCTGATTGAAGACTGACCAGGAAGGCAGAGGTACTTGAATCTTATTACCTGCCCACACGGGCTCCGCCTGTTGCGCAGAAAGACTAATTGGGCCTATATGGATGTGCTTCCGGAGGGTCCCGTACAATTTCTAGTTCACGCGGATGGTTCCCCGTTGACTAGATTTCAGTTCCAGAAAGTCCTGAACTGGGCAATGGCTAGGGTCATCGTTCCTCATTCATTTAGGGTTAGAGCAGCTACCACTGCCATGGGGTTGGGTTGGTCTGCTGACCATATTAGATCATTGGGGCGGTGGAGGTAACAAAGATACCTGTTGTACGTTAGGCCATTGACTGAACAAGTGTTTAGTTTTGCCCAGTGATGTTCCCTTGTTAACTGTTGGTTCTTTGCAGGACCAAGAACGAGTCCGCTGAGAGTGTGGATTACGGTCACTCCTACATCCATTGGGCGGAACGAATTGTGATTGCGAGACCAGATGGATGCCAGTTGGGATTCCCTTCTTCCAGGGTTACTGTTAGACGGTTGGGCTGCAGGGGGTTGACTTGGTCAGGTCTTCCTGAGTTACTGCAGGGAGCTATGCATCAGTGGGAGAAAAATCACGTTCTGATCATTCACGCCGGGGGGAATAATATGGGGTTCCTGCCGTGCAAACAGCTCAGTGCAGTGATTCAATCAGACCTGCATACTTTTCATACTTGGGTCCCCAATACTAGGATAGAATGGTCCAACATCATCCCTAGGATAGAGTGGTGCCATATGCAGTCCCACAGGGCAGCCTTTCAGGTCCGTAAAAAGCTAAAAAGGGAAGTGAGAATTTTCTTATCCCAGACAGGAGGTTTTGTTGTGGAACATGGGAACATCACAATGGCCGAGAGGAGCCTCTACAGAAGGGATGGGGTGCACCTCACTGAGACGGCATTGACCTGTTCCTATGTAATTTGAGGTGTGCTATTTTGTTACATCTATGAGGGTGGCGGCAAGAGCTGTGCCTGTTTGGCTTTCTCTAGTGGCGGTTGGCCTGTGCCCCGGTTTGCCATCAGAGGTAGACTGACAGCTGCCCGAGGGGGAGGGTGGTGTCCACAGGCGCACACCTGGGGTCCCTCCCCCATTTGATGTTGCCGAGAGCTCCCTAAGCCCTGCGCGCAGCTAAGCTCTGCTTGTGTCGGCATTCATGGGCGCGGACCATCTTCCTAACAGGAGGTTGCTTACTCTTTTATCTAGATTGCCGCCACCTGGTGTAGGTTTGCTTTGTTGCTTTCAGCCGGTTCTCATGTTTCATAATAAACGTGACCCACGGGTCTTTTCTCACACTCTGTGTCTTGTGTTTATTTATAAGTTATAAGTTATTGTTATGGTTCAGTCAGTTCTATGACTGTTATGTTATAATACAGCAAGCCAGGAGGATAGGGCATTTAATTACTTAAGACAGTGAAAGGCAGAATAGCCCGTAACAAAGAATTAAAGCCCTTAGGAGTGTGCTAGCTGTGAAGTTTGGGTGGGGATTTGGCTTAACTATAAGAAGTCAGGTTACAGGCCCCAGACCCTCTTTCCAGCTGGTCTTCACAGCTGCCCTCCTTCCCTCTTTTGAATCTAGTAAGGCAGCAATCTTTAGGTTGGGCATCACTATGGTGTTCAGCAGGGGTCTGAGGCCGGATGAGAGCTACGCAGATCATTTCCTTAAGTCCAAGGACAGTAGTTTTGACTCCCCAGGTAGTGGCATGCATGTGTGCCTAGTCACACCTGGTCCAACTGGTCTGGAGTTTTTAACTTACACCCTGGTTGGGCAATTGGCCCGCACCCTGGTTTGCCATCAGTGGTAGAGTGACAGCTGCCCCAGGGGGAGGGTGGTGTCCGCAGGTGCGCGCCTGGGGTCCCTTCCCCATTTGACGTTACTGAGAACTACCTAAGCCCTTCTGCATGCAGCTAATCTCTGCTTGTGTCAGCATTCACGGGTGCGGCCCATCTTCCTAGCAGGGAGTTGCTTACTCTCCTAGGTAGATTGCCACCACCTGGTGTAGGTTTGCTTTGTTGCTTTCAGCCGGTTCTCATGTTTCATAATAAACGTGACTCACGGGTCTTTTCCCACACTCTGTATCTTGTGTTTATTTATATGTTTTAAGTTATTGTTATGGTTCAGTCAGTTCTATGACTGTTATGTTATAATACAGAAAGCCAGGAGGATATGGCATTTAATTACTTATGTATTATGAGCAATATTTAGCTTGGTTGCAATATCTATTAAAAGTGTAGGGCGCAATAAAGTGATGTCCACTGCACTAAAACTTCTCTGGTAAATCTGTTTTACAATGGAGTTGTAATATTATTTGACGCTTATTTTAATACTATTTGATTAATTTCAATTTTCACACTCGTGTTAGTGCGGTTTAGAGATACAGATATAGTGGTCCGTGCTATATTTAGTGCTTCACCTGCAATCTGGGCCATTATCTGTTTTAAAAGATGCCATATTTCTTTCATGTATTTAGCAAGAGTCCATGAGCTAGTGACGTATGGGATATACATTCCTACCAGGAGGGGCAAAGTTTCCCAAACCTTAAAATGCCTATAAATACACCCCTCACCACACCCAAAATTCAGTTTTACAAACTTTGCCTCCCATGGAGGTGGTGAATTAAGTTTGTGCTAGATTCTACGTTGATATGCGCCTCTCAGAGTGCAGTGAATGTAAGAGGGATGTGAGAGAGTATTGCCTATTTGAATACAATGGTCTTCCTCTAGGGGATCTATTTCATAGGTTCTCTGTTATCGGTCGTAGAGATTTCTTCTCCGTCCTCCCTTTTCAGATTGACTGATTCTCGTTTCAGTACTGGTTTGGCTATCTACTATATGTAGATGAGTGTCTTAGGGTAAGTAAGTCTTATTTCTATTTATGACACTCAAAGCTATGGTTGGGCACTTTATATGTAAAGTTCTAAATATATGTGTTTAAACTTATATTTGCCATGATTCAGGATAATCAGTATTCCTTCATTCAGACTGTCAGTTTCATTTTTTGGGAAAATGCATATAAATTTCATTTTTCTTACAATAAATTTTCAATTTTCAATTGATTTTTTTTCAAAAATTGCGGGCTGTTAGGCTCGCGGGTGCAGAAAATGCTTCTATTTATTGCGTCATTTTTGTCGCTAGACTTTTTTGGCGCAAAAATGTCGTCATTTCCGGCAGTCATAGTTGGCGGCCGGAAGTTTTATGTAATTGCGTCATTTTTGACGTATTGTGTATTGCAGACGTTTTTTTGGCGCCAAAAAATATGGGCGTCATTCGTGGCACCAAAAATGTGTGGGCATTATACTTGGCGCCAAAAATATGGGCGTCATTCTTGGCGCCAGTTTTTTTTCACACTATTTCAGTCTCACTATTCAGTTGCTTCTGGTTTTCTAGAAGCTTGTTCTTTTTGCATTTTTTCCCCATTCCTGAAACTGCCATTTAAGGAATTTGATAATTTTGCTTTATATGTTTGTTTTTTCTTTTACATATTGCAAGATGTCATTACCTGACCCTGGATCAGAATCTACTTCTGGAAAGACGCTGCCTGATGTCGGTTCTACCAAAGCTAAGTGCATTTGTTGCAAACTTTTGTAACTGTTTCCTCTGGCTGTTGTTTGTGATACTGTCATGATAAGCTTTCAAACGCAGATAGTATTTCAATAGTAATAATCCATTACCTGTTGTTGTTCCTTCAACATCTAATGTTCAGGATGTTCCTGTTTAATGTTAAAGAAATTTGTTTCTAAATCTATTCAGAAGGCTCTGTCTGTTATCCTCCTTCTGCTAAACGTAAAAAGTTCTTTTAAAACTTCACATATTCAGATGAATTTTTAAATGACCGCCATCATTCTGACTTATCTATTTCTGATGTGGATCTATCTGATTCAGAAGATCTACCTCAGATAATGGACACTGATAAATCTTCATATTTATTTAAGATGGAGTTTATTTGTTCTTTACTTAAGGAAGTGTTGATTGCTTTAGATATGGAGGAGTCTAGTCCTCTTGATATTAAAACTACTAAGCGTTTAAATGCAGTTTTTAAACCTCCTGTGTTATTTCCAGAAGTTTTCCAGTCCCTGATGCTATTTCAGAAGTAATTTCTAGGGAATGGAATAGTCTGGGTACTTCATTTACTCCTTCTCCAAGGTTTAAGAAATTGTACCCTTTGCCATCTGACAGATTAGTAGTTTTGGGATAAATCCCCAAAGTTGATGGGGCTATTTCTACTCTTGCTAAACGTACTACTATTCCTACGGCAGATAGTACTTTGTTTAAAGATCCTTTAGATAGAAAGCTTGAATCCTTTCTAAGGAAGGCTTATTTATGTTCAGGTAATCTTCTTAGAACCTTGCTATTCTTTGGCTGATGTTGCTGCAGCTTCAACTTTCCTGGTTGGAGGCTTTAGCGCAACAAGTGTCAGACCATAATGTTTATAGCATTATAAACTCCCTCAACATGCTAACAACTTTATGTGTGATGCCATTTTCGATATCATTAGAATTGATGTCAGGTATATGTCTTTAGCTATTTTAGCTAGAAGAGTTTTTATGGCTTAAGTCTTGGAAAGCAGATATGAACTTCTAAGTCAACATTGCTTTCCTCTTTCTTCCAAGGTAATAAATTGTTTGTTCACAGTTAGATTCAATAATTTCAACTGTTACTGGAGGGAAGGGAGTCTTTTTACCTCAGGATAAAAAATCTAAAGTAGATATAGGGCGCTAATCGTTTTCGTTCCTTTCGTCAGAATAAGGAACAAAAGCCTGACCCTTCATCTAAATGAACAGTTTCCATTTGGAATCCTTCTCCAGTCTGGAATAAATCCAAGCCTTTTTAGAAAGTCAAAACCAGCTCCCAAATCTGCATGAAGGTGTGGCCCTCATTAGAAAAAGATGTTTGGATTAAATTTGATTCAAAGTCTTTGGATTCAGAACATTGTTTCACAAGGGTACAGAATAGGTTCAAGGTAAGAACCGCCTGTGAGAAGATTTTTTTCTTTCACAGCATTCCAGTAAACCCAGTGAAGGCTCAAGCGTTTCTGAAATGTGTTTCAGATCTGGAGTCAGCTTGGGTAATTATGCGAGTTCCAGTTTCTGGAACGGGGCCTGGGGTTTTATTCAAATCATGTTCATTGTTCCAAAGAAAGAGAATTCTTTCAGACCAGTTCTGGATCTAAAAATATTGAATCGTTATGTAAGGATACCAACATTCAAGATGGTGACTATAAGGACTATTCTACATATTGTTCAGCAAGGGCATTATATGTCCACAATAGACCTTACAGGATGCATATCTTCATATTCCAATTCATCCGGATCACTATCAGTTCCTGAGATTCTCTTTTCTAGACAAGCATTACCAGTTTGTTGCTCTTCATTTTGGTCTAGCTACAGCCCCAAGGATCTTTTAGAAGGTTCTCTGTGCCCTTCTCTCTGTAATCAGGGAGAAGGGTATTGGTGGTATTTCCTTATTTGGACGATATCTTGGTACTTGCTCAGCTCTTTACATTCTGCAGAATCTCACACGAATCTACTTGTGTTGTTTCTTCAAAGACATGATTGGAGGATCAATTTACCAAAGGAGTTCCTTGATTCCTCAGACAAGGTAACCTTTTTAGGTTCCAAATAGATTCAGTGTCCATGACTTGGTCTCTTACAGAAAAGGAGACGTCTGAAATTGGTTTCAGCTTCTCGAAACCTTCAGTTTCAATCTTTCCCTTCGGTAGCTTTATGCATGGAAATTTTAGGTCTCATGACTGCTGCATCGGACGAAATCTCTTTTGCTCGTTTTCACATGAGACCTCTACAGCTTTGTATGCTGAATCAATGGTGCAGGGATTATACAAAGATATCACAATTAATATCCTTAAATCCCAATGTTCATTCTTCTCTGATTTGGTGGTTGGATTACCATCGTTTAGGTTCAAGGGGGCCTCTTTTGTTGAGTCAACCTGGACTGTGATCTCAACAGATGCAAGTCTTTCAGGTTGGGGAGCTGTATAGGGATCTCTGACAGCGCAGGGGGTTTGGGAATCTCCAGAGGCGAGATTACCAATCAATATTTTGGAACTCCGTGCGATTTTCAGAGCTCTTCAGTTCTGGCCTCTTCTGAAGAGAGAATCGTTTATTTGTTTTCAGACAGACAATGTCACAACTGTGGCATATGTCAATCATCAAGGGGGGACTCACAGTCCTCAGGCTATGAAAGAAGTATCTTGGATACTTGTATGGGCGGAATCCAGCTCCTGTCTAATTTCTGCGGTTCACATCCCAGTATAGACAATTGGGAAGCGGATTATCTCAGTCGCCAGACATTACATCTGGGCGAATAGTCTCTTCACCCAGGGGTATTTCTTCAGATTGTACAAATCTGGGGGCTTCCAGAAATAGATCTGATGGCCTCTCATCTAAACAAGAAACTTCCCAGGTATCTGTCCAGATTCAGGGATCCTCAGGTGGAAGCAGTGGACACGTTGTCACTTCCTTGGAATTATCAACCTGCTTATATCTTTCCGCCTCTAGTTCTTCTTCAAGAGTGATTTCTAAAATCCTAATGGAGCGTTCGTTTGTACTGCTGGTGGCTCCAGCATGGCCGCACAGGTTTTGGTATGCGGATCTCAATCGGATGGCAAGTTGCCAACCTTGGACACTTCCGTTAAGGCCAGACCTTCTATCTCAAGGCCCATTTTTCCATCAGGATCTCAAATCATTAAATTTGAAGGTATGGAGATTGAACGCTTAATACTTAGTCATAGAGGTTTCTCTGATTCAGTGATTAATACTATGTTACAGGCTCGTAAATCTGTGTCTTGGAAGATCTATTACCGATCTGGAAGACTTACATTTCTTGGTGTTCTTCACATAAATTCTCTTGGCATTCTTTTAGAATTCCTAGAATTTTACAATTTCTTCCAGATGGTTTGGATAAGGGTTTGTCTGCAAGTTCTTGAAAGGGCAAATCTCTGCTCTTTCGGTTCTTTTTCACAAAAAGATTGCTAATCATCCTGATATTCATTGTTTTGTACAGGCTTTGGTTCAAATCAAGCCTGTCAGTAAGTCAATTTCTCCTCCTGGAGTCTCAATTTGGTCTGAGGGGCTTTACAGGCTCCTCCGTTTGAACCTATGTATTCTCTGGATATTAAATTACTTTCCTGAAAGTTTGTTCCTTTTGGCCATCTCTTCTGCTAGAAGAGTTTCTGAATTATCTGCTCTTTCTGTGAATCTCCTTTTCTGATTTTTCATCAGGATAAGGCGGTGTTGCAGACTTCATTTAAATTTTTACCTAAAGTTGTGGAATTCTAACAACATTAGTAGGGAAATTGTTGTCCCTTCATTGTGTCCTAATCCTAAGAATTCTCTGGAGAGATCTTACATTCTTTGGATGTAGTTAGAGCTTTGAAATATTATGTTGAAGCAACTAAAGATTTCAGGAAGACTTCTAGTCTATTTGTTATCTTTTCTGGTTCTAGGAAAGGTCAGAAGGCTTCTGCCATTTCTTTGGCGTCTTGGTTAAAGTCTTTGATTCATCATGCTTATGTAGAGTCGGGTAAATCCCCGCCTCAAAGGATTATGGCTCATTCTACTAGGTCAGTTTCTACTTCCTGGGCTTTTAGGAATGAAGCTTCTGTTGATCAGATTTGCAAAGCAGCAACTTGGTCTTCTTGCATACTTTTACTAAATTCTACCATTTTGATGTGTTTTCTTCTTCTGAAGCAGTTTTTGGTAGAAAAGTACTTCAGGCAGCTGTTTCAGTTTGATTCTTCTGCTTATAATTTCAGTTTTTTCATTATAAAGATTAAAAACTTTGATTTGGGTTGTGGATTATTTTTTCAGCGGAATTGGCTGTCTTTATTTTATCCTCCCTCTCTAGTGACTCTTGCGTGGAAGTTCCACATCTTGGGTATCTGCTATCCATCCATCACTAGCTCATGGACTCTTGCTAATTACATGAAAGAAAACATAATTTATGTAAGAACTTAACTGATAAATTCATTTCTTTCATATTAGCAAGAGTCTATGGAGGCCCACCCTTTTGTGGTGGTTATGATTTTTTTGTATAAAGCACAATTATTCCAAATTCCTTATTTTTTTGATGCTTTCACTCTTTTTTTATCACCCCACTTCTTGGCTATTCGTTAAACTGAATTGTGGGTGTGGTGAGGGGTGTATTTATAGGCATTTTAAGGTTTGGGAAACTTTGCTCCTCCTGGTAGGAATGTATATCCCATACGTCACTAGCTCATGGACTCTTTGCTAATATGAAAGACATGAATTTATCAGGTAAGTTCTTACATAAATTATGTTTTTTTTCTCATGTAAATTGCAAATCTTTTGCTTCCATGTAGGTGTGAGGAAACAATCGAGACATACTTCCCTGCAAAAAACTATATATATATATATATATATATATATATAATATATATATATATATATATATAATAGTTTTTTTTTGTGTGTTTACCGTGAGCAAAAATTCAGCTAGCCCTATTTCCTATAAACTAAATGTTACAGAAAGAGAAGCAAAAACAAAAATCACATGAGATGAATATGCTAATATGAAAGACATTAATTTATCAGTTAAGTTCTTACATAAATTATGTTTTTTTTTCTCATGTAAATTGCAAATCTTTTGCTTCCATGTAGGTGTGAGGAAACAATTGAGACATACTTCCCTGCAAAAACTATAAATATAGTATATATATATATATATATAATAGTTTTTTTTTGTGTGTTTACCGTGAGCAAAAATTCAGGCAAGCCCTATTTCCTATAAACTAAATGTTACAGAAAGAGAAGCAAAAAACAAAAATCACATGAGATGAATATGGCAATATTTATTGTATTGTAAAGGGGGCATTTTTTAAATTAGTTTTCAACATTGAACAAGTTTATTGATTAACCCCTTAGTGACCGTGGACGTGCAGGGGTACGTCTGAAAAAAAAAGGCAGTTAACGCCTGACGACGTACCCTGCACGTCCTCTGTCTAAAGTGGAGTGCTGGAAGCGATCAAGATCGCTTCCAGGCACTATTACAGTACTGCAGGGATGCCTCGATGTCTGGGCATCCCTGCAGGTGCTGTTACGGAGTGCCGGGACCGGAGCGATCACTCTCCCCTTAGAGTGAATCACTTCCGGTTTTTGCTCCACGAGGAGCCCGGCAGTGCAGCAGAGCATCGGAAGCGATCGGACACGCTTCCGATGCTCTGCTAGTGTTGCTAAGTGCCTCGGTGGGTCGAGGTCACTTAGTTAGTATATAAATAAAATTAAAAATGTAAAAAAAAAAATAATATATAATATTAAAAAGCCCACATATAGCGCCCCCCCCTCCCCATGAGGCTTCCAAAATGGCGATTGCCGGTGCATCATGGGGCATCTGGGGGTGTCCCTAGCCTGTCTCACCATAGGGGCAAGCTAGGGTCACCCAATCTGAGCCTTCTTAGAAAAAAAAAATAATAATAATAAAATACCCCATTTGTCTGATCATGTTCAAGTATTTGTAAATATTGACTCTGATCAGTGTGGATCTCCCTCCCTCTCCTCACTTGCCATTTTGTTGGAGAGAGAGAGAGACCTGTATTTTAGCAGAGAGGAGATTTATTTCTTTATTTGTTAAAAAAATTTAAAATCCAAAGGCTCTTTTCAGAGCCATTAACCCCTAGCTTGCCAGTGATCACTATAAATCACTGGCAGTAGCACAGCTGCACTTTTTTGCTGTCTGTGCATTTTTTAGGGGTTAATTTTTGTTGTTGTATTTTTTTTTAAAACTCAAAGGCTCCTTTCAGAGCCATTTAGCTAATTTAATTTAATTTAAAGACTATTTAACCCCTAGCTTGCCAGTGATCGCTTATACATCACTGTCATTAGCATAGCTGTAATTTTTTGCTGTCTGTGCATTTTTTAGGGGTTAATTTTTGTTGTTGTAATTTTTTAAAAACCTAAACGCTCCTTTCAGAGCCATTTAGCTAATTTAATTTAATTTAAATAGTATTTAACCCCTAGCTTTGCCAGTGATCGCTATACATCACTGGCATTAGCATAGCTGTACTTTTTTGCTGTCTGTGAATTTTTTAGGGGTTAATTTGTGTTGTTGTAATTTTTAAAAAACCAAAGGCTCCTTTCAGAGCCATTTAGCTAATTTAATTTAATGAGTATTTAACCCCTAGCTTGCCAGTGATCGCTATAAATCACTGGCATTAGCATAGCTCTACATTTTTGCTGTCTGTGCATTTTTTAGGGGTTAATTTTTGTTGTTGTAATTTTTTAAAAACCTAAACGCTCCTTTCAGAGCCATTTAGCTAATTTAATTTGATTTAAAGAGTATTTAACCCCTATCTTGCCAGTGATCGCTATAAATCACTGGCATTAGCATAGCTGTACTTTTTTAAAAAAAAACCCAAAGGCCATTTAGTTAATTTAATTTTAAAGAGTATTTAACCCCTAGCTTGCCAGTGATCGCTATAAATCACTGGCATTAGCATAGCTGTACTTTTTTAAAAAAAAAACCCAAAGGCCATTTAGTTAATTTAATTTAAAGAGTATTTAACCCCTAGCTTGCCAGTGATCGCTATAAATCACTGGCATTAGCATAGCTGTACTTTTTTAAAAAAAACCCAAAGGCCATTTAGTTAATTTAATTAATTTTGGTTTTCTGTGACAGATACAAAAATGTCACAGAAAGATATAGTGTTGAGGAGGCGTATGCCATCCTTGCGTCAGAGTCAGATGCCTCTATGTCTGACTCAGACCCAATTTTGACCCTGCCATATGCTCAGATACATCATTAGATGCAGTCTCAACTGATAGTGATGTATCTGTGGCTGCTAGCCCCCCTGCCAGCCCCCCTGCTCGCCCCCCCTGCCAGCCCCCCTGCGAGAAGGAGGCGTGTTGCTGCCATTGCCGCTGAAGAGTGGGTAACGCCTCCTCTCCAGAGGCCAGATATCCCACCCTTCACAGCAAATGCTGGCATAAAGATATAGATGTGGCAGGTTTTAGCCCCCAACAGTTTTCTGGAGGTGTTTTCTGGGTGATGATGTATTGGGGGAACATTGTCGCCCAAACTAATTTATATGCCCATCAGTACCGTGCTGCAAAGCCTGAAACATATTTGCAAAGCAGCAATGGGCCCCCATCAATGTGCCAGAATTTAAAAAATTCTGGGGCATTGACTATGGCTGATGGGCATCATAAAGAAACCCTCCGTTCGCTCCTACTGGAGGCAGTAGCCCCATCTGCTCTACCCCCATTTTCTCCCAGAGTATGTCGAGGCAGAGATATGAAATGATTCTTCATTTCATGCACTTCAGCGACAACAGCCTGTGCCCCCCTAGGGAGCATCCCAATTTGACAGGCTGTATAAAATCCACCCCCTGATTACCCACTTTCTGCCAGGTTTGCAGAGGCTTATACACCTGGAAGGAATATATGCGTTGATGAATCCCTGATGAAGTATAAGGGAAGGCTGGGATTCAAGCAGTATATTCCTTCCAAGCGCTCCAGGTATGGGGTAAAGGTGTATAAGCTCTGTGAGAGCGAGACTGGGTATACTCAGGCCTTCCGGGTGTATGAGGGGAAAGGATAGCCACCTTGACCCTCCAGGTTGCCCAGAACATATGGGAACCACTGGCAAGATTGTCTGGGACCTGATATTACCCCTAATGACAAAGGGTATCACTTGTACTTAGACAATTTTTTATACAAGTGTCCTTTTGTTCAAGCTACTGTATTGCTTTGATACAGTAGCTGCGGTACTATTAAAAAGAACCGCAAAGGGTTTCCCAGGACAACTTGTACGCACCCGGCTACGAAGGGGGGTAGACCTCTGCTCTGCGCCAAGAGGAGCTGTTGGCACTGAAGTACAGGAGACAAGAAGGATGTATACCTTCTTACCACCATCCACACAGAGAGGACGGTGGCGGTCCTCTGTACGTGGCAGAGCTGAGATCATAAGGAAGCCAGTGTGCATCAAATCTTATAACCGGCATATGGGTGGGGTTGATCTGGCAGATCAGCTGCTGCAGCCCTACCTAATTATGCGGAAGACAAGGGGCCTGGTACAAAAAGGTTGCAATTTACCTAATGCAGATTGCAACCCACAACGCTTTTTTGTTGTTCAAAAAAGCAAACCCCGGAATGAAACTGACTTTTTTTACAATTTCAGCTCCAGATCATTTCGGGGATTTTGTACCATGATGCACCTGCTCCCCGGGCGGTGATGGGAGAGAGCAGAGTTGGGGCTACTCATTTATTTTTAAAATCCCCCCTACTGCCGCAAAGCAGAGACCACAAAAAAAAATGCAGAGTCTGTACCAAGAGGGGGCAGAGAAGGGACACTGTATATCACTGTCCTGATTGCCCTGGACAGCCTGGACTCTGCATTGGGGACTGCTTCAAGCGGTACCATACATGGTCAATTTTTAAAAAATAAATAAATTTGGCTGTTATTTTTTTTTGTTATGTTTACTGTTAAATTTTTTGTTATTTTTTTACTTTTTATGTGCCAGATTTTTACATTTCACTAATATATTTTTTTTTTCTAAAATGGGGCTGTTCTTTTTTTTTTTTACAAAAACCCCTGTCAAACCTATGCATGGGGACATAGGTTGTACTCAGGGTGCCTAGCAGAAAACAACCTGTAGTATTTTTTTTTGCACTAACTTACAACAGTCTCTCCTAAATCATAGTCAAAAAGCAATGTGTGTGTAAAAATGAAAATTGAAAAAATGCCACCATACACTTTCTCCAATTTTTTAGCTAAAACAGTTACTTCAAATGCATCAAAGCACACCATATACAATACCTTGGGGTGTCAACATTTCAAAAATATGCACATTCATGGCAATAAATAAAAGTGGGGTTTACAATAGGCCCCAAACTAAAGATAGGCCTATCAGAAGAAATACTCTCACTTAATAACTAAAATCACAAGTCATAAAATTGTAACATAACCTTCCCCAAAATCCTGGCAAACCTATGCATGGGGGGCATAGGTGTACTCCAGGGTGCCTAGCAGAAAACAACCTGAATATTTTTTTTGCACTAACTTACAACAGTCTCTCTAAATCATAGTCAAAAAGCAATGTGTGTGTAAAAATGAAAAATTGAAAAAATGCCACCATACACTTTCTCCAATTTTTTTAGCTAAAACAGTTACTTCAAATGCATCAAAGCACACCATATACAATGACCTTGGGGTGTCAACATTTCAAAAATATGCACATTCATGGAAACAAATAAATTGGGGTATGTTAAAATACCCCCAAAAAGACAATAGGCAAAGAAAATATGTTAAATGTGAAAAAAAAATCACAAACGCATGTTGGACATTTGGCATTACACCCCCCGAACAAGCCAAGAAACTTATGCATAGGGGGTATCACTGTACTCAGGAGATGTTGGTTGAACACATATTGGGGTCTTCTTTGGCAGTAACACATAACAGGAGCTGAGAATTCATGTCTAAACTACAATGTGTGTGAAAAATAACACACAAAAAATGACTGCCTAATTAGTTTGACAAAGAATTAGTGCATGGAAAGTGTTAAAATACCAGCATTTGAAATACCCTAGGGTGTCTACTTTCAAAAATATATGGTTTGATGGGGGTAAATTACATTGGCCGGCTTCAGAAATGTCCTACATAGGACATGGGTGCATGGGATGTGAAAATTCCAAGTTGAAAAACTGGAATGCGCCCCCTAAAAATAAGGCCTTTTAGCCCCCAGAGAACCCAACAGAGCACCTATACATGGGTGGTGTATCACTGTACTCAGGAGATGTTGTTGAATACATATTGAGGTTTTTTTTGGCAGTAACACATAACAGGGACTGAGAATATATGCCTAAAGTACAATGTGTGTGTAAAAATAATGCAAAAAAATGACTACCTAAAAGTTTGACAAAGACTAGTGGTTGAATTAGTGCATGGAAAGTGTTAAAATACCAGCATTTGAAATACCCTAGGGTGTCTACTTTTCAAAAATATATGGTTTGATGGGGGTAATTTACATTGGCCGGCTTCAGAAATGTCCCAAATAGGACATGGGTGCATGATGACAGATGTGAAAATTCCAAGTTGAAAAACTGGAATGCGCCCCCTAAAATTAAGGTCCTTTTAGTCCCCAGAGAACCCGACACACCTATACATGGGGGTATCACTGTACTCATGAGATGTTGTTGAATTACATATTGAGGTTTTTTTGGCAGTAACACATAACAGGGACTGAGAATATATGCCTAAAGTACAATGTGTGTGAAAAATAATGCAAAAAAAAATGACTACCTAAAAGTTTGACAAAGACTAGTGGTTGAATTAGTGCATGGAAAGTGTTAAAATACCAGCATTTGAAATACCCTAGGTGTCTACTTTTCAAAAATATATGGTTTGATGGGGGTAATTTACATTGGCCGGCTTCAGAAATGTCCCAAATAGGACATGGTGCATGATGACAGATGTGAAAATTCCAAGTTGAAAAACTGTAATGCGCCCCCTAAAATTAGGAGCCGTTTAGCCCCCAGAGAACCCGACACACCTATACATGGGGGGTATCACTGTACTCAGGAGATGGTTGCTGAATACATATTGAGGTTTTTTTGGCAGTAACACATAACAGGGACTGAGAATATATGCCTAAATTACAATGTGTGTGAAAAATAATGCAAAAAAAATGACTACCTAAAAGTTTGACAAAGACTAGTGTTGAATTAGTGCATGGAAAGTGTTAAAATACCAGCATTTGAAATACCCTAGGGTGTCTACTTTTCAAAAATATATGGTTTTGATGGGGGTAATTTACATGTCCGCTCAGAATGTCCCAAAATAGGACATGGTGCATGATGACAGATGTGAAAATTCCAAGTTGAAAAACTGGAATGCGCCCCCTAAAATTAAGGCCTTTTAGCCCCCAGAGAACCCGACACACCTATACATGGGGGGTATCACTGTACTCAGGAGATGTTGTTGAATACATATTGAGGTTTTTTTTGGCAGTAACACATAACAGGGACTGAGAATATATGCCTAAAGTACAATGTGTGTGAAAAATAATGCCAAAAAAATGACTACCTAAAAGTTTGACAAAGACTAGTGGTTGAATTAGTGCATGGAAAGTTGTTAAAAATACCAGCATTTGAAATACCCTAGGGTGTCTACTTTCAAAAATATATGGTTTGGATGGGGGTAATTTACATTGTCCGGCTTCAGAAATGTCCAAATAGGACATGGGTTGCATGATGACAGATGTGAAAATTCCAAGTTGAAAAACTGGAATGCGCCCCCTAAAATTAAGGCCTTTTAGCCCCCAGAGAACCCGACACACCTATACATGGTGGGTATCACTGTACTCAGGAGATGTTGTTTGAATACATATTGAGTTTTTTTTTGGCAGTACACACATAACAGGGACTGAGAATATATGCCTAAAGTACAATGTGTGTGAAAAATAATGCAAAAAAATGACTACCTAAAAAGTTTGACAAAGACTAGTGGTTGAATTAGTGCATGGAAAGTGTTAAAATACCAGCATTTGAAATACCCTAGGGTGTCTACTTTTCAAAAATATATGGTTTGATGGGGGTAATTTACATTGGCCCGGCTTCAGAAATGTCCCAAATAGGACATGGGTGCATGATGACAGATGTGAAAATTCCAAGTTGAAAAACTGGAATGCGCCCCCTAAAATTAAGGGCCTTTTAGGCCCCCAGAGAACCCGACACACCTATACATGGGGGGGTATCACTGTACTCAGGAGATGTTGTTGAATACATATTGAGGTTTTTTTTGGGCAGTAACACATAACAGGGACTGAGAATATATGCCTAAAGTACAATGTGTGTGAAAAATAATGCAAAAAAATGACTACCTAAAAGTTTGACAAAGACTAGTGGTTGAATTAGTGCATGGAAAGTGTTAAAATACCAGCATTTGAAATACCCTAGGGTGTCTACTTTCAAAAATATATGGTTTGATGGGGGTAATTTGCATTGTCCGGCTTCAGAAATGTCCCAAATAGGACATGGGTGCATGATGACAGATATGAAAATTCCAAGTTAGAAAACTGGAATGCGCCCCCTAAAATTAAGGCCTTTTAGCCCCCAGAGAACCCGACACACCTATACATGGGGGGTATCACTGTACTCAGAAGTTGTTGTTGAACACATATTGAGGTGTTTTTGGTCAGTAACATATAACAGGAACTGAGAATCCATGCCTAAGTACAATGCGTGTGAAAAATAACACACCAAAATGACTACCCAAAAGTTTGACAAAGACTGGTGGTTGAATTAGTGCATGCAAAGTGTTAAAATACCAGCATTTGAAATACCCTAGGGTGTCTACTTTTTAAAAATATATGGTTTGATGGGGGTAATTTGCATTGTCCGGCTTCAGAAATGTCCCAAATAGGACATGGGTTCATGACGTACAGATGTGAAAATTCCAAATTAAAAAACTGGAATGCGCCCCCTAAAAATAAGGCCTTTTAGCCCCAGAGAACCCAACAGACCTATACATGGGTGGTATCACTGTACTTCAGGAGATGCTGCTGAAGACATATTGGGGTGGTTATTTGGCAGTAACCCTTAACGATTCTCAGTAAATGTATTCTTGAATTGCTATTTTGTCAAAAAATCACCATTTTTTTTTTTTTTTTTCAAACTTTGGCATAGATTGGTGGTAAAATAGTTGCATGGAAAGAGTCAAAATACTCCATGTTTAATACCTTAGGTTGTGTTCTTTTAAAAAACATAATTTATGCTTACCTGATAAATTCCTTTCTTCTGTTGTGTGATCAGTCCACGGGGTCATCATTACTTCTGGGATATAACTCCTCCCCAACAGGAAATGCAAGAGGATTCACCCAGCAGAGCTGCATATAGCTCCTCCCCTCTACGTCAGTCCCAGTCATTCGACCAAGAATCAACGAGAAAGGAGTAACCAAGGGTGAAGTGGTGACTGGAGTATAATTTAAAATGATATTTACCTGCCTTAAAAACAGGGGCGGGCCGTTGACTGATCACACAACAGAAGAAAGGAATTTATCAGGTAAGCATAAATTATGTTTTCTTCTGTTATGTGTGATCAGTCCACGGGTCATCATTACTTCTGGGATACCAATACCAAAGCAAAAGTACACGGATGACGGGAGGGATAGGCAGGCTCATTATACAGAAGGAACCACTGCCTGAAGAACCTTTCTCCCAAAAATAGCCTCCGAAGAAGCAAAAGTGTCAAATTTGTAAAATTTGGAAAAGTATGAAGCGAAGACCAAGTTGCAGCCTTGCAAATCTGTTCAACAGAGGCCTCTTCTTAAAGGCCCAAGTGAAGCCACAGCTCTAGTGGAGTGAGCTGTAATTCTTTCAGGAGGCTGCTGTCCAGCATCTCATAGGCTAAACGTATTATGCTACGAAGCCAAAAAGAGAGAGAGGTAGCAGAAGCTTTTTGACCTCTCCTCTGTCCAGAATAAACGACAAACAGGGGAAGAAGTTTGGCGAAAATCTTTAGTTGCCTGCAAGTAGAACTTGAGGGCACGAACTACATCCAGATTGTGTAGAAGACGTTCCTTCTTTGAAGAAGGATTTGACACAAGGATGGAACAACAATCTCTTGATTGATATTCCCTGTTAGTGACTACCTTAGGTAAGAACCTCAGGTTTAGTACGCAGAACTACCTTGTCTGAGTGAAAAATCAGATAAGGAGAATCACAATGTAAGGGCTGATAACTCAGAGACTCTTCGAGCCGAGGAAATAGCCATTAAAAACAGAACTTTCCAAGATAACAATTTTATATCAATGGAATGAAGGGGTTCAAACGGAACACCCTGTAAAACGTTAAGAACAAAGGTTTAAACTCCATGGCGGAGCAACAGCTTTAAACACAGGCTTGATCCTAGCTAAAGCCTGACAAAAGGCCTGGACGTCTGGATTTCTGACAGACGCCTGTGTAACAAGATGGACAGAGCTGAAAATCTGTCCCTTTAATGAACTAGCTGATAAACCCTTTTCTAAACCTTCTTTGTAGAAAGGACAATATCCTAGCGATCCTAACCTTACTCCAGGAGTAACCTTTGGATTCGCACCAGTATAGGTATTTACGCCATATTTTATGGTAAATCCTTCTGGTAACGAGGCTTCCTAGCCTGTATCAGGGTATCAATAACCGACTCAGAGAAACCACGTTTTGATAAAATCAAGCGTTCAATTTCCAAGCAGTCAGCTTCAGAGAAGTTAGATTTTGATGTTTGAATGGACCCTGTATCAGAAGGTCCTGTCTTAGAGGTAGAGACCAAGGCGGACAGGATGACATGTCCACTAGATCTGCATACCAAGTCCTGCGTGGCCATGCAGGCGCTATTAGAATCACTGATGCTCTCTCCTGTTTGATTTTGCAATCAATCGAGGAAGCAGCGGGAAGGGTTGGAAACACATAAGCCATCCCGAAGTTCCAAGGTGCTGTCAAAGCATCTATTAGAACCGCTCCCGATCCTGGATCTGGACCCGTAGAGAGGAAGTTTGGCGTTCTGGCGAGACGCCATGAGATCTATCTCTGGTTTGCCCCAACGTCGAAGTATTTGGGCAAAGACCTCCGGATGAAGTTCCACTCCCTCCGGATGAAAAGTCTGGCGACTCAAGAAATCCGCCTCCCAGTTCTCCACTCCCGGGATGTGGATTGCTGACAGGTTGGCAAGAGTGAGACTTCTGCCCAGCGAATTATCTTTGATACTTCCATCATTGCTAGGGGAGCTTCTTGTCCCTCCCTGATGGTTGATGTAAGCTACAGTCGTGATGTTGTCCGACTGAAACCTGATGAACCCCCGAGTTGTTAATTGGGGCCAAGCCAGAAGGGCATTGAGAACTGCTCTCATTCCAGGATGTTTATTGGAAGGAGACTCTCCTCCTGATTCCAAAGTCCCTGAGCCTTCAGAGAATTCCAGACAGCGCCCCAACCTAGTAGGCTGGCGTCTGTTGTTACAATTGTCCAGTCTGGCCTGCTGAATGGCATCCCCCTGGACAGGTGTGGCCGATAAAGCCACCATAGAAGATGAATTTCTGGTCTCTTGATTCAGATTCAGAGTAGGGTGACAATCTGAGTAATCCCCATTCCACTGACTTAGCATGCACAATTGCAGCGGTCTGAGGTGTAGGCGTGCAAAAGGTACTATTCCATTGCCGCTACCATTAAGCCGATCACCTCCATGCATTGAGCTACTGACGGGTGTTGAATGGAATGAAGGACAGACGGCATGCATTTTGAAGCTTTGTTAACCTGTCTTCTGTCAGGTAAATCTTCATTTCTACAGAATCTATAGAGTCCCCAAGAATGGAACTCTTGTGAGAGGAAAAAGAGAACTCTTCTTTTCGTTCACTTTCCATCCATGCGACCTTAGAAATGCCAGAACTAACTCTGTATGAGACTTGGGCAGTTTGAAAGCTTGAAGCTTGTATTAGAATGTCGTCTAGTACGAGCTACCGAAATCCCTCGCGGTCTTAGTACCGGCCAGAAGGGCACCCAGAACCTTTGTGAAGATTCTTGGAGCCGTAGCCAATCCGAATGAAGAGCTACAAACTGGTAGTAGCCTGTCTAAGAAGGCAAACCTTAGATACCGGTGATGATCTTTGTGAATCGGTATGTGAAGGTAAGCATCTTTTAAATCCACTGTGGTCATGTACTGACCCTTTTGGATCATGGGTAAGATTGTCCGAATAGTTTCCATTTTGAACGATGGAACTCTTAGGATTTGTTTAGAATCTTTAAATCTAAGATTGCCCTGAAAGTTCCCTCTTTTTTGGAACCACAAACAGGTTTGAGTAGAACCCTTGTCCTTGTTCCGACCGCGGAACCGGATGGATCACTCCCATTAATAACAGATCTTGTACACAGCGTAGAAACGCTTCTTTCTTTATCTGTTTGTTGACAACCTTGACAGATGAAATCTCCCTCTTGGGGAGAGAATTTGAAGTCAAGAAGGTATCCCTGAGATATGATCTCTAGCGCCCAGGGATCCTGAACATCTCTTGCCCAGGCCTGGGCGAAGAGAGAAAGTCTGCCCCCCACTAGATCCGGTCCCGGATCGGGGGCTCTCGGTTCATGCTGTCTTTGGGGCAGCAGCAGGTTTCCTGGCCTGCTTGCTCTTGTTCCAGGACTGGTTAGGCTTCCAGCCTTGCCTGTAACGAGCAACAGCTCCTCCTGTTTTGGTGCAGTGGAGGTTGATGCTGCTCCTGTTTGAAATTCCGAAGGGACTAAAATTAGACTTCTAGCCTTAGCTTTGCTTTGTCTTGAGGTAGGGCGTGGCCCTTACCTCCTGTAATGTCAGCGATAATTTCTTCAAACCGGCCCAAATAAAGACTGCCCCTTGAAAGGTATATTAAGTAATTTGGACTTAGAAGTAACATCAGCTGACCAGGATTTTAGCCACAGCGCCCTACGTGCCTGTATGTGCGAATCCTGAGTTCTTAGCCGTAGTTTGGTTAAATGCACTAACGGCCTCCGAAATGAATGAATTAGCTAGTTTAAGGACTCTAAGCCTGTCCGTAATGTCGTCTAGCGTAGATGAACTAAGGTTCTCTTCCAGAGACTCAATCCAAAATGCTGCCGCAGCCGTAATCGGCGCGATACATGCAAGGGGTTGCAATATAAAACCGTGTTGAACAAACATTTTCTAAGGTAACCCTCTAATTTTTTATCCATTGGATCTGAAAAAGCACAGCTATCCTCCCACCCGGATAGTGGTACGCTTAGCTAAAGTAGAAACTGCTCCCTCCACCTTAGGGACCGTTGCCATAAGTCCCGAGTGGTGGTGTCTTATTGGAAATATCTTTCGAAATATTGGAGGGGTGAGAACGGCACACCGGGTCTATCCCACTCCTAGTAACAATTTCAGTTAGTCTCTTAGGTATAGGGAAAAACGTCAGTACTCGCCGGTACCAGCAGCGAAGTATTTATCCAACCTACACAGTTTCTCTGGTATTGCAAACGGTGTTACAATCATTGAGAGCTGCTAAGACCTCCCCTAGTAATACACGGAGGTTCTCCAATTAAATTTAAAATTTGAAATATCTGAATCCAATCTTTTTGGGATCAGAACCGTCACCTACAGAATGAAGCTCTCCGTCCTCATGCTCTGCAAGCTGTGACGCAGTATCAGACATGGCCCTAGTATTGTCAGCGCACTCTGTTCTCACCCCAGAGTGATCACGCTTAGCCTCTTAGTTCTGGTACTTAGACAGAAACTTCAGTCATAACAGTAGCCATATCTTGTAATGGTTATCTGTAATGGCCGCCCAGATGTACTAGGCCCATAATATCACGCACCTCCCGGGCGGGATGATGCAGGGTACTGCCGCGTGAGGCAAGTTAGTCGGCATAACTCTCCCCTCGCTGTTTGGTGAAATTTGTTCAAATGTACAGATTGACTTTTATTTAAAGTAGCATCAATACAGTTAGTACATAAATTTCTATTGGGCTCCACCTTGGCATTGGAACAAATGACACAGATATCTTCCTCTGAGTCAGACATGTTTAAAACACACTAGCAATAAACTTGCAACTTGGTTATAATCTTTTTTAGCAAAAACGTACTGTGCCTCAAAGAGGTACTAAACGATTAAATGACAGTTGAAATAATGAACTGAAAAACAGTTATAGCATCAAACTTTAAAACAACACAACTTTAGCAAGGGTTTGTTCCCATTAGAAAAATAACAATAATTAAATTTGACATAAAAATTACAGAGCAACGTTTTTATTCACAGTCAATATAAAATTCTCACAGCTCTGCTGAGAGAATCTACCTCCCTCCAAAGAAGTTTTGAAGACCCCTGAGATCTGTCAGAGATGAACCTGATCATGCAGGAAATATAGAGAGTAACTGACTGGAATTTTTTGATGCGTAGCAAAGAGCGCCAAAAACGGCCCCTCCCCCTCACCCACAGCAGTGAAGAGAAACGAACCTGTCACACTTAAAACCAAACAACTGCCAAGTGGAAAATAATGCCCAAATATTTATTCACACAGTACCTCAGAAATGTAAACGATTCTACATTCCAGCAAAAACGTTTAACATGATAAATACTTAATAAAAGGGATTAGTGACTTTTAATAGAGTAGTTCTGGTGAAATACCATCCCCAGAATACTGAAGTGTATACATACATGTCATTATAACGGTATGGCAGGATTTTCTCATCAATTCCATTCAGAAAATAAAAACTGCTACATACCTCAATGCAGATTCATCTGCCCGCTGTCCCCTGATCTGAAGCTTTTACCTCCCTCAGATGGCCGAGAACAGCAATATGATCTTAACTACTCCGGTTAAAATCATAGTAAAAAACTCTGGTAGATTCTTCCTCAAACTCTGCCAGAGAAATAATAACACGCTCCGGTGCTATTGTAAAATAACAAACTTTTGATTGAAGTCATAAAAAACTAAGTATAATCACCATAGTCCTCTCACACATCCTATCTAGTCGTTGGGTGCAAGAGAATGACTGGGACTGACGTAGAGGGGAGGAGCTATATGCAGCTCTGCTGGGTGAATCCTCTTGCATTTCCTGTTGGGGAGGAGTTTATATCCCAGAAGTAATGATGACCCGTGGACTGATCACACATAACAGAAGAAATTATATATATGTGAAGGGGTTTAATCAGGGATTCCTGACAGATATCAGTGTTCCAATGTAACTATCGCTAATTTTTTAAAAAAATTTTTGGAAATAGCAAAGTGCTACTTGTACTTATTGCCCTATAACTTGCAAAAAAAGCAAAGAACATGTAAACATTGAGTATTTCTAAACTCAGGACAAAATTTAGAAACTATTTAGCATGGGAGTTTTTTTGGTAGTTTTGAAGTGTAGGAGGATTTGAGGGTCAAAGTTAAAAAAGTGTGTTTTTTCAATTTTTTCCTCATATTTTATAAATTTTTTTATAGTAAATTATAAGATATGATGAAAATAATGGTATATTTAGAAAGTCCATTTAATGGCGAGAAAAACGGTATATAATATGTGTGGGTACAGTAAATGAGTAAGAGGAAAATTACAGCTAAACACAAACACCCGCAGAAATGTAAAAATAGCCTTGGTCCCAAAACGGACAGAAAATGGAAAAGTGCTGCGGTCATTAAGGGGTTAAAGAGTACCCACATCACTAACTGCATAAAAACCTTAGCTATAAGCTATGACAGTGTAACAACCTACTTGGCAATCATTGATCTTGGGTGATAGTTTATATTTAAGCAAAAGTAAAAGGGTCAAAGATCAAATTAAATACAACATTTACACTAGTGGACAAAAGAAATAGAAAATATTTACTTCCATATTTTACATTTAGCAGAATGTGGCATAATACTCATGCACATCACATTATGATATTACTGACAAAACCTCAAAGTCTAGCACTTTAGGAGCACAATTATTGTTTAGCTTGTTTTTTTAAAGTATACGTGATATAAACCAATATTATTTTAACATCCTAAATATTGTTGACACTTATATAATAATTCAAAAAAAACAGAAAAAAACAGACAATTCAGGTTACTGGTCCAATATCACAAAATGCCAAATATACAATAAATCCATAATCTATTACCAACTGGAGCTCTTTTGACTAAGGAGTAGAGTCCACATTGTTTTTTAGAACCTGTTGTTCATCTTCTGAGTTGTTTCTTTTCTACTTCAACTCTGTGTATGTTTGATGCTTATAAATTCATTGTTGCTTTAATAAATCCTATAATGCTATCATCAACTATAATGCTTATCTGTCAGCCCATCCATCATCAGGCACAAATAAACCAAGCACTGACAGATAATTAATAATAACATTGATAATATGACTGAAGAGAGTGAAGAGACAGTTTTAAAATTATACATAATATTTCTTCAGTTAGCTTAGTTATAATAACATACATAGAGCTAATAATATGCTGCACAGTGATAAAGTGTCTAAACCAAATCTAGTGTTTGTGAGGTATTTTACCATTGCAGGGGCGTATTTAGGTTTTGTGCTGCCCTAGGCATTTAATATTCTGCTGCCCCCCCCACATGTTTTAAGCCTTTTTTCACATTAATATTTTTTGGGTCAAGGTGTACATTTTTTTATTATTATTATTTTATTCATAAACAAAGTAAATGTAAAGGGAAGAAGGAAGGGAAGGAGATAAGGGAAGGAGATAAGGAAGGGAGGGAGAGAGATAAGGGAGGAGAGAGGGGAGGGAGAGAATGGAGGGAGATGAGGGAGAGAAGGGAGGGAGGGAGAGAGAGAAGGGAGGGAGAGAGAGAAGGGAGGGAGGGGAGGGAGAGAGAGAATGGAGGGAGAGAGAGAAGGGGAGGGAGGGGAGAGAGGGGAGTGGAGAGAAGGAGGGGAGGGAGAGAGAGAAGGAAGGGAGAGAGAGAAGGGAGGGAGGTAGAGAGAGAAGGGAGGGAGAATGGAGGGAGGGGAGAGAGGGGGAGGGAGGGAGGGAGGGAGAGAGAGAGAGAGAGAGAGAGAGGGGGAGGGAGAGAGGGAGAGGGAGGGAGAGAGGGGAGGGAGAGAGAGGGGGGAGGGAGGGAGAGAGAGGAGGGAGGGTAGAGAGAGAGGGAGGGGAGAGAGAGGAGGGAGAGAGAGAAGGAAGGGAGGGAGAGAGAGAAGGGAGGGAGAGGAGGGAGGGAGGGAGAGAAGAGAGAGGAGGGAGGGAGAGGAGGGAGCGAGAGAGAGAAGGGAGGTAGAGAAGGAGGGTCGGGAGAGAAGGGAGGGAGAGAGAGAGAAGGGAGGGAGGGAGAGAGAGAAGGGAGGGGAGAGAGAGAAGGGAGGGAGAGAAGGGAGGGAGGGAGAGAGAGGGAGGGAGGGAGAGAAGGGAGGGGAGAGAGAGAAGGGGAGGGAGGGAGAGAAGGGAGAGAAGGGAGAGAAAGGGAGGGGGAGGGGAGGAGAGAAGGGAGGGAGGGGAGAGAAGGTGAGGGAGGTAGAGAAGGGAGAGAGGGAGAGAAGAGAGGGAGGGAGAGAAGGGAGGGGAGGAGGGAGGGAGGGAGAGAATGGAGGGAGGGAGAGAGAGAAGGGAGGGAGAGAGAGAAGGTAGGGAGAGAGAGAAGGGAGGGAGAGAGAAGGGGGGGAGAGAAGGTGAGAGGAAGGAGAGGAGAGAAGGAGGGAGGGAGAGAGAGAGGGAGGGAGGGAGAGAAGAGGGAGGGAGAGAGGGAAGAGAGGAGGGATGGGAGAGAAGAGGGCGTTCGGGCTCGCTTCTTCGTTCGCGGCGCTTCTCGGTATCGTCTTGCTGGCTGCGGCTCTGTCATTCTCGCTCGTCTTCGTTCTTTCGGTCGCGCTCCTGTCGGACGACTCTCCTTGTACTTTCTTTCGCTCTCTCCTTGTCTTGCTCATCTCCGGGCTGGGAATGTAGCGCAGAGAGAATCAGAACAAGGGAACAGTACCGTTGTCATGTCATGGCATACAATTCAAATCAGCCACCATGGCCACCCTCATATCAGTGACACGACTGCCAGTAGTCCCATACCAGGAATTGATAACATCGCACCTTTAATAAAATAGTGAAGTGAATAAGTGAACAGAAGACATTCCACTCAGACATGATACTCTGTAATCAACTGAAACCGTGAGGCAGCACCATAGGAAAAAAATGAGTGGCACCCGTTCCCTCCCAGCCTCCAGCAAAGGGAAGAAGTCTTTAACTGTAAGCCGCGTGCAGCACTATATGAAAAAAATGGAGTGGCTCCCGGTCCCGCCCACCTCCAGCAAAGGGAAGAAGTCTGTAACTGTAAGCCGCGCGCAGCACTATATGAAAAAAATGAGTGGCTCCCGTCCCGCCTCCAGCAAAGGGAAGAAGAAGAAACTATATAAAGTTAAAATTATTACTGTCTGTACTTGAATAAATGCTTCATTTTAACTTTATATAGTTTCTTCTTCTTCCCTTTGCTGGCGGCGGAACCGGGAGTCACTCGTTTTTTTCATATGGTGCTGCTCGCGGCTTACAGGATTACAATGTAGTGGTAACTACCGTAACTGTGGTACACTGACTGACTGATCTGAGAGGCGGCAGCAGCTCTATTTCTCGTGCTGTGCTGTTTTACTGATTGGCATGGTGATTTTGCAAAAGTACTTCTGCTGCAGCTTACAGTTTGATTAGAGTACACTGACTGATCTGAGACCGCCCCGGCTTTTGCATAGTACGCTAACGCTACATAGCCATAAGATAAACTTACCGATTTGCTGCAGGCGCCACTAATTTGTAAGAGAATTAGAGAATGACTTAGAAAAGTGGAAAACAATAAAAAGCATATATACATACAGTATATACAGCACACAAAGGAAGTCCAGCACTCATTTGCAAGCTCTCACTTAAGATTAAAAGTGAAACTGGAAAGGTTAGTTACCGCATTTGGCCAAATGGGACAAGCCCAGGTACCACATCAAGGTCTCTCCCAAAACCTAGGTCCCTAAACCATCCAAACAATGCAAGCTCTAAATCAAACAAACTGAAAACAAGTCAATGGTGCACAGGCATATGTAATCACCTTAGACATATACAAAACACGAAAGGGGACTGCACTCTCAGACTGGACTGGATACACATCCTATGACCTTGCAACATACAAAGCCATGGATGCTCAATAGTACTTTCAGGCAGCTGCACTGTCATCAGAGTCCCAGGCAGTTAACTCCATAAACTGGTCTGGCTGCAAGAACCATAGGGAAAATTACAAAACAAATTAATACAGCACACAGCTGCCTGAGAGTGCTATTGAGCACCCAGGGCAGTGGAGGCTCCTTCATATGATCACAACCGCAAATGAGACACCTGGGAAAAAACAGAATTTATGTTTACCTGATCAATTACTTTCTCCAACGGTGTGTCCGGTCCACGGCGTCATCCTTACTTGTGGGGATATTCTCTTCCCCAACAGGAAATGGCAAAGAGCCCAGCAAAGCTGGTCACATGATCCCTCCTAGGCTCCGCCTACCCCAGTCATTCGACCGACGTTAAGGAGGAATATTTGCATAGGAGAAACCATATGATACCGTGGTGACTGTAGTTAAAGAAAATAAAATATCAGACCTGATTAAAAAACCAGGGCGGGGCCGTGGACCGGACACACCGTTGGAGAAAGTAATTTATCAGGTAAACATAAATTCTGTTTTCTCCAACATAGGTGTGTCCGGTCCACGGCATCATCCTTACTTGTGGAACCAATACCAAAGCTTTAGGACACGGATGAAGGGAGGGAGCAAATCAGGTCACCTAAATGGAAGGCACCACGGCTTGCAAAACCTTTCTCCCAAAAATAGCCTCAGAAGAAGCAAAAGTATCAAACTTGTAAAATTTGGTAAAAGTGTGCAGTGAAGACCAAGTCGCTGCCCTACATATCTGATCAACAGAAGCCTCGTTCTTGAAGGCCCATGTGGAAGCCACAGCCCTAGTGGAATGAGCTGTGATTCTTTCGGGAGGGCTGCCGTCCGGCAGTCTCGTAAGCCAATCTGATGATGCTTTTAATCCAAAAAGAGAGAGAGGTAGAAGTTGCTTTTTGACCTCTCCTTTTACCGGAATAAACAACAAACAAGGAAGATGTTTGTCTAAAATCCTTTGTAGCATCTAAATAGAATTTTAGAGCGCGAACAACATCCAAATTGTGCAACAAACGTTCCTTCTTCGAAACTGGTTTCGGACACAGAGAAGGTACGATAATCTCCTGGTTAATGTTTTTGTTAGAAACAACTTTTGGAAGAAAACCAGGTTTAGTACGTAAAACCACCTTATCTGCATGGAACACCAGATAAGGAGAGAACACTGCAGAGCAGATAATTCTGAAACTCTTCGAGCAGAAGAAATTGCAACCAAAAACAAAACTTTCCAAGATAATAACTTAATATCAACGGAATGTAAGGGTTCAAACGGAACCCCCTGAAGAACTGAAAGAATTAAGTTGAGACTCCAAGGAGGAGTCAAAGGTTTGTAAACAGGCTTGATTCTGACCAGAGCCTGAACAAAGGCTTGAACATCTGGCACAGCTGCCAGCTTTTTGTGAAGTAACACAGACAAGGCAGAAATCTGTCCCTTCAGGGAACTTGCAGATAATCCTTTTTCCAATCCTTCTTGAAGGAAGGATAGAATCTTAGGAATCTTAACCTTGTCCCAAGGGAATCCTTTAGATTCACACCAACAGATATATTTTTTTCCAAATTTTGTGGTAAATCTTTCTAGTTACAGGCTTTCTGGCCTGAACAAGAGTATCGATAACAGAATCTGAGAACCCTCGCTTCGATAAGATCAAGCGTTCAATCTCCAAGCAGTCAGCTGGAGTGAGACCAGATTCGGATGTTCGAACGGACCCTGAACAAGAAGGTCTCGTCTCAAAGGTAGCTTCCATGGTGGAGCCGATGACATATTCACCAGATCTGCATACCAAGTCCTGCGTGGCCACGCAGGAGCTATCAAGATCACCGACGCCCTCTCCTGATTGATCCTGGCTACCAGCCTGGGGATGAGAGGAAACGGCGGGAACACATAAGCTAGTTTTGAAGGTCCAAGGTGCTACTAGTGCATCCACTAGAGCCGCCTTGGGATCCCTGGATCTGGACCCGTAGCAAGGAACTTTGAAGTTCTGACGAGAGGCCATCAGATCCATGTCTGGAATGCCCCACAGTTGAGTGACTTGGGCAAAGATTTCCGGATGGAGTTCCCACTCCCCCGGATGCAATGTCTGACGACTCAGAAAATCCGCTTCCCAATTTTCCACTCCTGGGATGTGGATAGCAGACAGGTGGCAGGAGTGAGACTCCGCCCATAGAATGATTTTGGTCACTTCTTCCATCGCTAGGGAACTCCTTGTTCCCCCTGATGGTTGATGTACGCAACAGTTGTCATGTTGTCTGATTGAAACCGTATGAACTTGGCCCTCGCTAGCTGAGGCCAAGCTTTGAGAGCATTGAATATCGCTCTCAGTTCCAGAATATTTATCGGTAGAAGAGATTCTTCCCGATACCAAAGACCCTGAGCTTTCAGGGATCCCCAGACCGCGCCCCAGCCCATCAGACTGGCGTCGGTCGAGACAATGACCCACTCCGGTCTGCAGAAGGTCATCCCTTGTGACAGGTTGTCCAGGGACAGCCACCAACGGAGTGAGTCTCTGGTCCTCTGATTTACTTGTATCTTCGGAGACAAGTCTGTATAGTCCCCATTCCACTGACTGAGCATGCACAGTTGTAATGGTCTTAGATGAATGCGCGCAAAAGGAACTATGTCCATTGCCGCTACCATCAAACCTATCACTTCCATGCACTGCGCTATGGAAGGAAGAGGAACGGAATGAAGTATCCGACAAGAGTCTAGAAGTTTTGTTTTTCTGGCTTCTGTCAGAAAAATCCTCATTTCTAAGGAGTCTATTATTGTTCCCAAGAAGGGAACCCTTGTTGACGGAGATAGAGAACTCTTTTCCACGTTCACTTTCCATCCGTGAGAGCTGAGAAAGGCCAGGACAATGTCCGTGTGAGCCTTTGCTTGAGGAAGGGACGACGCTTGAATCAGAATGTCGTCCAAGTAAGGTACTACGGCAATGCCCCTTGGTCTTAGCACAGCTAGAAGGGACCCTAGTACCTTTGTGAAAATCCTTGGAGCAGTGGCTAATCCGAAAGGAAGCGCCACGAACTGGTAATGCTTGTCCAGGAATGCGAACCTTAGGAACCGATGATGTTCCTTGTGGATAGGAATATGTAGATACGCATCCTTTAAATCCACCGTGGTCATGAATTGACCTTCCTGGATGGAAGGAAGAATTGTTCGAATGGTTTCCATCTTGAACGATGGAACCTTGAGAAACTTGTTTAAGATCTTGAGATCTAAGATTGGTCTGAACGTTCCCTCTTTTTTGGGAACTATGAACAGATTGGAGTAGAACCCCATCCCTTGTTCTCCTAATGGAACAGGATGAATCACTCCCATTTTTAACAGGTCTTCTACACAATGTAAGAATGCCTGTCTTTTTATGTGGTCTGAAGACAACTGAGACCTGTGGAACCTCCCCCTTGGGGGAAGCCCCTTGAACTCCAGAAAATAACCTTGGGAGACTATTTCTAGCGCCCAAGGATCCAGAACATCTCTTGCCCAAGCCTGAGCGAAGAGAGAGAGTCTGCCCCCCACCAGATCCGGTCCCGGATCGGGGGCCAACATTTCATGCTGTCTTGGTAGCAGTGGCAGGTTTCTTGGCCTGCTTTCCCTTGTTCCAGCCTTGCATTGGCTCCAAGCTGGCTTGGCTTGAGAAGTATTACCCTCTTGCTTAGAGGACGTAGCACTTTGGCTGGTCCGTTTCTACGAAAGGGACGAAAATTAGGTTTATTTTTGGCCTTGAAAGGCCGATCTTGAGGAAGGGGCGTGCCCTTACCCCCAGTGATATCAGAGATAATCTCTTTCAAGTCAGGGCCAAACAGCGTTTTCCCCTTGAAAGGAATGTTAAGTAGCTTGTTCTTGGAAGACGCATCAGCTGACCAAGATTTCAACCAAAGCGCTCTGCGCGCCACAATAGCAAACCCAGAATTCTTAGCCGCTAACCTAGCCAATTGCAAAGTGGCGTCTAAGGTGAAAGAATTAGCCAATTTGAGAGCATTGATTCTGTCCATAATCTCCTCATAAGGAGGAGAATCACTATCGACCCGCCTTTACCAGCTCATCGAACCAGAAACACGCGGCTGTAGCGACAGGGACAATGCATGAAATTGGTTGTAGAAGGTAACCCTGCTGAACAAACATCTTTTTAAGTAAACCTTCTAATTTTTTATCCATAGGATCTTTGAAAGCACAACTATCTTCTATGGGTATAGTGGTGCGTTTGTTTAAGGTGGAAACCGCTCCCTCGACCTTGGGGACTGTCTGCCATAAGTCCTTTCTGGGGTCGACCATAGGAAACAATTTTTTAAATATGGGGGGAGGGACGAAAGGAATACCGGGCCTTTCCCATTCTTTATTTACAATGTCCACCACCCCGCTTGGGTATAGGAAAAGCTTCTGGGAGCCCCGGGACCTCTAGGAACTTGTCCATTTTACATAGTTTCTCTGGGATGACCAACTTGTCACAATCATCCAGAGTGGATAATACCTCCTTAAGCAGAATGCGGAGATGTTCCAACTTAAATTTAAACGTAATCACATCAGGTTCAGCTTGTTGAGAAAATGTTCCCTGAATCAGTAATTTCTCCCTCAGACAAAACCTCCCTGGCCCCATCAGACTGGTTTAGGGGCCCTTCAGAACCATTATTATCAGCGTCGTCATGCTCTTCAGTATCTAAAACAGAGCAGTCGCGCTTACGCTGATAAGTGTTCATTTTGGCTAAAATGTTTTTGACAGAATTATCCATTACAGCCGTTAATTGTTGCATAGTAAGGAGTATTGGCGCGCTAGATGTACTAGGGGCCTCCTGAGTGGGCAAGACTCGTGTAGACGAAGGAGGGAATGATGCAGTACCATGCTTACTCCCCTCACTTGAGGAATCATCCTGGGCATCATTGTCATTGTCACATAAATCACATTTATTTAAATGAGAAGGAACTCTGGCTTCCCCACGTTCAGAACACAGTCTATCTGGTAGTTCAGACATGTTAAACAGGCATAAACTTGATAACAAAGTACAAAAAAAACGTTTTAAAATAAAACCGTTACTGTCACTTTAAATTTTAAACTGAACACACTTTATTACTGCAATTGCGAAAAAATATGAAGGAATTGTTCAAAATTCACCAAAATTTCACCACAGTGTCTTAAAGCCTTAAAAGTATTGCACACCAAATTTGGAAGCTTTAACCCTTAAAATAACGGAACCGGAGCCGTCTTTAACTTTAACCCCTTTACAGTCCCTGGTATCTGCTTTGCTGAGACCCAACCAAGCCCAAAGGGGAATACGATACCAAATGACGCCTTCAGAAAGTCTTTTCTAGGTATCAGAGCTCCTCACACATGCGACTGCATGTCATGCCTCTCAAAAACAAGTGCGCAACACCGGCGCGAAAATGAGGCTCTGCCTATGATTTGGGAAAGCCCCTAAAGAATAAGGTGACTAAAACAGTGTCTGCCGATATAATCTTATCAAAATACCCAGATTAAATGATTCCTCAAGGCTAAATATGTGTTAATAATGAATCGATTTAGCCCAGAAAAAGTCTACAGTCTTAATAAGCCCTTGTGAAGCCCTTATTTACTATCTTAATAAACATGGCTTACCGGATCCCATAGGGAAAATGACAGCTTCCAGCATTACATCGTCTTGTTAGAATGTGTCATACCTCAAGCAGCAAGAGACTGCTCACTGTTCCCCCAACTGAAGTTAATTGCTCTCAACAGTCCTGTGTGGAACAGCCATGGATTTTAGTAACGGTTGCTAAAATCATTTTCCTCATACAAACAGAAATCTTCATCTCTTTTCTGTTTCTGAGTAAATAGTACATACCAGCACTATTTTAAAATAACAAACTCTTGATTGAATAATAAAAACTACAGTTAAACACTAAAAAAACTCTAAGCCATCTCCGTGGAGATGTTGCCTGTACAACGGCAAAGAGAATGACTGGGGTAGGCGGAGCCTAGGAGGGATCATGTGACCAGCTTTGCTGGGCTCTTTGCCATTTCCTGTTGGGGAAGAGAATATCCCCACAAGTAAGGATGACGCCGTGGACCGGACACACCTATGTTGGAGAAAAAGAAAATAGAAAGAAAATATATTTTTTGGCTGAATAAATATAACTTCTCCAATAGCCCCCCTATTGGAAAAATGATATTTATTCTGCCAAAAAAGGTTCCAGTCTACTGTCCAGTTTAATAAAAAATAGTTTTATATACCTCTATACCTCTCTACCGCACGTGCGGTAGAGAGGTATAGCCTGCTTTATTCCTTTGCACATGTTTTCTATGTGCCTGCTGACCAGAGCATATACCTTTGATAATAGCACAATTTTCAGTGTGCGGTTGTGCCATTTCTATGGGCGGGCAGCAGGGGGAGCTCCCAAGGCTAGGAACTAACTACAAGTCCCATAATGCATAGCCATTACTTAGCCAATGAGAGAGCGATCTGGTGGTCAGAGGAGAAGGGGACAAACACTGGCACTGCTAATCAAGGTATGTCTCTATCCTACTTTATCATCATATCTACTTAGGCAAAAACTCACTCCATATCTTATTACAGCATTAGGATAGAGAATACTTTATCATCATATCTACTTAGGCAAAAACTCACTCCAGATCTTATTACAGCATAAAGATAGAGTGTACTTTATCATCATATCTACTTAGGCAAAAACTCACTCCATATCTTATTACAGCATTAGGATAGAGAATACTTTATCATCATATCTACTTAGGCAAAAACTCACTCCAGATCTTATTACAGAATAAAGATAGAGTGTACTTTATCATCATATCTACTTAGGCAAAACTCACTCCAGATCTTATTACAGCATAAAGATAGAGAGTACTTTATCATCATATCTACTTAGGCAAAAACTCACTCCAGATCTCTGATGTGACCGCTGCTTCATAACTGCAGCGGAGCTTGATACATAACTGCCATTCAGAGCTTGATACATATGCCCCGAGATCTTATTACAGCATAAAAATAGAGAGTACTTTATCATCATATCTACTTAGGCAAAAACTCATTCCAGATCTTATTACAGCATAAAGATAGAAAGTACTTTATCATCATATCTACTTAGGCAAAAACTCACTCCAGATCTCTGATGTGACCGCTGCTTCATAACTGCAGCGGAACTTGATACATAACTGCCATTCAGAGCTTGATACATATGCCCCGAGATCTTATTACAGCATAAAAATAGAGAGTACTTTATCATCATATCTACTTAGGCAAAAACTCATTCCAGATCTTATTACAGCATAAAGATAAAGTGTACTTTATCATCATATCTACTTAGGCAAAAACTCACTCTAGATCTTATTACAGCAGAAAGATAGAGAGTACTTTATCATCATATCTACTTAGGCAAAAACTCACTCCAGATCTTATTACAGCATAAAGATAAAGTGTACTTTATCATCATATCTACTTAGGCAAAAACTAACTCCAGATCTTATTACAGCATAAAGATAGAGTGTACTTTATCATCATATCTACTTAGGCAAAACTCACTCCAGATCTTATTACAGCATAAAGATAGAAAGTACTTTATCATCATATTTACTTAGGCAAAAACTCAATCCAGATCTTATTACACCATAAAGATAGAGAGTATTTTATCATCATATCTACTTAGGCAAAAAAATCACTCCAGGGCCTATAGTTATCAATGTCTGTCGGACCTGATCCGACAGAGCGGATCAGGTCCGACAGACATTGCTGAATACGGCGAGCAATACGCTCGCCGTATTCAGCATTGCACCAGCAGCTCACAAGAGCTGCTGGTGCTACGCCGCCCACTGCAGACTTGCGGCCAATCGGCCGCCGGCAGGGGGGTGTCAATCAACCCGATCGTACTCGATCGGGTTAATTTCTGGCGATGAGTGTCCGCCTGCTCAGAGCAGGCAGACAGGTTATGGAGCAGCGGTCTTTGTGACCGCTGCTTCATAACTGCTGTTTCTGGCGAGTCATCAGCCATTCAGAGCTTGATACATATGCCCTGAGATCTTATTACAGCATAAAGATAGAGAGTACTTTATCATCATATCTACTTAGGCAAAAACTCACTCCAGATCTTATTACAGCATAAAGATAAAGTGTACTTTATCATCATATCTACTTAGGCAAAAACTCACTCTAGATCTTATTACAGCAGAAAGATAGAGAGTATTTTATCATCATATCTACTTAGGCAAAAACTCACTCCAGATCTTATTACAGCAGAAAGATAGAGAGTATTTTATCATCATATCTACTTAGGCAAAAACGCACTCCAGATCTTATTACAGCATAAAGATAGAGTGTACTTTATCATCATATCTACTTAGGCAAAAACTCACTCTAGATCTTATTACAGCAGAAAGATAGAGAGTATTTTATCATCATATCTACTTAGGCAAAAACACACTCCAGATCTTATTACAGCATAAAGATAGAGTGTACTTTATCATCATATCTACTTAGGCAAAAACTCACTCTAGATCTTATTACAGCAGAAAGATAGAGAGTATTTATCATCATATCTACTTAGGCAAAAACGCACCTCCAGATCTTATTACAGCATAAAGATAGAGTGTACTTTATCATCATATGTACTTAGACAAAAACTCACTCTAGACCTTATTACAGCATAAAGATAGAGAGTACTTTATCATCATCATATCTACTTAGGCACAAACTCACTCCAGACCTTATTACAGCAAAAAGATAGAGAGTACTTTATCATCATATCTACTTAGGCAAAAACTCACTCCAGATCTCTGATGTGACCGCTGCTTCATAACTGCTGTTTCTGGCGAGTCTGATGACTCGCCAGAAACACGGGGCATCAAGCTCCATTCGGAGCTTGATACATATGCCCCGAGATCTTATTACAGCATAAAGATAGAGAGTACTTTATCATCATATCTATTTAGGCAAAAACTCACTCCAGATCTTATTACAGCATAAAGATAGAGAGTACTTTATCATCATCATATCTACTTAGGCAAAACTCACTCCAGATCTTATTACAGCATAAAGATAGAGAGTACTTTATCCTCATATCTACTTAGGCAAAAACTCACTCCAGATCTCTGATGTGACCGCTGCTTCATAACTGCTGTTTCTGGCGAGTCTGATGACTCGCCAGAAACACGGGGCATCAAGCTCCATTCGGAGCTTGATACATATGCCCGAGATCTTATTACAGCATAAAGATAGAGAGTACTTTACCATCATATCTACTTAGGCAAAAACTCACTCCAGATCTTATTACAGCATAAAGATAAAGTGTACTTTATCATCATATCTACTTAGGCAAAAACACACTCCAGATCTTATTACAGCATAAAGATAGAGTGTACTTTATCATCATATCTATTTAGGCAAAAACTCACTCTAGATCTTATTACAGCAGAAAGATAGAGAGTACTTTATCATCATATGTACTTAGACAAAAACTCACTCTAGACCTTATTACAGCATAAAGATAGAGAGTACTTTATCATCATCATATCAACTTAGGCACAAACTCACTCCAGACCTTATTACAGCAAAAAGATAGAGAGTACTTTATCATCATATCTACTTAGGCAAAAACTCACTCCAGATCTTATTACAGCATAAAGATAGAGTGTACTTTATCATCATATCTATTTAGGCAAAAACTCACTCTAGATCTTATTACAGCAGAAAGATAGAGAGTACTTTATCATCATATCTACTTAGGCAAAAACTCACTCCAGATCTTATTACAGCATAAAGATAGAGTGTACTTTATCATCATATGTACTTAGACAAAAACTCACTCTAGACCTTATTACAGCATAAAGATAGAGAGTACTTTATCATCATATCTACTTAGGCAAAAACTCAATCCAGATCATATTACAGCATAAAGATAGAGTGTACTTTATCATTATATCTACTTAGGCAAAAACTCACTCCAGACCTTATTACAGCATAAAGATAGAGTGTACTTTATCATCATATCTACTTAGGCAAAAACTCACTCTAGATCTTATTACAGCATAAAGATAGAGTGTAGACTGCAACAGCAGCATTCAGCAAGTAGAGCAGTTCAGTGTAGCCGATCAGGGAGCATTACAGCAGTGAAGATTCAAAAGATGGAAAACGTTTTTACTACATTTGTGTTATGTATATTCTTTATTATTTTTTTATTTTACATCTGTAGTCTAGGACTACAGCATCAGTAAAGAATATACATAACACATGTAGTAAAAACGTTTTCCATCTTAGAAATCTTCACTGCTGTAATTCTTAAATGGTATGCACCACTGCCACCTGCTGGCTGCAAGTAATATAGCAAGCACTATAATATGATTGTGTGTGAGGGTAATATATATATATATATATATATATATATATATATATATATATATATATATATATATGTGTGTGTGTGTATGTGCGTGTGAATTGTGAAAAAAACTAGGCTGATATTTTACCACATGGGTATTTAATACATTTTTGGTGTGATACATTTTGTAATATTTATATATATATATATATATATATATATAAATTCAGTATTAAGCACTCACTGAACTTCAGCCATCAAAATAAAGTGATAATTTATTAAAGTACTTTAATAAATTATCACTTTATTTTGATGGCTGAAGTCCAGTGAATGCTTATTACTGAATTTTATCTGACTACCATATAGCACCCTGGCATTTGTGACATATATTATTTTTTAACATACAGTGGCTTGTGTAATATGTATATATATATATATATATATATATATATATATTATATATATATATATATATATATATATATAACATAACTGGTCCGTGAACCCCCATTTGAATAAACCACGAGCCGCCACTGACCCAGGGCATGCATGTTGCAGGGTAATAGGATGTGTATACAGTCCAGTCTGAGACTACAGTCCCCTTCTGTGTTTTCTAGGGTGATTACATCATTTGTTTTGTAATTTTTTTTTATTTTTTTTATTTTTATTATGAATCAAAGATCAAACAAATTCTCATAGTTTTAGTAAACAAATGAGTAAGCAGTATAATTCTTTTTTATATTCTTTTTTAAATGGGTAAGTGGGGGTTTGCAGGCCCCCCTCATCTGTTAGGCACAAAAAGGAACTGGAGGGACACGCAGGTCCAGAATAAACAGTATGGGGGAAGCGGGGTCTAGGGGTGAAGAGGGGGGTGCAGTTGGAGGTTTATTTTAAGTATGTCATTGAGTTTCATAAGAGGTATGTTATTGCCCATGTGCAGATCGACTGTATTGGATACTGTATAGGAGAGAGGTCTTATAATTGGTTAGGTGCTGTGTACGAATCTTGGGTTAGGGTATCTGGGAGCCAGATTGTGTTATATTTATCTTTCCAGTCCGCCCATGTGAGTTCAAATAACTCTGATGTATTAAGTGAATTTAACATATCTTTTTCCATAGTATATAGATATGCCATTGTGTTTAAAATGTGAGGCCATTTTGGGGGAAGATTCCTTTTTCCAAGATCGGGCTATATTAGTTTTGATAGCTGAAAAGAGGAAACTGCATAGTAAGCTATGATTTGCTGGGAGATTGTGTAAGCCCAAATGTAAAAGAGCCGTAACAGTGTTCTTGAAACTTAAATCTTTATTTTAGAGAGAGCTAACAAACACGAGTTCCAGATGGGTTTAACTTTTGAGCATTCACATCATATATGGTGTAAGTCACCTAGGTGACCGCACTTTTGCCAGCAGAGAGGGGAAAATCACGGAAACATTCTAGCTAATCTTGTGGAGACATAGTACCAATGCAATATAACTTTATAATATGTCTCAAACATGGTAACACAGCGTAGAGTTTTTTTTAGTTAATGTAAGTGTCCATTGCCATATATGAGATGGGGGTAGTGACATTTAATAGAGAGTCCCATCAGTAAAGGTGAGGTGCTAATAATAAGTTATAGTGTGTGGAGAGTGGTTTATGTATCCTGTGGCCCCTTTGCCAGATGGGCTCCCAGGGGGTGAGGGGGCGAGAAGATTTGGGGACAAATTCCCAACTTGTAATTAAGCTCTTAATCCTGGTGAATTCAAAATTGAGAAAGGGGGTGACAGCAGTAGGATTTTTTGATTGTTCCAGGGTGACAACTTTGTCTTGAGATGTAATTTACCAGAAGTCAGAAACTTGCTTGATACCTAGTCTTGCCCATTTATTTGGTGAGTTTTTTGTCAGACCTGTAAACAGGCCGGCAATGGAGGTGATGGGTGACGGATGTGGGGGCTATTAAACAGCGATGGCGAACCTTATCCCATACAGAAAGACATTCAAGGACTATAGGGTTCGTGATTCTAAGGGGTTCTTAGACAATGAGTTGGGGTCCAAATTAGGTCCCTGTGGTGTATCTGAAAGGGGAGTGAGGCTTGTTCAATGTCTCTCCACTTATCATAGGATTGTATTATGCCCCATTGGGAGATATGCGTAAGCATTGCTCCTTCATAATATTTCACAATCGGCAGGTAGGCCAAACCTCCAAAGTGAGTGGGGAGTTGTAGAATTTTGTGGGAAATTCTAGGGGGTTTGCCATGCCAGATAAATCTGGAGAATTCACTTTGGAATTGTAGTAGTAGATGTGTAGGGACTCTGAGTGGAAGGCATCGGAATAGGTACGTAAGTGTAGGCAGAGATGAATTTATGGTTCTATTTGTGTTTCAGGGTTCGTAAGTCAGCTAATAAGGGGTGATAGTTATCCTTGATCATCTGTGATGTGTTCTTTTGTCCAAGTGAAATTATATGTTTCTTTAAGTTTGTGTATATATTCTCAGTTGTAACCCCAGCAGTATACCTCAGTTTTAGTTTTATTGAGTTTGTAAAAGGATAAGTTCCCGAATATCTCAAGAATGTCTAACAGACTGGGGATAGTGCATGCTGGGTCAACTGAGAATATGGTGACATCATCAGCAAATAGCACAATTTTATGTGTTCTTTGCCAAATAGTGTGATTCAATCTAACTGTTTTTCGGACCGTATCTGTTCAGTCCAAGGGTTCAATCGCCAGGGCAAACAAAAGGGGGGGATAAGGGAAAACCTTATCTCGTTCCATTAGAAATTGTGAAAGACGAAGATTGGAAGCCCAAACCTTTCACTTTTGCTGTTGGCGTAGAGTATAAGGCTTGAATAGCAAGGAGAGTTGTTTAAGGAAATTTTAAAACATCTAGGGTTTCCCATAGATAGGCCCATCTCACCCAATCAAAAGCCTTCTCGGCGTCAAGAGAGACGATCGGGAAGGGTTTATTCATTCCTGTGGATTCACAGATTATATTGATTAGATGCCTGTTGTTATCTGGTCCTTCCCTATTGTGGATAAACCCCACTTGATTTGAATTTATCAGGCTAGGTAAAAGTTTGCAAATACGGTTTGCCCAAATCCTAGAGTAAATTTTAATATTGACATTGATAAGTGAGATGGGTCTATAGTTGGAGCACGGTGATGAATCTTTATTTGGTTTGGGAATCTTAACAATGGTGGCCTCCAAGAACTCTTTTTAAAAGCTACCTTCTTCCTGAGCTAAATTGAAGAATCTGAGGAGTAAGGGGGATAATTCCTGAAGGTATGTTTTATAGAAATGGGCGGGGATTCCATTTGGCCCAGGAGCCTTAAAGGGCTTCAGATTTTTTAGAACCTGCTTAATTTCAATTAAAGTAAAGGGGGCAGTGAGAGTTTCTTGCTGCTCATTAGTGAGGGTCGGTAGGTTTAGTGAGTTTAGAAACATATAAATATTGTGTGGAGGAGTAGGATTTGGGCATTCTGTGTATTCAATGTTACCTCATTTAGAATAAAGGTCTGCAAAACTATTGCCAATTTGTGATGGCATTCGGAGGGTCTCGTGACCTTGTAGAATTTGGTGGATACGAGAGGTGCTAGTTTGATGGCACAATTTAGTGTCAGCTTTGTTACTCTTGTGATAAAATGTTTGTTTAAGTCTGGCCAGAATTTGTTGTGATCTACGTAGCTCCAATTGGCTAATATGGGTTCGTATAGCAGTAATTTGTGCTAATGTGTGTTCTGAAATATTAGAACAGTTAGAAGACTCAAGAGCCCTAAGTTTATGTGCCTGGGCTAAAGTGAGTCCAGCTAACTTTTTCAAACGGGCCTGTTCGCGAATAATATAGCCTCTTATAACCGCATTAAAAGTGCCACAAAGTGTATCATCCTTAGTCCGGGAGTTATCATTTTGCTGGATAAGTTCAGTCATGTCCTGTCTTAATTCTTCCCTGAAAGGGATGTCTGAGAGAATGTTATGGGGTTAACTCCAGGAATTCTTATTTTAGAGCTGTCAGTAGACTGTAGGTCAGCTACAACTTGGTCATGGTCTGACCAGGGGCAGATTGAAATATGGGTTTGTTTGATTGAGTTTAGAGTTTCATCGAGGCAGAATATATGGACAAGTCTAAAGTATGTTTTGTGCGAGTGTGAATAGTGGGTGAAATCCTATCTTTTGGATGAAGCGATTCCAAACGTCATAATACCAAAATTGGGCCATAATGGTTCTAAATTTAAGAGATATGAGTTCAGCTTGGGGGGTTTTCTTAGTGGGAGTCACTGTTTTCCTGTCAACTTTGCTATCCCAAGTCATGTTAAAGTCACCTGCTAGGATAACCTTACCCTGTCTGAACTGTTCCACTACCTGTAGGATTTTCCTAAGATATGTAGATTGATGTGTGTTGGATAAATAAATCGAGACTAATGTGTACAGTATGTGATCTAACTTACATACTAGGATGGTATATCAGGCTTGGGGGTCCTTAATTACCTGTATTTGTTCAGCTGTCAGTTACTTATGTATCATAATAGCTGTCCCCCACTGTTTTTCATAAATGGAGAATGTTCAATGGTGGTGTAACCATGGGAATAGAGTCTATGAGGTGTATCTGACTGCCAATGGGTTTCCTGAAGAAACATTACATCTGGGAACTGATTACCTCAAGTATGATTCTGTGCCAACCCTGCACCATAAATAAGTAAACAGTGAGAGTAGAAAACCTGGTCAGCTGAATTTAAAGATTAGAATAACATGTTTCTCATTCATTTTCCCAGTTAATACCAGACCAGAATGTCATAAAACAACTAAACAGGGCCTGAGTTTATGGCAGAAGGGTGTGAGGCCTAGAAGGTTCCTTGTTTGGTAGGATGTTTTGCCTCTTTGATCTTTCGTGTTTAATGGACCATTCAGGTGCAGATGCACTAATTTCAGCTGTGATGTAGATTGAGCCTGCGGAGCTTCGTTTTGAAGGCCCCATTGCAGCAGAAGGGTGTTGCCTTGAGGCAAGGTGGATACTACATGTGTCTGGTTATCTTTGGAGATTATTAGTGGGGTAGCCCCATCTATATTTTATGTTCGCTCTTTGAAGTACTGAAGTAATTGTCTGAAATTGTCTGCGTTGTTGCAGCGTATGTGCAGATAGATCAGGTAGCAGCTGAATGACTTTAAACTTCTCTAAAACCTCTGATTTTCTGAAGGCAGCTTGCTTTAGTTTGTCCTTAAATACAAAGCTGTGGAAGCGGACAATCACATCTCGTGGCTTATCCTGTGAGACTGTTCTCGGACGTAGTGCTCTGTGAGCTCTTTCCATGGTGGATGTCATACCCTCAATGGGGCCTAAGAGTCCACTGAAAAGTTCCATCAGGTATCCCTGGAGATTGGACTGTTGTACATCTTCTGGAACCCCTCAAAACCTAATGTTGTTTCTGCGGGCCCTATCTTCAAGATCCGTTTGAATTCAAGTTGTATTAGTTGATCAGCCAGGGATTCTGAATATTATAAGAGAGGCGTTTGGGTCTGTAGCCATATCATCTTGTTTCCTTTCTAGGATATCTACTCTCTCACCTATTTCCGAAATATGTCTTTCCTTAGCTCAGCAAAGCTCCTCTGTATCTCTTGGGTGATACAGCGTGTTTGCAGAGCAAGCATTTTCTTTAGTGTTGTTTCGGTGATGAAATTCTGAGATTGTGCCGGAAGGTGCAAACTAGAATGAGAGCCTTCTCCTATGGATTCCGAATCACTGAGGCCTTCATTAAACCCCTCTTCAAGATCTTTAGGTGGTTGAGAGAAGTGATCAAAAACCGTCTTTTTGATATTTGTAAGGGTTTTCCCCTGTCTTCTGGAAGTGTGAGGCATTTTCCAGTTAAGAGGCACAAGTGGAGTGAGTTCAAGCTCAGTATTTATGACCAGGGGTATGGTGTCTGAATTACGTTTAGTTGACAAAAAATAAGTTTCCTAAAGTAGGATGATGTCCTACTTTAGGGGTCAGGAAAAGCAGACCCAAATATGTGGGGAGGGGGGTAGTTCAGACTATATAGGTGTGGTTGAAAAGTCTGGGGAGCTTTAGGAATATGCCAATTAGCTAACCAGAATAAAGATTTTCACCCAATGTGGGAGATCCTATATGCTAAATCTGGAGTTGATAAAGGGCTAGCACCAGGGAGACACCCCAGAGTAGGGCCAAAGCACAAACCAACACAACACAGTAATATGATATATATATATATATATATATATATATATATATATATATATATATATATATATATACATACATACATATATTCACCCAAAGTATTGGTTCAACCGCCTCTCTATAGGACAGAAATACCACTGGCCCAAATGGATTGTGCCAATGGATATTTCGGGCTTAAGTAAGTGGACCAAGCAGGCCTCAGAACAACATAAATGGAGGGGGAAACAAAATTAGTACATTGGTTTCAAGAGATGTGTTATATCAACATTTCAGGTTAACTCAGAGAAAAATTACTACTTGTAGATAGAATTGAGGCTTAGGCCCCTATTTATCAAGGGCTGGCGGACCTGATCCGACACTGCGGACCTCGCTGAATACGGTGAGCAATACGCTTGCAGTATTCAGCATTGCACCAGCAGCTCACAAGAGCTGCTGGTACAACGCCGCCCCCTGCTGACTCGCGGCCAATCGTCCGCCAGCAGGGGGTGTCAATCAACCCGATCGTACTCGATAGGGTTGATTTCCGGCGATGTGTGTCCGCCTGCTCAGAGCAGGCGGACAGGTTAGGGAGCAGCGGTCTTTGTGACCGCTGCTTCATAACTGCTGTTTCTGGTGAGCCTGCAGGCTCGCCAGAAGCACGGGGCCTCAAGCTCCAATCGGAGCTTGATAAATATGCTCTGTAGTTTCAACTTAACTAAGCCTATTGTTAGTATGAAGAGTTCTAATGTAGAACTAATCTTTGGGGAGAGTATTAGTGAAAGACCAAAATTAGAGCCTATCTCCCACCTCAGGGAAGAAGTGTATATGACCCAAATGGAAGGGAAAATGGAAAGGGGAAGTGACCCACCTAGACTAGCTAGGCAGGAAAGGGGGAGGTGGAAAGAGGTCCAAGCAAGAGTAGACTAAGGTTAGTTTCAGATACAATAAAAAGCAAACCACAAGTTATGCATATCAGAGTAAACATCAGCAAATGCTTTGGCTTACAATACTGTCAGTAATAACAATGTTGTTTTAACTAGCACATACAAAATACAATTCTGCATGGTGTCTTCGTATCCACAGTTAGCAGTTTGTGCTTGGCATGATACAAGTGCTGTGGATTAGTCTCTTTAAGGGTCAGATATTTACTTTGGTGATGGGTAGAGAAATTCAGGAAAGTCCATAAGACTAGATTTCATCCTCTTAGTAAGCACGCGAGGAGCTTTTGTATGTAACAGATGTAAGACACTTAGGTGTGGGTAATGATGTTGGGGTAAGTTCGGACCCTGGTTTCCTGGAGTCTCACAATCTGAGATGCACTACTTCGAGTAGTAAAAGATTTCCAGCAGGGAATATGGAGGTTGTTAATGTGCCCTCAGATTTTTATAGAGATTGGCCCCTAGTTAGTGTCCTGAGGATATGTTAATGGAGTGAGAGAAAGGCTAAAGGCTGTATAGCTCCAGCTTGTGTGCTATGCATTGTGTAAAGTGTGGGTCTCACCAGATAATCAGAGAGATGTCAGCATTCCAGAAATGTCCTGAACGCAGCAACTGTGTGGATTCCTCCAGGTGTTGGGAGCTAAGCGGGTTCTCCCCAAGGATCTCAGGGGTGCTGATCTGTTTCACCTATTCCCACAAAGCACAAGTAAATGCTGCAGCTCAGTGTCTCCAAAGCTTTTTTGCAGGCTGTGGAAACAAGATGGCAGCTGTTTGCGCCACTCTGTACTCTGCCACTCCATACTCTGCCGTTCCACACCGACTTCTTCAGTTTCACTGGGTGTGGCATTGTCAGGACTTTTCCCTATTGTCCGATTCACCTAGCATTCATCTTCCTAGGTGGCCCTTGAGGTCCGATCAACTCTCTAGGCCTTAGCTAACTGTCTGTGACAGCTACTCTGTACTACCTAGGCCGCGGGGTCCCTAGCTGATGGTGCCAATCTGGTTCTCGGCCTCCCTCACATCTCAGCTCGCAGCCTCTTCCCCAAGTGCCTACCACAGCTCTGGAGCGGAGCCCCGATCCTCTGGAGTGTTGGCTTCGGATAGATGCAGGCGATTTTGAGTGGTCGGCTGTTAAGCAGTTTCTCAGACCGCGTCTGCTCAAGTCAGGCATCTAAATTGCTCTCAGGATTAGTGGTTGTAAGGAAAGTGGTTGCAGTAGTTGCTCATATGACACTTGCTTCAACTTGCGTGACTTTGCCTTTAAGAGAATGAAAGCATAAGACACTTGCACTAACTTGTGTGACTTTGCCTTTAAGAGAGTGTGCCTTTAACAGAGTAAAATACATTAATTAATTTCAAGTAGATGACACTGAATTTCACTAAGTCATGCTACAAGTGGTAAACAACTGATGGATACTAATGATAAGAAGTCAAAACCCAGACAGAACAAGGGTGTAACCTTGGCAGGGGTCACTTACTGACATTAAGGAACATCTTGATAACACATTAGTATAGGGGCTAATGCCTAGGTAATATTGTTAAAAGATTAATTATTATTAATTGCAATAGGCTAAGTAATAAAGCCATTATGATGTTTAGCTATTAATTATATCTATGGAAAGATTGTTGAAACTATTATTGATGTATTTGACAGAAGTAACTGCATAAGACCACATAATCAGATGTGTAATATTAGACAGAAAAACATGAAAGATGACGGCATTGGAGTTTAGGAATACGTCAGAGATAGTAGCTGGGCATGCCCTGATAAGCTTGGGTGAGGCTAAGGCAGACTGGCCAGATGCCTTGGGTCACAGCCAACCTCAGAGGGAGCGGCCTTAGGGTCTGTGGATTTGCGCCAAAACTTTTACGTAAGTGAACAGTATAAAGAAGGGTACCTGTGGGCAATCTGATCAGTGTATTTTTCAGTGTATTTTTGAGACCGGTGACCTGTAGATGGACGCATCTTCAGTGTTGTTTTTCCCGCTGATCGCCTTTTTTCTCCTGATCCAAGATTGCCCAGATGTCCCCTCCCATTGCGCCCCAGAAGCGGCAGGATAGGATGATGCAACCCGAGATCACGGTGATGTATTATTTGTTTGTTTGAAACTAGCTAGAATTGTTTTAGTGGTAATATAACATAAGATTGTTATCAGTCGTTGCCGCAGGGCAACTAAACTGTAACCGAAAGCTGCATAGATGATTGTATAAGTAATGCAATTGCATAAAGTGTTATAAGCATGAACAGTTTGTGGTATTTTGTTTCTATAATTATGTGCAGAATAAAACCATTATTGTTATCATAAGATTGCAGAAAACCTGTGTCAGTCATTTTCCTTGCTGAAAAGTGATATATGATAACATCATATCCTGAAAAGAATCTCATAACAGTGGTCGATCTCCAAACTCAGGCTTTAGAGTATGTAAGGTGCCCAGATAGTTCCCTCTGTAACACGGGAAAGTTATCTGTAAAAATAAACTAACTAATTTTTAAGTTTTTGGTGATTTATGCCCAGAGCTCTTTCCCTATACGTCTGCTCAGCTCAATGGTTAACTCCGCCCCCCTAATTTTCCCTATTGGCCTTGCACCCAGAGATGTCTGGGGTTAACTGCCTGGGACTCTGGGGACAGTGCAGCTGCCTGAGTCATATGATGTTTACCCAGTCCACTCTGAGAGTGCAGTCTCCTTACATGTTTTGTATGTGTATATACAGTGGATATAAAAAGTCTACACACCCCTGTTAAAATGGCAGGTTTCTGTGATTTAAAAAAAAATGAGGCAAAGATAAATCATTTCAGATCTTTTTCCACCTTTAAAATAAAATAATATGGTTGCATAAGTGTGCACACCCTTAAACTAATACTTTGTTAAAGCAACTTTTGATTTTATTACAGCACTCAGTCTTTTTTGGTGTGAGTCTATCAGCATGGCACATCTTGACTTGGCAAGATTTGCCCACTCTTCTTTGCAAAAACACTCCAAATCTGTCAGATTGCGAAGGCATCTCCTGTGAACAGCCCTCTTCAGATCACCCCACAGATTTTCGATTGGATTCAGGTCTGGGCCATTCCAAAACTTTAATCTTCTTCTGGTGAAGTCATTTCTTTGTTGATTTGGATGTATGCTTTGGGTTGTTGTCATGCTAAAAAGATGAAGTTCCTCTTCATGTTCAGCTTTCTAGCAGAAGCCTGAAGCTTTTGTGCCAATATTGACTGGTATTTGGAATTGTTCATAATTCCCTCCTACCTTGAATAAGGCCCCAGTTCCAGCTGAAGAAAAACAGCCCCAAAGCATGATGCTGCCACAACCATGCTTCACTGTGGGTATGGGTGTTCTTTTCGTGATGTGCAGTGTTGTTTTTGTGCCAAACATATCTTTTGGAATTATTGCCAAAAAGTTCAACCTTGGTTTCATCAGACCATAACACCTTTTCCCACATGCTTTTGGGAGACTTCAGATGTGTTTTTGCTCAATTTAGCTGGGCTTGGATGTTTTTCTTCGTAAGAAAAGGCTTCCGTCTTGCCGTCTACCCCAAAGCCCAAACATATGAAGAATACAGGAAATTGTTGTCACATGTACTACACAGCCAGTACTTGCCAGATATTCTTTCATCTCCTTTAATGTTGCTGTAGGCCTCTTGGTAGCCTCGCAGACAAGTTTTCTTCTCATCTTTTCATCAATTTTGGAGGGATATCCAGTTATTGGTAATGTAACTGTTGTGCCATATGTTCTCCACTTGATGATGACTGTCTTCACTGTGTTCCATGGTATATCTAATGCCTTGGAAATAATTTTGTACTCTTCTCCTGACTGATACCTTTTAACAATGAGATCCTTCTGATGCTTTGGAAGCTCTCTGCGGACCATGGCTTTTGTGTAGGACGTGACTAAGAAAATGTCAGGAAAGACCTACTAGAACAGCTGAACTTTATCCAGGTTTAATCAGAGACCCTTTAAATTATGGCAGGTGTGTGATGACACTTATTTAACATGGTTTGGAATGTGATTGCTTAATTCTGAACACAGCTACATCCCCATTTATAAGTGTGCACACTTATGCAACCACATTATTTTAATTTTTTGTGTTTACTTCCCTCCACCTTAAAGATTTCAGTTTGTTTTTAAATTGAGTTGTGTAGTTTATAGGTCACATTAAAGTTGGAAAAAGTTCTGAAATGATTTATCTTTGGCTAATTTTTTTACATCACAGAAACCTGACATTTAACAGGGGTGTGTAGACTTTTTATATCCTATATATATATATATATATATATATATATATATATATATATTATATATATATATATATATATATACACAGGCATACCTCACTTTACAGCGATTCGCTAATACAGCGCTTTGTGGAGCTGAAGTTCAACCTCCAAGGATTATGAAATAGTGCTGTAATCATTGTGAGTTTGCGAGAAAAGTGACTGGTACCATTTTGTTATGCGCAGTTCACTCTGTTTACAGCTTTACAGTGCAATCTGTGTCTCAGTGCTACAGTTTGACAAATTTTACTACAGTAATTGTCACTATTTTACAAGTACAGTATTTATTGAATACTGTGCTGTGCTAGTGTTAAACTAAATTTAATGCTATTGCACCCCTAATATATGCTATTTCAAACATGTTTTCAAGTTTTTAAACACACTGGCAAGTGAAAAGAAAGATAAAACTGCTTTGTTTCACTTTAAGGCGGTTTTCACTTTACAGCGGGGCTCCGGTCCCTAACCCGCTGTATGAGCGGGGTATACCTGTATATATATATATACATATATATATATATATATATATATATATATATATATATAATATATATATATATTTATATTTATGTGACCCATAGCTAATGAAAATGTACATACCCTTCTTTACAAATGTAACTTATTACATTTCCAAATGAGAAGTTGTCTCCAGTATTGATTGACTGCTTAAGGATGCTAAATGGATATGGAGGTTGGATACATTATACCCCAAAGGAATAGGAAGCTTAATTTAAACCCCTTATTGTAGATTGATACCCCATGATTAATTAATTTAAATATACATCTTGTCATGTATTCTATATACAGTGTGGCTGCTGCATTTGTATATGGATTCTAGTATGCTTTGTTCCTCAGTTTGTTTTTAGCCTTGGCAAATGTGCATTACCAATAGGGTAATGTAAGGGTTAATGTGTTGTTTGAATAGATCTTGATGTGAATTCTGTAACCACTCACATGTGAAGTGATGCCATTGGTCCATGTTTTATGTTTTTAGAAGAGAGAGAACAGCATATATATATATATATATATATATATATATATATATATATATATATATATATATATATATATATCTTTATGTGATACATATAACCAATAGCTAATGAAAATGTACATACCCTTCATTACAAATGTAACTTATTACATTTCCAAATGTGACGTTGTCTCCAGTAGCGATTGCCTGTTTAACATTAGGTGGAGATCCACAGGTTACCAGCTGACAGGAAGGAGATTCATCACTCCACTTTCCTGAAGCTTCACAGGTCAAAGTTGAAGGGCCTGCAAGCTAAAAAAAAACAATCAAATAATAAATAATTCAAATCTGGCTCTATTTTTGTGTTGTTTACATTAAAAAATACAAAGAATGATAAACAAAATCTTAAAGGGACATTTACTGTAAGTGCAAAAAGAAAATGCCCCAATATGTTAGAGTATTTCATTGTTGTACTATTGCTTGCATATAACTGTGTGTAACTCCTGCCAAGGCATTAAACATATTTCTAAAGTAAGCTCCAGAGAAGATGTGCACTACTGGGAGCTAGCTGAAAATATTTGAAGAGACAATGACAAGAGATGTGTGTAGCCACCAATCACCTAATGATATACATATGTTTTTTAACAAAGAATACCAAGAGAACAACGTCAATATGATAGTAAGAGTGACATTAAATACTCTCTTAAAATTATATGCATTGTTTAATTTTTACTTTCATATCCCTTTAATAGCTAAAAATAGTTAAATATATCAGAAATGTAGCCGCACACCTTTGATAAATTGAATAATTCTGTGCACAAGAAAAGTTTATTTTCATATATACAAGAAAAAATGAACAAAAACATGTTAAATAAACATGCAGCTCTGGTGGGTGCAGAATGAAGTATATCTCAGTGATATTTATGTTATTTCTACCAAGTCAAATCTGCTTCAGCATAAAGCAAAGTCTCTTCCATGCATAATGTGAAACATTCCTAAGGTATTTATTAAAAACTAACATTGAATGACAGAATAGACAGTATACTATTTAAACTGACATTCTTTGATTCATTGAAAAAAAAATGCATATTGTGGAAATGAGAGATGGAATTAGTTTAATGGAATATTCAACGTGTTAATTAAACAAGCAATATCATTGTAGAACATAATTTACCTTGTCAAGTATGTGAAAGGTTCTCAAGAAATACTGTGTTAAAAAAATGCTTCCACTGTGAAATGATAGTGACATCTTCCATCTATTTTACTTAATTTGATGTCAACATGATTTGGGAATCTGCAATTGTTCATGCATCAGCAGAGCATATAGTGAACTGAAGATTGTTGACAATATTATTGAATGTAACATCTAAAAGCCACAGTTAGTTCAGGGAGAATTATGCCCCACCAAGGCACCAATTTAAGATGAATGTTCAGGTCTCTTTAGGGAAGGCCACTTTATTTTATTACAACAGAAAATGCATAAGGTATGCAAGGGTTAAAGTCCAAATCAAGGGCTAGATTACAAGTGGTAGTCCTACATTTGCACACTAGTGATATTAGAATATAGCGGGCACATTAATTTGCCTGCGTATTATAAGTTGAAACTAAACACGTTAGCTCAAGCACAATAGGATTTAACGTGCTTCAAGTTAAAGAGTCAGGGCCTTTACATTGCGGTCTAAAGGTATTGTGTGTTCCCATAGACCTTTTAAATATAATACAAAATATAAGTGCGCAAAGTGGATGCTAAAGTATACAATTAAAAAGGTTTTTTTTTAAATAAACTCAGAATTCTGAATGTTTGACCATGTGCAAAAATTCAAATCTAAAATATTCAAAATGCAGAGAGGCTTTTATGGGTCCTCACACCAAAGGGTTAAAATTAATTCCCATATACTTCGATTAAATTAAATTAAATTAATGGTGAATACAAACATGAAACAAACCACATATGATTAAAATATATATTGTATTTTTTAATGCTTAAAAAATGAAATAAACAATTTGAAAATACTCTTTCTAAAATTATGAATCTAACTTGTAATATCAGTGCACATTTTCATGTGCTGGTATTAAAAAGTAGCGCGCTAATATCGCTTATATTTAGAACTCCACTTGTAATCGGGCCCAATATATTTTAATGTGCACTTAATGTGAACATTTTACATTCCAATGTTCTTTATATAGGGGAAAATGTTATTTGTATTTTTAAATTGATCTTCCAATATATACCTGTATATATTGCTATCCTATAATATAAAAGGCAGAGGGGGATATTTATCAAAGCCTCAACGATGCTGCATTTGCCGGCACCAATATGCTCGCCTAACATCGCGGCCGTGGACCTGAATACGCTCTCCATATTTATAAAACAAAGTCGGCAAAAAGACACGCACCAAGTACGGGACGATGAGCATCGAACTGTTGTTAACTAACAGTCATCGATATTGCTTTTATTCGTCTTTTTAACAACTTTATTTATACCCTGTCACTAAACGCCGCCACTATACTAAAATGTTTAACCCCTACCCGCCGCTCCCCCACACCCCCACACCCAAAATAAAGTTATTAACCCCTAACCCGCCGCTCCCCCGACCCTGCCGCCACCTAAATAAAGTTATTAACCCCTATCCCACCGCTCCCGTACCCCGCCGCTACTAATTAAACGTATTAACCCCTGGCCTCCCACATCACTATGACTAACTAAACCTATTAACCCCTAAACTGTCAGCCCCCCACATCGCCATAAACTAAATTAAACTATTAACTCCTAAACCTAACAAGCCGCTAACTTTAAAATTACAACATCCCTATCTTCAAATAAATTTAAACTTACCTGTAGAATTAAAAAAAAACTATTTTTAAACTATTAATTAACCTACCCTAACTATTATACTACAATTAAATTAAACTACCAATTAAATTAACTAAATTGCCTATAAAAAACCCTAACCCTACTCAAATTATTTAAATCTACTATTAAACATTATTAAAAATTACTAAATTACCACAAAAAAAGACGCTAAATTACAAAAAATAAAAAACACTTAGGCCTAGATTTGGAGTTTGGCGGTAGCCGTGAAAACCAGCGTTAGAGGCTCCTAACGCTGGTTTTAGGCTACCGCCGGTATTTGGAGTCATTCAAAAAAGGGTCTAACGCTCACTTTTCAGCCGCGACTTTTCCATACCGCAGATCCCCTTACGTCAATTGCGTATCCTATCTTTTTAATGGGATCTTTCTAACGCCGGTATTTAGAGTCGTGGCTGAAGTGAGCGTTAGAAATCTAACGACAAAACTCCAGCCGCAGAAAAAAGTCAGAAGTTAAGAGCTGTCTGGGCTAACGCCGGTTTATAAAGCTCTTAACTACTGTGCTCTAAAGTACACTAACACCCATAAACTACCTATGTACCCCTAAACCGAGGTCCCCCACATCGCCGCCACTCGATTACATTTTTTTAAACCCCTAATCTGCCGACCGCCACCTACGTTATCCTTATGTACCCCTAATCTGCTGCCCCTAACACCGCCGACCCCTATATTATATTTATTAACCCCTAATCTGCCCCCCACAACGTCGCCGCCAGCTACCTACACTTATTAACCCCTAATCTGCCGTCCGCACGCCGCCGCCAGCTACATTATAACTATGTACCCCTAATCTGCTGCCCTAACATCGCCGACCCCTATATTATATTTATTAACCCCTAATCTGCCCCCCTCAACGTCGCCTCCACCTGCCTACACTTATTAACCCCTAATCTGCCGACCGCAAAGAGCCGCCACCTACATTATAGCTATGTACCCCTAATCTGCTGCCCCTAACACCGCCGACCCCTATATTATATTTATTAACCCCTAATCTGCCCTCCCTAACATCGCCGACACCTAACTTCAATTATTAACCCCTAATCTGCCGACCGAATCTCGCCGCTATTCTAATAAATGTATTAACCCCTAAAGCTAAGTCTAACCCTAACACTAAATCTAACGAAATAAATTAACTCTTATTAAATAAACTATTCCTATTTAAAACTAAATACTTACCTGTAAAATAAACCCTAATATAGCTACAATATAAATCATAATTATATTATAGCTATTTTAGGATTTATATTTATTTTACAGGTAACTTTGTATTTATTTTAACCAGGTACAATAGCTATTAAATAGTTAAGAACTATTTAATAGCTAAAATAGTTAAAATAATTACAAAATTACCTGTAAAATAAATCCTAACCTAAGTTACAATTAAACCTAACACTACACTATCAATAAATTAATTAAATAAAATACCAACAATTACCTACAATTAAACCTAACACTACAATATCAATAAATTATTTAAATACAATATCTACAAATAAATACAATGAAATAAACTAACTAAAGTACAAAAAATAAAAAAGAAGTAAGTTACAAAAAATAAAAAAATATTTACAAACATCAGAAAAATATTACAACAATTTTAAACTAATTACACCTACTCTAAGCCCCCTAATAAAATAACAAAGCCCCCCCAAAATAAAAAATGCCCTACCCTATTCTAAATTACAAAAGTTCAAAGCTCTTTTACCTTACCAGCCCTGAACAGGGCCCTTTGCGGGGCATGCCCAATAAATTCAGCTCTTTTTCCTGTAAAAAAACACATACAATACCCCCCCCACATTACAACCCACCACCCACATACCCCTAATCTAACCCAAACCCCCCTTAAATAAACCTAACACTAAGCCCCTGAAAATCTTCCTACCTTGTCTTCACCTCACCGGGTATCACACCGGATCCATCCTTGCTCCGATATCTTCATCTAAGCCCAAGCAGGGGCTAGACATCCATCATCCGACGGCTGAAGAAGTCCAGAAGAGGCTCCAAAGTCTTCATCCTATCCGGAAAGAAGAGTAGATCCGGACCGGCAACCATCTTCTTCCAAGGAACCGTCATTCGTCGGGAAGTCGCTGTCGGAAGAAGATGGGTCCGCGGTGGAGGTCTTCAAGATGGAGCCGGTCCTCATCGGATGAAGATAGAAGATGCCGCTTAGATGAAGATATCGGAGCCAGGATGGATCGGTGTGATACCCAGTGAAGTGAAGACAAGGTAGGAAGATCTTCAGGGGCTTAGTGTTAGGTTTATTTAAGGGGGGTTTGGGTTAGATTAGGGGTATGTGGGTGGTGGGTTGTAATGTTGGGGGGGGGGTATTGTATGTTTTTTTTTACAGGCAAAAGAGCTGAATTCTTTGGGGCATGCCCCGCAAAGGGCCCTGTTCAGGGCTGGTAAGGTAAAAGAGCTTTGAACTTTTGTAATTTAGAATAGGGTAGGGCATTTTTTATTTTGGGGGGCTTTGTTATTTTATTAGGGGGCTTAGAGTAGGTGTAATTAGTTTAAAATTGTTGTAATATTTTTCCAATATTTGTAAATATTTTTTTATTTTTTGTACTTTAGTTAGTTTATTTCATTGTATTTATTTGTAGATATTGTATTTAAATAATTTATTGATAGTGTAGTGTTAGGTTTAATTGTAAGTAATTGTTGATATTTTATTTAATTAATTTATTGATAGTGTAGTGTTAGGTTTAATTGTAACTTAGGTTAGGATTTATTTTACAGGTAATTTTGTAATTATTTTAACTATTTTAGCTATTAAATAGTTCTTAACTATTTAATAGCTATTGTACCTGGCTATTGTACCTGGGGGCTTTGTTATTTTATTAGGGGGCTTAGAGTAGGTGTAATTAGTTTAAAATTGTTGTAATATTTTTCCAATGTTTTTAAATATTTTTTTATTTTTTGTACTTTAGTTAGTTTATTTCATTGTATTTATTTGTAGATATTGTATTTAAATAATTTATTGATTGTGTAGTGTTAGGTTTAATTGTAGGGTAATTGTTGATATTTTATTTAATTAATTTATTGATAGTGTAGTGTTAGGGTTTAATTGTAACTTAGGTTAGGATTTATTTTACAGGTAATTTTGTAATTATTTTAACTATTTAGCTATTAAATAGTTCTTAACTATTTAATAGCTATTGTACCTGGTTAAAATAAATACAAAGTTACCTGTAAAATAAATATAAATCCTAAAATAGCTATAATATAATTATAATTTATAATGTAGCTATATTAGGATTTATTTTACAGGTAAGTATTTAGCTTTAAAATAGGAATAATTTATTTAATAAGAGTTAATTTATTTCATTAGATTTAAATTATATTTAACTTAGGGGGGGTGTTAGTGTTAGGGGGTTACACTTATCTTTAGGGGTTAATGCATTTATTAGAATAGCGGTGAGCTCCAGTCGGCAGATTAGGAGTTAATGTTTGAAGTTAGGTGTCAGCGATGTTAGGGAGGGCAGATTAGGGGTTAATACTATTTATTATAGGGTTAGTGAGGCGGATTAGGGGTTAATAAATTTATTATAATAGCGGTGCGGTCCGGTCAGCAGATTAGGGGTTAATAAGTGTAGGCAGGTGGAGGCGACATTGTGGGCGGCAGATTAGGGGTTAATAAATATAATATAGGGGTCGGCGGTGTTAGGGACAGCAGATTAGGGGTACATAGGGATAATGTAAGTAGCGGCGGTTTACGGAGCGGCAGATTAGGGGTTAATAATAATATGCAGGGGTCAACGATAGCGGGGGCAGCAGAATAGGGGTTAATAAGTGTAAGGTTAGGGGTGTTTAGACTCGGGGTACATGTTAGAGTGTTAGGTGCAGACGTAGGAAGTGTTTCCCCATAGGAAACAATGGGGCTGCGTTAGGAGCTGAACGCGGCTTTTTTGCAGGTGTTAGGTTTTTTTTCAGCTCAAACAGCCCCATTGTTTCCTATGGGGGAATCGTGCACAAGCACGTTTTTGAGGCTGGCCGTGTCCGTAAGCAACTCTGGTATCGAGAGTTGAAGTTGCGTTAAATATGCTGTACGCTCCTTTTTTGGAGCCTAACGCAGCCATTCTGTGGACTCTCAATACCAGAGTTATTTTAAAGGTGCGGCCAGAAAAAAGCCAGCGTTAGATACGCGGGTCGTTACCGACAAAACTCTAAATCTAGCCGTTAATTACCAAAAAAAAAAAAACACATTATCAAAATTAAAAAATATATTTACACCTAATCTAATAGCCCTATCAAAATAAAAAAGCCCCACCAAAAAACAAACAAAAAAACCCTAGCCTACAATACTACCAATGGCCCTTAAAAGGGCCTTTTGTGAGGCATTGCCGCAAATAAATCAGCTCTTTTACCTGTAAACAAAAATACAAACACCCCCCAACAATAAAACCCACCACCCGTCCAACGAACCTCCCCAAATAAAAACCGTATCTAAAAAAAACCTTAGCTCCCAATTGCCCTGAAAAGGGCATTTGTATGGGCATTGCACTTAAAAGGGCATTTAGCTCTTTTACCTGCCCAGACCCTAATCTAAAAATAAAACCCACCCAAAAAACCCTTAAATAAACCAAACACTAACCCCCAACGATCCACTTACAGTTCTTGAAGTCCCGCTTGAAGGATCCATCCAGCCGGAAAAGTCATCATCCAGGCGGCAAGAAGTCTTCATCCAGGCAGCCTCTTCTATCTTCATCTGGCGTGGAGTGGGTCCATCCTGAAGACATTCGGCGCGGAGCTCCTCTTCAATACGGTCACTGCCGTAAACTGGAACTTGAATGCAAGTGACTTCATCCAAGATGGCATCCCTTGCATTCCTATTGGCTGATTGGAACATCCAATAGGATGAGCGCTGCTCAAATCCTATTGGCAGATTGGAACAGCCAAAAGAATTTTAGCAGCTCTAATCTTATTGGCTGATTGAAATCTTTTAGCCAATAGGAATGCAAGGGACGCCATCTTGGATGATGTCACTTGCATTCAAGTTCCAGTTTACGGCGGCGACCGTATTGCACAGGAGCTCTGTGCCGGATGTCTACAGGATGGACCCGCTCCGCGCCGGATGGATGAAGATAGAAGATGACGCCTGGATGAAGACTTCGCTGGTTGGATTAAGATAGAAGAGGCCGCCTAGATGAAGTTTAGTCCAGTGGTACTAGAATCTTGGATCCTAGGGAGGTGCGCTTGTGTATGTACGGTGGAAGGACAGAATCCGGCAGCACTCTTGATAGTTATATGTGATGAAATGGATTCTGTGGAGGCAAGGATAGAGAGAGGCGCCACATAGAGTAGTTACTACTCTATGTGGCGCCTCTCTCTATCCTTGCCTCCAAAGGATCTATTTCATCGCCTGGATGAAGACTTCTTGCCGCCTGGATGATGACTTCTCCGGCTGGATAGATCCTTCAAGCGGGACTTCAAGAACTCTAAGTGGATCGTCTGTGTTTAATGTTAGGTTTATTTAAATGTTTTTTTGGGTGGGTTTTATTTTTAGATTAGGGTCTGGGCAGGTAAAAGAGGTAAATGCATTTTAAGTGCAATGCCCATACAAATGTCCTTTTCAGGGCAATGGGGAGCTTAGGTTATTCTAGATATGGTTTTTATTTGGGGGGGTTGGTTGGTCAGTGGTGGGTTCTATTGTTGGGGGGTGTTTGTATTTTTTATTTTTTTTTACAGGTAAAAGGGCTGATTCCTTTGGTGCAATGCCCCACAAAAGGCCCTTTTTAAGGGCCATGGGTAGTTTATAGTAGGCTAGGTTTTTTTTTATTTTGGGGGCTTTTTTATTTTGATAGGGCTATTAGATTAGGTGTAATTCTTTTTTTAATTTTGATAATGTGGTTTGTTTTTTTCGTAATTTAGTGTTATTTATTTTTTGTAACAGATGCCTAGATTTAGAGTTCTGCGTTATCCGTCAAAAGCAGCGTTAAGGGCTCCTAACGCTGCTTTTTACTGCCCGCTGGTATTTAGAGTCACCCAGGAAAGGGTCTAACGCTCACTTTCCAGCCGCAACTTTTCCATACCGCAGATCCCCTTACGTCAATTGTGTATCCTATCTTTTCAATGGGATCTTTAGAGGCTTGGCTGAAGTGAGCATTAGACCCTCTACCGACAAGACTCCAGGTGCAGAAAAAGTCAGTAGTTAAGAGCTTTCTGGGCTAACGCCGGTTTATAGAGCTCTTAACTACTGTGCTCTAAAGTACACTAACACCCATAAACTACCTATGTACCCTTAAACCGAGGTCCCCCCACATCGACGGCACTTAATAAAAATTTTTAACCCCTAATCTGCCAACCGCACATCGCCGCCACCTACATTATCCCTATGTACCCCTAATCTGCTGCCCCTAACATCGCCGACACCTACATAATATTTATTAACCCCTAATCTGCCCCCCAACGTCGCCACTACCTACCTACACTTATTAACCCCTAATCTGCCGACCGGACCTCGCCACTACTCTAATAAATGTATTAACCCCTCAAGCTAAGTCTAACCCTAACACCCCCCTAACTTAAATATAATTTTATTCTAACAAAATAAATTAAATATTATTACTAAAGTATTCCTATTTAAAGCTAAATAATTACCTGTAAAATAAACCCTAATATATCTACAATATAACGAATAATTATATTGTAGCTATTTTAGGATTTATATTTATTTTACAGGCAACTTTATATTTATTTTAACTAGGTACAATAGCTATTAAATAGTTATTAACTATTTAATAGCTACCTAGTTAAAATAATTACAAAATTACCTGTAAAATAAATCCTAACCTAAGTTACAATTAAACCTAACCCTACACTATCAATAAATAAATTAAATCAATTAACTACAAGTACCTACAATTAAATAAACTAAACTAAATTACAAAAATAAAAACACACTAAATTACAAAAAAATAAAAAAAGATTACACGAATTTTAAGATAATTACACCTACTCTAAGCCCCCTAATAAACTAACAAAGCCCCCCCAGATTGAGCTCGCATTCTATTGGCTGTTCCGATCAGCCAATAGAATGCAAGCTCAATCTGATTGGCTGATTGGATCAGCCAATCCGATTGAACTTGAATCTGATTGGCTGATTCAATCAGCCAATCAGATTTTTCCTACCTTAATTCCGATTGGCTGATAGAATCCTATCAGCTAATCGGAATTCGAGGGACGCCATCTTGGATGACGTCAATTAAAGGAACCTTCATTCGTCGGGTAGTCGTTGGTAGAAGAGGATGTTCCGCGCCGGGGGGTCTTGAAGATGGAGCCGCTCCTCGTCGGATGAAGATAGAAGATGCCTCTTGGATGAAGATGTTTGCCTGTCTGGATGTCCTCTTCTGCCCGGATAGGATGAAGACTTATGCCGCTCCGGATGTCTTCTATTGGTCCATCGCTGCTCGGCTGAGTGAAGATGACTCAAGGTAGGGAGATGTTCAGGGGGGTAGTGTTAGGTTTATTTAAGGGGGGGTTGGGTTAGAGTAGGGGTATGTGAGTGGTGGGTTGTAATGTTGGGGGGTGGTATTGTGTTTTTTTTACAGGCAAAAGAGCTGATTTCTTTGGGGCATGCCCCGCAAAAAGCCCTTCTAAGGGCTGGTAAGGTAATAGAGCTGTTAACTATTTTAATTTAGATTAGGGTAGGGAATTTTTTTTATTTTGGGGGGCTTTGTTATTTTATTTAGGGGGCTTAGAGTAGGTGTAATTAGCTTAAACTTCTTGTAATCTTTTTTCATTTTTGTAATTTAGTGTTTTGTGTTTTTTGTAATTTAGTTTAGTTTATTTAATTGTAGATACTTGTAGTTAATTGATTTAATTAGTGTAGGGTTAGGTTTAATTGTAACTTAGGTTAGGATTTATTTTACAGGTAATTTTGTAATTATTTTAACTAGGTAGCTATTAAATAGTTAATAACTATTTAATAGCTATTGTACCTTGTTAAAATAAATACAAAGTTGCCTGTAAAATAAATATAAATCCTAAAATAGCTACAATATAATTATTCGTTATATTGTAGCTATATTAGGGTTTATTTTACAGGTAAGTATTCAGCTTTAAATAGGAAGACTTTGGTTAATAAGATTTAATTTATTTTGTTAGATTAAAATTATATTTAAGTTAGGGGGGGGTGTCAGGGTTAGGGTTAGACTTAGCTTGAGGGGTTAATACATTTATTAGAGTAACGGCGAGGTCCGGTCGGCAGATTAGGGGTTAATACTTGAAGTTAGGTGTCGGCGATGTTAGGGAGGGCAGATTAGGGGTTAATACAATTTATTATAGGGTTTTTGAGGCGGGAGTGCGGCAGTTTAGGGGTTAATACATTTATTATAGTGGCGGCGAGGTCCGGTCGGCAGATTAGGGGTTAATAAGTGTATGTAAGGTAGCGGCGACATTGGGGGGGGGAAGATTAGGGGTTAATAAATATACTATAGGGGTCGGCGGTGTTGTGGGCAGCAGATTAGGGGTACATAGGTATAATGTAGGTTGCGGCGGTGTCCGGAGCAGCAGATTAGGGGTTAATAATAAAATGCAGGGTTCAGCGATAGCGGGGGCGGCAGATTAGAGGTTAATAAGTGTTAGGTTAGGGGTGTTTAGACTTGGGGTACATGTTAGGGTGTTAGGTGCAGACTTAGAAAGTGTTTTCCCCATAGGAAACAATGGGGCTGCGTTGGGAGCTTAACGCTGCTTTTTTGCAGGTGTTAGGTTTTTTTTCTGCCCAAACTGCCCCATTGTTTCCTATGGGGGAATCGTGCATGAGCACGTTTTTCCAGCTTACCGCTACCGTATGCAACACTGGTATTGAGAGTTGAAGTGGCGGTAAATATGCTTCTACGCTCCCTTTTTGGAGCCTAACGCAGCCCTTCAGAGAACTCTAAATACCAGCATTATTTAAAAGGTGCGGGGGGGGGGGAAAAGCGTAGCTAACCCACCCCTTTGGCCGCAAAACTCTAAATCTAGCCGAGAGCGATTATTTTTTTTGGTAATTTATTAATTTTTAATAATGTTTAATAGTAGATTTAAATCATTTGAGTAGGGTTAGGGTTTTTTAATATGTAATTTAGTTAATTTAATTGGTAGTTTAAGTTAATTGTAGTATAATAGTTAGGGTAGGTAATTTAACAGTTTAAAAATAGTTTTTTTTAATTCTACAGGTGAGTTTAAATTTATTTGAAGATAGAGATGTTGTAATTTTTATTTAACGTTAGCGGCTTGTTAGGTTTAGGGCTTAATAGCTTAATTTAGTTTATGGCGATATGGAGGGCTGGTGGTTTAGGGGTTAATAGGTTTAGTTAGTGGTAGTGATGTGGGAGGCCAGAGGTTTAGGGGTTCATACATTTATTTAGGTTGCGTCGGGGTCCGGGAGTGGAGAGATAGGGGTTAATTACATTATGTAGATGGCAGCGGGGTCTGGGAACGGCGGAATAGGGGTTAATAACATTATGTAGGTTGCGGCGGGGTCCGGGAGCGGCGGGATAGGGGTTAATAACATTATGTAGGTGGCGGGGGGTCCGGGAGCGGCGGAATAGGGGTTAATAACATTATGTAGGTGGCGGCGATGTTGGGGGTGGCAGATTAGGGGTGTTTAGACTCGGGATTTATGTTAGGGTGTTAGGTGTAAACGTAACTTGTTTTCAACCATATAAATCAATGGGATATTTGGCAGCATCAAACATAAGGTTTCGCTGCTTTCAGACTCCCATTCATTTCTATGGCATCCGCGGTCTCCAGGGTTGCGGATTGAAAACCAGGTACGCTGGGCCGGAATAGCTGAGAGCATACCTGTTAGAAATGTAATAACTTTGAAAAAGTTTCAGATAGAGCCGAATGTGTATCAGGAACATCTGTAATGACGTAAGCATCGGTCTGCGTAGGATTGAGACCGCCGGATCGTATGTTACGTCATAAATTTCAACTTTTGCTGGTCTCTAGGTTTTGATAACTAGGTTGGATCAAGATTGCAACAATTACGCTGCGGAATTCCAGCATATTTGTGGTTGATGGCTTGATAAATATCCCCCCAAGTGTGTTTGTCTGAAGCTGTCATGCACAGTAAAGACAGCACGAGGACAAACACACCTGGGCTTCAACACACTGACCTGGCATTTGGGGCTGACATGTGTGATGGGGGCGGGGACGGACGTGACGCAGGTGGGACCGGGAGTGATGTGGGTGGGGCCGAGTGTGAAATGGGTGGGGCCCATTGGACAGGAGAGAGAGCTCAAAAGAGGGGGGATAGAGAGAGCACAAAAGAGAGGGAGAAAGACAGAAAAAACGAGGGGGGAGGGAGAGCAAAATAAAGGGGAGAGAGAGCAAAAAAGGGGAGATAGAGATAGCAAAAGAGAGGGAGAGAGACAGCAAAAGAGAGGGGAGAGAAAAGGGAGAGAGAGCAAAAGAGAGGGGGGAGAGTGCAAAAGAGGGGAGAGAAATGAGGGATAGAGAGAGTAAAAGAGAGGGGGAGGGAGAGCAAAAGAAAGGGGAGAGATAGAGAGAGCAAAATAGGGGAGATAGAGAGAGTAAAATAGAGGGAGAGAGACAGCAAAAGAGAGGAGGACAGCAAAAGAGAGGGGAGATAGAGCAAAAGAAGGGAGAAAGAGGGAAAAGAGAGAGGGGGTAGTGAGAGAGCAAAAGAGGGGGGATAGATAGAGAGCAAAAGAAAGGGGAGAGATAGAGAGAGCAAAATAGGGGAGATAGAGAGAGCAAAATAGGGGAGATAGAGAGAGTAAAATAGAGGGAGAGAGACAGCAAAAGAGAGGAGGAGAGCAAAAGAGAGGGGAGAGAGAGCAAAAGAGGGGAGATAGAGGGAAAAGAGAGAGGGGGTAGAGAGAGAGCAAAAGAGGGGGGGTAGAGAGAGAGCAAAAGAGGGGGGATAGAGAGAGCAAAAGAGGGGGGATAGAGAGAGCAAAGAGGGGGATAGAGAGAGCAAAAGAGGGGATAGAGAGAGCAAAAGAGAGGGAGAGAGAGCAAAAGAGAGGGAGAGAGAGCAAAAGAGAGGGAGAGAGAGCAAAAGAGCGGGATAGAGAGAGCAAAAGAGAGGGAGAGAGAGAGCAAAAGAGAGGGGGGAGAGCAAAGAAAGGGGAGAGGGAGAGACATTAAAAAAGAGGGGGGAGAAAGGGGAGAGAGAGAGCAAAAGAGAGGGGGGAGCACAAATTAGGGGGGAGAGAGAGCACAAAAGAGAGGGGGAAAGAGGGGGAAAAGAGAGGAGGGGAGAGAGAGAGAGCAAAAGAGAGGGGGGAGAGAGCAAAAGAGAGGTTAAAGAGTAAAAAAGAGAGGTGAGAGAGAACACAAAAGAGAGGGGGGAAACAGAGGGGGGAGAGAAAGAGCAAAAGAGAGGGGAGAGAGAGCAAAATAGAGGCAAAATAGAGAGCAAAAGAGAGGGGAGAGAGAGAGCAAAAGAGACGGGGAGAGAGAGAGAGCATAAGAGAGGGGGGAGAGAGAGAAAAAGAGAGGGGATAGAAAGCGCAAAAGAGAGGTTGGAAGAGAGAGCAAAAGAAAGGGGAGAGAGAGAGATCAAAAGAGGGGGGATAGAGAGAGCAAAAGTGGGGGAATATAGAGAGCAAAAGAGAGGGGGAAGAGAGAGAGCAAAAGAGAGGGGGAAGAGATAGCAAAAGAGGGGGATAGGGAGAGCAAAATAGGATGGATAGAGAGAGCAAAAGAGGGGGGATAGAGAGAGAGCAAAAAGAGAGGGGGAGAGTGAGAGAGAGCAAAAGAGGGGGATAGAGAGAGAAAAGAGGGGGATAGAGAGAGCAAAATAAGGGGTATAGAGAGAGCTAAAGAGGGGGGATAGGGAGAGCAAAAGAGAGGGAGAGAAACAGCGAAAGAGAGGGGGGAGAGACATCAAAAGAGAGGGGGGGAGAGACATCAATAGAGAGGTGAGAGACAGCAAAAGAAAGGGGGGTAGAGAGCAAAAGAAAGGGGGAGAGAAAGAGCAAAAGAGGGGGTTTAAAGAGAGCAAAAGAGAGGGAGAGAGACAGCAAAAGAGAGGGAGAGAGAGAGCAAAAGAGAGGGGGAGGGAGAGCAAAAGAAAGGGGAAAGTGAGAGACAGCAAAAAAGGGGGGAGAAACGGGAGAGAGAGCAAAAGAGAGGGGAGAGAGCAAAAGAGAGGGGGGAGAGCACAAACGAGGGTAGAGAGAGAGCGCAAAAGAGAGGTGGGAAAGAGGGGGGGGAAAGAGAGGAGGGGAGAGAGAGAGCAAAAGAGAGGGGGAGAGAGCAAAAGAGAGGTTAAAGAGCGCAAAAGAGAGGTGAGAGAGAACGCAAAAGAGAGGGGGGAAACAGAGGGGGAGAAAGAGAGCAAAAGAGAGGGGAGAGAGAGCAAAATAGAGGAGAAAGAGAGAGCAAAAGAGAGGGGGAGAGAGAGAGCAAAAGAGAGGGGAGAGAGAGCGCAAAAGAGAGGGGAGAGAGAGAGCAAAGGAGAGGGGGGAGATAGAGAGCAAAAGAGAGGGGGGAGAAAGCACAAAAGAGAATGGGAAGAGAGAGCAAAAGGGAGGTTGGAAGAGAGAGCAAAAAAAAGGGGAGAGGGGGAAGAAAATACAAAAGAGATCAAAAGAGGGGGGATAGAGAGAGCAAAAGTGGGGGGATAGAGAGAGCAAAAGAGAGGGGGGGAGAGATAGCAAAAGATTGGGTAGAGAGAGCAAAAGAGGGGGATAGAGAGAGCAAAATAGGATGGATAGAGAGAGCAAAAAGGGGGGATAGAGAGAGCAAAAGAGGGGGGATAGAGAGAGCAAAGAGGGGGATAGAGAGAGCAAAAGAGAGGGAGAAGGAGCAAAAGAGAGGGAGAGAGAGCAAAAGAGAGGGATAGAGAGAGCAAAAGAGAGGGAGAGAGAGAGCAAAAGAGAGGGGGAGAGCAAAAGAAAGGGGAGAGGGAGAGACAGCAAAAAAGAGGGGGGAGAAAGGGGAGAGAGAGAGCAAAAGAGAGGGGGGAGCACAAATCAGGGGGGGGAGAGAGAGCACAAAAGAGAGGGGGAAAGAGGGGGAAAAGAGAGGAGGGGAGAGAGAGAGAGAGAGCAAAAGAGAGGGGGGAGAGAGCAAAAGAGAGGTTAAAGAGCGCAAAAGAGAGCTGAGAGAGAACACAAAAGAGATGGGGGGAAACAGAGGGGGGAGAGAAAGAGCAAAAGAGAGGGGAGAGAGAGCAAAATAGAGGCTAAATAGAGAGCAAAAGAGAGGGGAGAGAGAGAGAGAGCAAAAGAGACGGGGAGAGAGAGAGAGCATAAGAGAGGGGGGGAGAGAGAGAAAAAGAGAGGGGATAGAAAGCGCAAAAGAGAGGTTGGAAGAGAGAGCAAAAGAAAGGGGAGAGAGAGAGATCAAAAGAGGGGGGATAGAGAGAGCAAAAGTGGGGGAATATAGAGAGCAAAAGAGAGGGGGGAGAGATAGAGAGCAAAAGAGAGGGGGAAGAGATAGCAAAAGAGGGGGATAGAGAGAGCAAAATAGGATGGATAGAGAGAGCAAAAGATGGGGGATAGAGAGAGCAAAAAGAGAGGGGGAGAGTGAGAGAGAGCAAAAGAGGAGGATAGAGAGAGCAAAAGAGGGGAATAGAGAGAGCAAAATAAGGGGTATAGAGAGAGCTAAAGAGGGGGGATATGGAGAGCAAAATAGAGGGAGAGAAACAGCAAAAGAGAGGGGGGGAGAGACATCAATAGAGAGGTGAGAGACAGCAAAAGAAAGGGGGGTAGAGAGCAAAAGAAAGGGGGAGAGAAAGAGCAAAAGAGGGGGTTTAAAGAGAGCAAAAGAGAGGGAGAGAGACAGCAAAAGAGAGGGAGAGAGAGAGCAAAAGAGAGGGGGAGGGAGAGCAAAAGAAAGGGAAAGGGAGAGACAGCAAAAAAGGGGGGAGAAACGGGAGAGAGAGCAAAAGAGAGGGGAGAGAGCAAAAGAGAGGGGGAGAGCACAAACGAGGGTAGAGAGAGAGAGCTCAAAAGAGAGGTGGGAAAGAGGGGGGCAAGAGAGGAGGGGAGAGAGAGAGCAAAAGAGAGGGGGAGAGAGCAAAAGAGAGGTTAAAGAGCGCAAAAGAGAGGTGAGAGAGAACGCAAAAGAGAGGGGGGAAACAGAGGGGGAGAAAGAGAGCAAAAGAGAGGGGAGAGGGAGCAAAATAGAGGAGAAAGAGAGAGCAAAAGAGAGGGGAGAGAGAGAGCAAAAGAGAGGGGGGAGAGAGAGAGAGCAAAAGAGAGGGGAGAGAGAGAGCAAAGGAGAGGGGGGAGATAGAGAGCAAAAGAGAGGGGGGAGAAAGCACAAAAGAGAATGGGAAGAGAGAGCAAAAGAGAGGTTGGAAGAGAGAGCAAAAGAAAGGGGAGAGGGGGGAGAAAATACAAAAGAGATCAAAAGAGGGGGGATAGAGAGAGCAAAAGTGGGGGGATAGAGAGAGCAAAAGAGAGGGGGAGAGATAGCAAAAGATTGGGTAGAGAGAGCAAAAGAGGGGGATAGAGAGAGCAAAATAGGATGGATAGAGAGAACAAAAAGGGGGATAGAGAGAGCAAAAGAGGGGGGATAGAGAGAGCAAAAGAGGGGGGATAGAGAGAGCAAAGAGGGGGATAGAGAGAGCAAAAGAGAGGGAGAGAGAGCAAAAGAGAGGGAGATAGAGCAAAAGAGCGGGATAGAGAGAGCAAAAGAGAGGGAGAGAGAGAGCAAAAGAGAGGGGGGAGAGCAAAAGAAAGGGGAGAGGGAGAGACAGCAAAAAAGAGGGGGGAGAAAGGGGAGAGAGAGAGCAAAAGAGAGGGGGGAGCACAAATCAGGGGGGAGAGAGAGCACAAAAGAGAGGGGGAAAGAGGGGGAAAAGAGAGGAGGGGAGAGAGAGCAAGAGAGAGGGGGAGAGAGCAAAAGAGAGGTTAAAGAGCGCAAAAGAGAGGTGAGAGAGAACACAAAAGAGAGGGGGAAACAGAGGGGGGAGAGAAAGAGCAAACGAGAGGGGAGAGAGAGCAAAATAGAGGCGAAATAGAGAGCAAAAGAGAGGGGAGAGAGAGAGAGCAAAAGAGACGGGGAGAGAGATAGCATAAGAGAGGGGGGGAGAGAGAGAAAAAGAGAGGGGATAGAAAGCGCAAAAGAGAGGTTGGAAGAGAGAGCAAAAGAAAGGGGAGAGAGAGAGATCAAAAGAGGGGGGATAGAGAGAGCAAAAGTGGGGGAATATAGAGAGCAAAAGAGAGGGGGGAGAGATAGAGAGCAAAAGAGAGGGGGAAGAGATAGCAAAAGAGGGGGATAGAGAGAGCAAAATAGGATGGATAGAGAGAGCAAAAGAGGGGGGATAGAGAGAGACAAAAAGAGAGGGGGAGAGTGAGAGAGAGCAAAAGAGGGGGATAGAGAGAGCAAAAGAGGGGGATAGAGAGAGCAAAATAAGGGATATAGAGAGAGCTAAAGAGGGGGGATATGGAGAGCAAAAGAGAGGGAGAGAAACAGCAAAAGAGAGGGGGGAGAGACATCAAAAGAGAGGAGGGGGAGAGACATCAATAGAGAGGTGAGAGACAGCAAAAGAAAGGGGGGTAGAGAGCAAAAGAAAGGGGGAGAGAAAGAGCAAAAGAAAGGGGAAAGGGAGAGACAGCAAAAAAGGGGGTTTAAAGAGAGCAAAAGAGAGGGAGAGAGACAGCAAAAGAGAGGGAGAGAGAGAGCAAAAGAGAGGGGGAGGGAGAGCAAAAGAAAGGGGAAAGGGAGAGACAGCAAAAAAGGGGGGAGAAACGGGAGAGAGAGCAAAAGAGAGGGGGAGAGCACAAATGAGGGTAGAGAGAGAGCTCAAAAGAGAGGTGGGAAAGAGAGGAGGTGAGAGAGAGAGCAAAAGAGAGGGGGAGAGAGCAAAAGAAAGCTTAAAGAGCGCAAAAGAGAGGTGAGAGAGAACGCAAAAGAGAGGGGGGAAACAGAGGGGGAGAAAGAGAGCAAAAGAGAGGGGAGAGAGAGCAAAATAGAGGGGAAAGAGAGAGCAAAAGAGAGGGGAGAGAGAGAGCAAAAGAGAGGGGAGAGAGAGCAAAAGAGAAGGGGGAGATAGAGAGCAAAAGAGAGGGGGGAGAAAGCACAAAAGAGAATGGGAAGAGAGAGCAAAAGAGAGGTTGGAAGAGAGAGAAAAAGGAGGGGGAGGGGGGGGAGAAAATACAAACGAGATCAAAAGAGGGGGGATAGAGAGAGCAAAAGTGGGGGGATAGAGAGAGCAAAAGAGAGGGGGGGAGATATAGCAAAATATTGGGTAGAGAGAGCAAAAGAGGGGGATAGAGAGAGCAAAATAGGGCGGATAGAGAGAGCAAAATAGGGGGGGATAGGGAGAGCAAAAGAGAGGGAGAGAAACAGCAAAAGAGAGGGGGGGAGAGAACAAAAGAAACGGGGAGAGAGAAAGAAAAAGAGGGGGGACAGAGAGAGCAAAAGAGAGGGAGAGAGAGAGCAAAAGAGAGGGGGGAGAGACATCAAAAGAGAGGCGAGAGACAGCAAAAGAAAGGGGGTAGAGAGCAAAAGAAAGGGAGGAGAGAGAGAGAGCAAAAGAGGGGGTTTAAAGAGAGCAAAAGAGAGGGAGAGAGACAGCAAAAGAGAGGGAGAAAGAGAGCAAAAGAGAGGGGGAGGGAGAGCAAAAGAAAGGGGAGAGACAGCAAAAAAGAGGGGGGAGAAAGGGGAGAGAGCAAAAGAGAGGGGAGAGAGAGCAAAAAGAAAGGGGGGAGCACAAACGAGGGGAGAGAGCGCAAAAGAGAGGGGGAAAGAGGGGGTGAAAAGAGAGGAGGGGAGAGAGAGAGAGCAAAAGAGAGGGGGAGAGAGCAAAAGAGAGGTAAAAGAGTGCAAAAGAGAGGTGAAAGAGAACACAAAAGAGAGGGGGAAACAGAGGGGGGAGAGAGAGCAAAAGACAGGGGGAGAGAGAGCAAAATAGAGGGGAAAGAGAGAGCAAAAGAGAGGGGAGAGAGAGAGCAAAAGAAAGGGGAGAGAGAGAGCAAAAGAGAGGGGGGAGAGAGAGCATAAGAGAGGGGGGGAGAGAGAAAAAGAGAGGGGGAGAAAGCACAAAAGAGAGGGGAAGAGAGAGCAAAATAGAGAGCAAAAAAAAAGGGGAGAGAGAGCAAAAGAGGGGATAGAGAGAGCAAAAGAGAGGGGGGAGAGATAGCAAAAGAGGGGGATAGAGAGAGCAAAAGAGGGGGATAGAGAGTGCAAAATAGGGAGGATAGAGAGAGCAAAAGAGGGGGTATGGAAAGAGCAAAAAGAGAGGGGGAGAGTGAGAGAGAGCAAAAGAGGGGGATAGAGAGAGCAAAAGAGGGGGGATAGAGAGAGCAAAATAGGGGGGGATAAAGAGAGCAAAAGAGGGGGGATGGGGAGAGCAAAAGAGAGGGAGAGAGACAGCAAAATAGAGGGTGGAGAGACATCAAAAGAGAGGTGAGAGACAGCAAAAGAAAGGGGGGTAGAGAGCAAAAGAAAGGGGGGACAGAGAGAACAAAAGAGGGGGTTTAAAGAGAGCAAAAGAGAGGGAGAGAGACAGCAAAAGAGAGGGAGAGAGAACAAAAGAGAGGGGAGAGCGCAAAAGAGGGAGGAAAAAAAGGGGGAGAGAGAGCGCAAAATAGAGAGAGGTGGAGACAGAGAGCAAAAGAGAGGGGAGAGACAGCAAAAGAGAGGGGGGAGGTAAAGAGCAAAATAGAGAAAGGGGAGAAAGAGAACAGAAGATAGGGAGGAAAGAGAGAGCAAAAGAGAAGGAGCGAGAGAGCAAAAAGAGAGGGAGGAGAGCACAAAAGAGAGGGGGAGAGCGCAAGAGGGAGGAAAAAACAGGGGGAGAGAGAGCGCAAAAGAGAGGGGAGAGAGCAAAATAGAGAGAGGGGGGAGAGAGAACAGAAGATAGGGGGGAAGAGAGAGCAAAAGAGAGGGGATAGAGAGAGCAAAAGAGAGGGGGGATAGAGAGAGAGCAAGGGGATGGAACCTCTGTACTGCAAAAAATGGCCTGTGTACACAAGCTTTAGGACTAGTGAATATATAAATGTACTAAAAAATACTGTATATATTACAGTATCTATAATTTCCCCCCCCCCCCAATATTTTATATTTGATATTTCCATAACACGCCTTAAGATAACACATTTTTTTATGTGCACTAACCTGACACTGTGATAGACCTAAAGCGTTAGACCTAAAGTGTTAGACCTAACGTGTTAGACCTAAATCCTAAAATCTGGATGTTATTCACATAGAATTGTTATATATATTGATATATATACACATTTAAAATAAAAATAACATTTCCTGTATGTGAAGAACATTGGAATGTGAAATATTAATCCTCCTGTCAGGTTAGTGCACAGTAAGTGTTAGTTTTTTTCTTCTGCATTCCCCATTGCAGTATATGGGGAGAAAAATTTAGCGTGCTCGCAATATCCGAGGTCATGAAGTTAGCATGCATCAAGTTTTGCTCTCGCACAAAAGTTTTACTTTCAACTTGAAATACGCTTGCAAACACATACATGCAAACAAAATACTTCTAGCAGTGTTTACACTCAAGCGGGAGTGCTAAATACTGCTCCAATAGTCATCTAGCCCTAAATGTTCATAATTCTGATAGGGAATGCAACTTTAACCCCTTAACGACCAGTGTTGTACCCTGTACGACGCTGGTCGTTATGCCCTTAAGGACCAGTGACGTACCCTGTACGTTGCTGCAGTCCTGGGCTTCTCTCTCTGCCGCGATCTCGCTCGCGAGATTGCACTATTTCTGCCTGCCCCACGAGTGGGGCACTGCAGAAATAGATTTGCAGAGTTACCGATGCAGCGGATAGCGGTGGTCCGATTGTTGGTGGGTGGAAGCAATAGGAGGGAGGCGGGCGAGCGGCCCATCGCCGATGCGTGGTCCGGATCATGTCCATGAGCGTGCACAGAGGCAGTGGGTGGAGCTCAGAGCACGCATAATTAATTACTGCAGGTGAAGGAGGGAAAGGAGAAAGGGAAAACATTTTTGGAAATGGATCCGGGAGGGGGGAGCGGAGGTAGGGTACTGAGGGGGAGAAGCTACACCACAGAAAATGAGGGATTATATTTTTTTTACAAAAAAAGGGCAAATTTGTAAGCAAACTGGGTACTGGCAGACAGCTGCCAGTGCCTTAGATGGCAGCCAATAGGTCGAGGGGGAGGCTTAGAGAGCTGTTTGGGGGGGATCAGGGAGGTTGGGGGGTAATGAGGGATCCTACACTTCATAAAATATATAAAAAATACAAAAATCCAACTTTATTTTTATACTGGCAGACTTTCTGCCAGTACTTAAGATAGCGGTGGCAATTGTGAGGTGGGGGAGGGAAGAGAGCTGTTTGAGAGGGGTCAGGGAGGGATCAGGGGGTGGGATGTGTCAGGTGGGAGGCTGATCTCTACACTAAAGCTAAAATCAACCCTACAAGCTACCTTATTAACCCCTTCACAACTGGGCATAATACAAGTGTGGTGCGCAGCGGCAATTAGAGGCCTTCTAATTACCAAACATTAATGCCAAAGCCATTTATGTCTGCTATTTCTGAACAAAGGGGATCCCCCAGAGAATCCTGTACAACCATTTGTGCCATAATTGCACAAGCTGTTTGTAAATAATTTCAGTGAGAAACCTAAAGTTTGTTAAAAAGTTATTTTTTTTTATTTGATCGCATTTGGTGGCAATATTGTGGCATGAAATATACCAAAATGGGCCTAGATCAATACTTTGGGTTGTCTACTACACTACACTAAAGCTAAAATTAACCCTAAAAGCTCCCTACAAGCTACCTAATTAACCCCTTAACTGCTGGGCATAAAACAAGTGTGGTGCGCAGCGGCATTTATCGACCTTCTAATTTCCAAAAAGCAATGCCAAAGCCATATATGTCTGCTATTTCTGAACAAAGGGGATCCCAGGGAAGCATTTACAACCAGTTTTGCCATAAAAGCACAAGCTGTTTGTAAATAATTTCAGTGAGAAACAAACGTTTGTGAAAAAGTTAGTGAACAAGTTAACAATTTTGTTTATTTGATCGCATTTGGCAGTAAAACAGTGGCATAAAATATACCAAACTTGGACTAGATCAATACTTTGGGTTGCCTTCTAAGAACATATATATACATGTGAAGGGATATTGAGGGATTTCTGACAGATATCAGTGATACAATGTAACTATCACTTATTTTGAGAGAAAAAAATGGTTTGGAAATAGCAAAGTGCTACTTATACTAATTGTCCTATAACTTGCAAAAAAAGCATATTTTTAAGCTCAGGACAAAATTTAGAAACTATTTAGCATGGGTGTTTTTTGGTGGTTGTAGATGTGTAAAAGATTTTGGGGTCAAAGTTAGAAAAAGTGTGTTTTTTTTTTCAATTTTTTCATCATATTTTATAATTTATTTATAGTAAATTATAAGATATGATGAAAATAATGTTATCTTTAGAAAGTCCATTTAATGGCGATAAAAACAATATATAATATGTGTGGGTACAGTAAATGAGTAAGAGGAAAATTACAGCTAAACACAAACACCACATAAATGTAAAAATGGTCTGGTCCTTAAGGGGTTAAACAATTTTCCAATGTACTTTTATTATCTTATTTTCTTTGATTGGTGGCTGCCTTTCCATTTGCTTACCTGACATTTTCTCTTAGCCTCCAGTAGAGCATTTCTGCTCCTTCAACAAAGGATATCAAAAGTATGAAGCAACTTTAATAACAGACATTAATTGAATAGTTTTCTGTCCCTCAAGACAGCATAAACAAGTACAGTAGAACTCATAAGCTGTATGTGGGACTTGATCTCAATGTGTCTTCAGAGTCAGAGCAGTTTACGGGTCCACATCGAGATGACAGATGCCAGAAGTCACACCCCCGATGTAGACATCACTATAATCCACAATGTAACAAAGCCAATCGTGGGTACTTTTGATAATTTGCTGTTCAAGACACCTGCACTCCAAAGAGCTTATTTCACTAGCTAAGGAGCTACGTTTCCACAAATCATACCAAGAGAAAGAGCTACATTTGAGAACAGAAGTAAATTGAAAAGTTGTTTTTGTGTTTTTTTAATTACACGCTGAGGGCCTGATATTCAAAACCTCAATGGCATGGAGAGAAATCACCCAAACTCTTAGTGAAAGTTTAAATGTTACTTTCATGTCAAAAATGTCTGGATTTGTCTTAATATGAAAGATCTTTAACCAGACCTAGAATAACATTTTTGATCAACTTATATTTGTGCTATTTTTTTTATAGATTACCTGTATCCAGTGTTGCATTCATATAATGCTGAAGATGCAAATGTTACTCCACTTAGTTTATATTGACCATTATCAATATCCTTCGGTTTAGAACATATCACTGATTCACAAGAAGGAGGTCCACAGCTCCAAGAACCATTAGCAAGGCACAATGTATCTTCATTACCAACTAAAGTATACCCTTCATTACATCTGCAACAATACAACAAAATTCAATTTGTTTTATTTACAATGTTAAATCATGTGCACATTACATTTTATAAATATCCTGCTTTGTAATAGGTTTGATTGTTTTATTTATATTATTAATTTTATATTTAGGATCATCTAATGTGAATTTGCTTATTGCATCTATTAATACATTTTTAACAAATGAAGGAACTAACATGGGAATTGAGTAGTCAGCTTCATATTTTATAAGACAGTAAAGGCTAGATTACAAGTGGTGCACAAAAAAAATACACTACAAAGTACAGTTACACTCATATTAAAACTTTCTAATAAAATTATTTAAAAACAAATTGCACAAAAAAGTTATAAGCACTCAAAGATATGAGCTCTCAGGTAAAATAAAAGGCAGGCAAAGAACTTTAACATAGAGATACATACATATACATGTCTATAGATGTATTTGTATGTATGTGTGTGTGTGTGTGTATATATATATATATATATATATATATATATATATATATATATATATATATATATATATATATATATATATATATAAAAATATATACCGTATTGTGCCGAATATAGGCCGCTCCTGATTATAGGCCGTACCCTTAAAGTTTGGTGCCATTTTGAAGAAATGCAATTTTAAAGAAAATATGCACATTAGTTGCACAAGCTGCAATGTTTGCAAATGATTGAGACCTGGATTCACAAATGTGCAAGCAATGAGGGCCAATGCAGGGTGCTAGCTCCCAAGGGATCCTTTTCCACTTTCCCAAGAGTATAGAATATAACATAGGAAAGATTCTGCACTCCTTAGTACCGTAATTTCAAATGTGAAAAAAACCTTTATTCAGCCATTACAGCTTTAATGGCTGAATAAAGGCTTTTTTTCACATTTGAAATCACCAGCACTAAGGAGTACAGCAGCTTTCCTTTGTTTTATTTTAGCATATTGTATTAAAGCAATTTTTTATTTATTTTAGCAGGCATGATGTGAGGGCAAAAAAACTGTTTCTTACCAGAAAATATCAGTATCGCAACTGACTCACATGTCCCTTGTACTCTGCCCACTTCCTCCCTCCTCATTCATATGTCTGTTCTCAGCATTACTGCATCTTCACAGTGGTGGCTAATGCATGCGAGTGTCCTGCCAAACCATACAACTATTGTCCCTCTCGCAAAACCACCCAACTCCGGCGGACTACATTACCCATAAGGCCACAGGGTGCACCGGAAGTTCGGCCATACTGCGCATGTACAATTTAGCCGAAAAGCACCCAATTATAGGCCGCGCCCCGCATATAGGCCGCACTGCAAATTTAAAGCTGCAGATCAAGGGAAAAAAGTGCGGCCTATATGTGGAACAATACGGTATATACATACATATACACACACTGTATTTCTTTCCTATGGCATGGAGAGTCCATGAAACATTCTAATTACTAGTGGGATATTCACTCCTGGCCAACAGGAGGAGGCAAGAGCACCCCAGCAGAGCTGTTAAGTATAACTTCCCTTACCCATAACCCCCAGTCATTCTCTTTGCCTTGATCACGGGAGGATGGCGAAGATGGTGTCTGAAGATTTTAATCCTTTTAATGGGTACTTTTCCCTGCAAGCAAGGATTGGTGCTATGCTGTGTCCATGTCAATCTCTTTAGTAAGAGTAATGGTGGATATTAGCAGTTAGAAGACGGTGAGGTGGTCTTTGCTTAAACTTCTAACATTATTGCTACCCCTATTATAGAAAGCCAGGGTTGGTTACCTTGTTCTTTCTTTTCTATAGGTCCCTGGTAGAAATGGTGAAGCTGCCACATCTCAGAAAACAGCTCCTACCTGACAGAGCAGAATCCACAGGTAAGTGCTTTCCCTTCTAGGTTTGAAGGTACCTGCACTATAGGGGTTAAATCCTTGTGGAAAGTATTTGAATCTGTTTTAGGGGCAGTGCTTTTATGTGAAAAGAGGCATCATATTTTATTGGGGCTCAGAGATGGAGAGTGTATGTAGTGTTTGACAGGTGTTTGTTTTACTTTTTACTTGTTGCAATCGCTTTTTCAGCTCAGCTTATTTGGCCCAATCAATTTTGCTGTGCTGCTGTTGGTTTTCATGCCATTTTTGTTTGGCCGCAATTTTATTATTTTTTTTTTTTAAAGTTTTTTAATTGTGGTCACGTGACTGCTCCTCGGTTATTCCGGTTTTTGGCTTCTCTGTTCAGATCGGAGTTTGCCGCGGTGAGTGTGGAGGTTGCAGTTTTCCTCTATCTACAGTGGCAAGTGGATTTGGGCTGTTCTGGTTACAAGGAGATGTATTTTTCTACCGGTTGTGTCCAGTTTTCTGTGCTAGTGGGATACCAACTTCTGGAGGGGTAAGACCTCAGCAGAGCTGAGGGTTTTAGGGGCTTATTTATGTTTTATTGCTTCATATAAATAAACTTAATTTGGCATTTTTATTTTTTTTTATTTTTTTTTATCCAATTATGGACACTAATACTGAAGTTGATTCATTTGAAACATGCTTATTGTGTTTGGAGGCTAAGATAATTCCTCCTGTACAGTTTTGCTCATCATGTCTAAATAAAAAACTTTAAAGTTTAAAGATAAGATGTCTCTCCTAGCTACGCTTCGGCTTTCCCCTCAAGCTTCCCAAGCTTCACATGCAGTGCCCTGCAGTTCCTCTCAACCTCCTTCTGGTGTTTTTTTTAACCTGGGGATTTCGCGGCACAGATAATTTCTGCTGTTTTAGCAGCTTTATCAGCTTTTCCAAAGGTTTCTGGTAAGCATAAAGAGGAAATCTAAACATATTGATGTTAGCAAAGATGACTGCTAAGGCTGCGTTAGTCAGTTTGTCTCAATTATCTGATGAGGATGATTCTTCAGTGGCTTCTGAGGGGGAATTGTCAAATTCTGATACTGTAGTGACCAATTCTGCAGATTAATTTAAGATTTAAGTTAGAACACCTTTGAGTTCTTTTGAAGGAGGTTCTTGTTACTTTTGAAGAATCCAACGCATCTGTTGCGGAGAATCCAAAGAGGTCTAGTAAGCTTAATAGGGTATATGACGTACCCTCATCTGTGGAAGTATTTCAAGACCATATGGCAGATATTATAACTCAGGAATGGGATAAACCAGGGATTCCTTTTTCCCTGTCCCCTGTTTTTTAAAAGATGACTCCTGTTGCTAATGCTATTCGTGATCCGTGGCGCATGGTGCCTAAGGTAGAGGGAGCTATCTCTACTCTGGCTAAGAGAACTACTATTTATATTGAAGATAGTTGTTCTTTCAAGGATCCCATGAATAAGAAGCTTGAGGCTTTTTTGAAGAAGATGTACATTCATCAGGGATTACAGTGGCAACATCTTATTGGTGCGATAATTTATCTAATCTTATCCTAGAAGAGACTACTTTAGAGGAGATCCAAGACAGGATCAAGGCTCTCAAGCTAGCCAATACCTTTATTTTTGATGCCAACATGCAAGTTCTTAGGTTGGGTGCTAAGATTTCTGGTTTTACTGTTTTAGCTCGCAGAGCTCTCTGGTTAAAATCTTGGTCTGCAGATGTTACATTCAAGTACAAGCTTTTATCTCTGCCTTATAAGGGTAAAACCTTGTTTGGACTAGGTCTGGCAGAAATGATTTCTGACTTTACAGGTTGAAAGGGTTCTCTCCTACCTCAGGATAAAAAGAATAGACCTAAGGGTCGCCAGAATTCTAATTTTTGTTCCTTTCGTAACTTTAAGGGACAGAAGTATCTTCCTCTTCCAAGTTGGATCAATCCAAGTCTTCTTGGAGGTACAGTCAGACTTAGAAAAGAGGGAAGCAAGCTAAGAAGCCTTCCGTTGATTCTAAATCAACATGAACGGGCCGCCCCAGATCCTGTAGTGGATCAAGTGGGGGACAGGCTTTCTTTTTTTCAGCAGGCTTGGATACGCGATATTCCAGATCCTTGGGCCATAGATATTGTATTTCACGGTTACAGAATAGGATTCAAATCTTGTCCTCCCAGGGGCGGGTTCCACTTGTCAAGGTTATCTGTGAACCAGATAAAGATAGAGACATTCTTAAACTGCGTAAAGGATCTATCATCCCTGGGAGTGATTGTTCCAATTGCTCTAGAAGGAACAGGGTCTAGGATTCTATTCAAATCTATTTGTAGTTCCCAAGAAGGAGGGCACTTTTAGTCCTATTTTGGACCTAAAGTGTCTCAATCAGTTCCTCAGGGTTCCATCCTTCAAGATGGAGACCATCTGTTCTATTCTTCCTTTGGTCCAAAAGGGTCAGTTCATGACTACCATAGATCTGAAGGATGTGTACCTTCATGTTCCTATTAACAGGGATCATTACCAGTATCTAAGCTTTGCCTTCCAGGACAAACATTTCCAGTTTGTTGCCCTTCCTTTTGGCATTGCTACAGCTACCAGAATTTTTACAAACATTCTGGGGGCTCTTCTGGCAGTGGTAGGGTCCCAGGGTATTGCTGTGACATCTTATCTAGATGACATTCTAGTTCAAGCACCATCTTTTCATCTAGCAAGATCTCATACAGAGATGTTGTTGTCTATTCTACGTTCCTACGGGTGGAAAGTTAATCTAGGAAATAGTTCCCTTGTTCCAGATACAAGGGTGTGTTTCTTGGGAACAATCATAGATTCCCTGTCCATGAAGATTTTTCTGACGGACACCAGAAAATCCAAACTTCATGTACCTTGCCTGTCTCTCCAGTCTGCTATTCATCCATCTGTGGCTCAATGCATGAAGGTGATTGGACTGATGGTTGCCTCCATGGACATCATTCCTTTTGCTCGGTTCCATCGGAGACCTCTGCAGCTATACATGCTCAGTCAATGGAACGGGGACCACTCAGATCTCTCGCAGAAGATAAATTTGGATTCCACAACAAGAGTCTCACTCTTGTGGTGGGTTTCACAGGACCATCTGTCTCGGGGCACATGCTATCTGAGACCTTTCTGGGTGATTGTGACCATGAATGCCAGTCTGTTAGGCTGGTGAGCAGTTTGGGATTTCTTAAAGACACAGGGTCTGTGGACTCCAGAGGAGTCATCTCTTCCAATAAACATTTTGGAGTTGAGAGCAATTTTCTATGCTTTAATAGCTTGGACTCAACTAGCTTTGGTCCAATTTATCAGATCAGTCGGACAACATCAGCTCGGTGGCCTGCATCAATCACCAGGGAGGAACTCTGAGTTCCTTGGCAATGAAAGATGTGACTCGCATTTTCCAGTGTGCGGAGTCTCACGATTGCCATCTCTCTGCCATCCACATACCAGGGGTGGACAACTGGGAGGTGGATTTTCTAAGCAGGGAGACTTTTCATCCCGGAGAGTGGGCTCACTACCCAGAGGTTTTCACAATGATAACTCTCAGGTGGGTTTCCAGAGTTGGATCTGATGGTGTCTCGTCAAAATGCCAAGCTTCCAAAGTGGGGTTCAAGGTTAAGAGATGCTCAAGCCGTTCTGGTAGATGATCTAGTGGTTCCTTGGCGCTTCAATCTAGCATACATGTTTCCTCCGTTTGCGTTGCTTCCATGAGTAAATGCTCACATCAAACAGGAGAGAGCTTCTGTGATTCTAATAGTTTCTGCATGGCCTCACAGGATCTGGTTCACGGATCTGGTGACGGTGTCATTTCTTCCACCATGGAGGTTACCTTTCAGGAAGGACCTTCTACTTCAGGGTCCCTTTCTTCATCCAAATCTGTTTTTTCTGAAGCTGACTGCTTGGAGAATGAACTTCTAAGTTTGGTTAGACGTGGCTTCTCTGAGAAAGTCATAGATACTATGCTTAAGGCTCGTAAACTGGTTACTTGCAGAATTTACCATAGGGTATGGTGTAAATACCTTCATTGGTGTGATTCAAAATGTTTTTTTTGGAACAAAGGGTTCCTCAAATTTTGGCTTTTCTTCAGGAGGGCCTGGAGATGGGTTTGTCAGTCAGTACTTTGAAGGGTCAGATTTCTGCTCTGTATATTCTTCTGCATAAAAGTCTGACAGTTCTGCCACATATTCAGTCTTTTGTTCAGGTCTTGGTCAGAATCAGGCCTGTGTTTAAATCTGTTGCTCATCCTTGGAGTCTTAACCTTGTTCTTAGAGTTTTGCAGCAGGCTCTGTTTGAGCCGATGCATTCTGTTAATATTAAATTACTATCTTGGAAAGTTTTTTTTTTTTTTGCTATTTCTTCTGCTCACAGAGTTTTCAAACTCGGCTCTGCAGTGTGATTCCACCTACCTTATTTTTCATGCTGATAAGGCAGTCCTTCATACTAAGCTGGGGTTTCTCCCTAAGGTAGTGTTGGAACGCAATATTAATCAGGAAATTGTTGTTCCTTCTTTTTGTCCTAACCCTTCTTCCCAGAAGAAACATCTTTTGCATAATTTGGATGTGTAAGGCTCGTGGGATACTCCTCTATAAGACCGAACTCGGCCAGTAGTCTTGTTATCCCGGCGTCGAGCCGGAAAGATAGGGAATATCCCAGAGCAGAGAGTATCAGGCAAATGAGGAGAGCAGCACTCACCACAGGCTGGACAGTACAAGGCAAATAAGGCAGACAGGATCCGGCAACAGAAAATCAGGCCAGCAATTCATGGGGTAACCAGGTAGCAAGGTGAGACAAGCAGGGTTCAGCAACAAGAAGACAATCCAGCAATGTAGGGGTTAACCAGGTAGCATAATGAAACAGGCAGGGATCATCAACAAGAAGTCAGTCCAACAAGTAAGGGGTTAACCAAGTAGCATAGTGAGACAGGCAGGGTTCAGCAAGAAGGATCAGTCCAGCAGATTAGGGGTTAACCAGGTAGAATAGTAAGACAGGCAAGGTTTCAGCAACAAAGTATCAGTCCAACAGTTTAGGGGTTAACCAAGTAGCATAGTAAGACAGGCAAGGTTTCAGCAACAAAGTATCAGACCAGCAGTTTAGGGGTTAACCAAGTAGCGTAGTAAGACAGGCAAGGATTCAGCAACTAAGTATTAGTCCAGCAGACGAACTGTCACTCCCAGGAGCACACGAAGTAGCACCAATACTTGGGCAGTGACAGATCGTCTGCTGTCCGCTAAAGTACCTGGTGGATTGGCACCAAGAGACCGGCTGGCATCAGGAGTGTGCAGCGATGACATCAGCGCCGCACACATCCTGAGCCGACACAGCCCTAGGCAACGAGCATGGGGAAGACATTGCGCCCCTAGCAACGGTGCGGTGTGACATAGCCCCTTCCTCAAAGGTTCCCTCCGGGAACCAGAGTCGGCTTCAAAGGGCAAGCAGCATGGAATTTGGAGACCAGAGATGGAGCATGCACATCACAGGCAGGAACCCAGGAATGGTCTGCTACAGAGTAACCCCTCCAATGTATCAGATACTGCAATTGTCTGCGCCTGTATCTGGAGTCCAGAATCTTAGCCACTTCATATTCGGGGTTAACATGGATCAAGACTGGAGGAGGAGGAGTTTGAGGCTGGGAATATCTATTCTTGATGTACGGCTTGAGTAGTGAGATGTGGAAGACTGGATATATGCGTAGGGTTCTCGGCAAGGCCACTTTGTAGGCAACAGGAGACAGTCTTTTTATAACCTTGTAAGGATCGATAAACCTAGGCCCAAATTTGTGACTGGGTTGACGTAGACGGATGTGTGGAATGGAGACCCAAACACGTTCACCCAATGGAATGGCACGTACAGAAGCCCTGTGACGATCAGCAAACTTCTTACATCTAGAGACAGCTGAACGCAGCTGAGAATGAATTCATTGCCAATGAGTGGTGAGATCAGTGACATGACGGTCTGCGGCAGGTACCCCAGTGGACTGAGCTGAAAGAGGGAAGATACAAGGTTGATAACCTGCTGCAGCTTGGAATGGAGAGCATCAAAGAGACGAGTGCCAATGGTTGTTTCTTGCCAGCTCAGCTAAGGGTAGCAATTCAGACCAGTTGGTATGGCGAGTGTTGACAAAGGCTCTAAGGTAGACTTCAAGATCCTGGTTTGCTCTCTCAGTTAGTCCATTGGTCTGAGGATGGTAGCCTGACGACAAGGATACAGTGGTTCCAATCAACTTACAAAAGGCTCTCCAGAAGGCAGAGATGAACTGTGAACCCCTGTCGGAAACAATATTCACAGGAATGCCATGAAGTCATACCACATGCAAGAGAAAAAGGGACAACAATTCCTGGGCAGAAGGCAGTTTGGCTAGGGGTACGAAGTGAGCCAGTCTGGAGAAGCGATCCACCACAACCCAGATAACTGTATGGTGGTCGGAAGAGGGAAGATCAACAATGAAGTCCATTGTTATGTGTGTCCAGGGTCGTTTGGGAATGGACAATGGTTGGAGCAGGCCAGGAGGCAAGGATCGGGGAGTCTTGTTGGCAGCACAAATTGTGCAGGCTTTCACGTAGTCCTGAGCATCAGACTTCATAGTAGGCCACCAAACATGTTGGCAAAGACGCCTGAAGGTCCTAATCAAACCAGGATGTCCTGAAAGTTTGCTATCATGAGCCCAGGCTAGCACAGGGATATGGAGGTTCCGAGGTACAAAGAGGATATCAGAGGCCATGGGGGCACCAGGAGGTTTACTAGACTGAGCACGTTGTGATCTTTGCAGAAGAGTGGTATTGAGTTGAGCGATCACACAGGAGGGGGGTATGATGTGTTCGATTCGGAGGAATCACTTGAGTGAGGGAACTGATGGGAAAGGGTGTCCGCCTTCTTGTTCTTGGTTCCAGGAAGGTAGGAAACCACAAAGTGAAAATGGGAAAAGAACAAGGCCCACCTGGCCTGATGAGGATTGAGTCGATGAGCAGTTTCTAGGTAAGTCAGATTCTTATGGTCGTGAGGATCTGAAAAGGGTTGGCGGTGCCCTCTAGCCAGTGACGCCATTCAGTTAAGGCCATTTTAATGGCTAAGAGTTTACGATTACCCACATCGTAGTTCCTCTCAGCAGGAGTGAAACGTTTAGAAAAGAAAGCTATAGGGTGTGATTTGGAAGTCAGAGGGTCCCTTTGGGTAAGAACTGCTCCAGCCCCTATCTCGGAGGCATCAACCTCTAAGGTGAACTGTAGGTCAGGGTCAGGATCACGGAGCACAGGAGCTGAACAGAAAGTCTTTTTCAGACAAGAAAAGGCATTTATGGCCTCAAAATGGCATTTATGGCCAATGTTTACAGTCCTTGTTCCGTCTAGTCAATTCAGTGAGAGGAGCAACTGTTTGAGAAAAGTTCTTTATGAACTTGCGGTAGTAATTGGAGAACCCCAAGAACCTCTGTAATTCCTTTAAGGAGGTAGGTTGAGGCCATTCTAGTACAGCGGGGAGTTTAGCAGGATCCATGGCAAAGCCCTCCTTTGAGATGACATATTCAAGGAATTGGATCCGGACTTGATCAAACTCACATTTTTCTAGCTTGGCTACCAAAGAGTTATCCCTGAGACGAAGAAGCACCTGTCTCATGTGCCTGGGATGCTCCTCTAAAGTGGAAGAGAAAACAAGGATATCATCCAGGTAAACAATGACAGTGCGGTTGAGGAGGTCACAGAAGACGTCGTTGACAAATTCCTGGAAGACTGCAGGGGCGTTACACAACCCATAGGGCATTACAAGGTATTCATAATGCCCTGATCTTGTGTTGAAGGCGGTCTTCCATTTGTGGGCTGGAGAGATGCGAATCAAATTGTATGCCCCATGTAAGTCCAATTTAGTGAAGAAGTGAGCATCCTGAAGTGAGTCATACAATAGTGATCAGTGGTATGGGATAGCGATTCTTGATGGTTATGTTGTTTAAGGCCCTGTAGTCTATGCAGGGTCTGAGCCCACCATCCTTCTTACCGACCAAAAAGAAACCAGCCCCAGCAGGAGAGGAAGAAGGGCGAATGAAACCTTTAGCTAGGTTTTCTTAGATGTACTCCTCCATGGATTTGGTTTCAGCCTTGGAGAGTGGATACGTCCTGCCTTTAGGAAGTGGGGCTCCGGGAAGGTCGATCTTATAGTCATAGGGATGGTGGGGTGGCAGCACGTTGGCTGCTTTTTTCTCAAACACATCAACAAAGTCTGCATATACCGAAGGAAGGATCGAGGGTGTCTGGATGCTGGCTATGGGAATGGGGAGCAGAGGAGTGACTTTAGCAAGGCAGGAGTGGAAACAAGTGGCAACCCAAGAAGCCAGTTGTCCCTCAGCCCAGTCAAACTGTGGATTGTGCAAGCAAAGCCAAGGGAGACCAAGGATGACAGGCTGAGCAGGGGAATGAATGACCTCGAACTGGAGCTGTTCGGTATGAAGAACACCGATGGTCAGGGTCAGGGGCGCTGACTCAAAATGGATCAAACCAGAACAAAGGGAGGTGCCATCCAGGGTAGTTATCTTGAGACAATGTATTTTCTGTAGAAGAGGTAGACCAGCTTGAATCATAAAACAGTGATCCAGGAAGTTGCCAGCTGCTGAATCAGTGAAGGCTTGAATGTGGACAGTATTCTGAAGGAAAATAAGGGTAACAGGTACCAGGATCTGAGAGGAGTGAGGGGATTTGGTAGAGATCATGCTTAGAGGTACCCCTGTGTTATCATCTAAGCATTGGCTTTTCCTGGCCGAATGTCAGAGTCCTTTAGTTGGTGGGAGTTCCACAATAAAAGCATATTCTCAGTCTCCTTCTTCTCTGTCTTTCGGACTCTGAAGATTTGAAGGAGGAGAGATCCATGAGTTCCTCCACTGAGGTAACTGGAACTGCTGACGGGGTAAAGGATGTCGCTGGACCCGGACAAACATGGGGACTGGAAGGGAGGACCCTCCTAGTTCGGTCTCTCTCAGCTTGTCTCTCCTGAAAGCAAGAGTGCAGGTTGATACAAAGTGCTATAAAGTCATCCAAAGAAGAAGGAATATCACGACAGGTGAGTTCATCTTTGATGCGTTCATGCAGACCCCTCCTAAAGGCTGCCTTGAGAGCACTGTCATCCCAAGTGGTTTCAAGTGCCAAGGTGCGAAACTCAACGGCAAACTGAGCCACGGTTCTGTTGCCCTGGCGAAGATCCAGGAGGGAGTATTCTGCAGCAGAGGTACGGCCAGAAGCCCCAAACACGGCAGAAAAAGCAGAAATGAAATCATCAGCATTATGCAGGAGTGAAGCATCCTGTTCCAGAAGAGGAGAGACCCAGGCTAGGGTCTTGTCTTTCAGCATGGAAATGATAAAGGTGACCCTTGACTGGGGAGACTGAAAGGTGTGGGGATCATTACGGAAGTGCAGCCTGCATTGGTAAAGGAAACCCCTGCAATCCGTAGTACCTTCATACTTGTCAGGCAAAGGTATCCGGGGTATGCTTCCAGAAGCAGAGGGAGAAGCCACGGTGCTGGGAGCAGGGACTGGTGGTGAAACAACAGGAGTAGTACTCCTCGATGTGACTAGTAAGGAGAGTTGAGCGGTAATAGCCTCCAGCTTGGAATCCATATTCTGCAGTTGTGTAATATGGGTTCCCAACATCTGTCCTTGGAGATAAACAGCTCGTGCCACCTCATCTGGTTCCATGGCCCAAGTATAATGTTATTCTCATGGGATACTCCTCTATCAGACCGAACTCGGCCAGTAGTCTTTTTATCCTGGCGTTGAGCTGGAAAGATAGGGAATATCCTAGTGCAGAGAGTATCAGGCAAATGAGGAGAGCGGCACTCACCACAGGCTGGACAGCACAAGGCAAATAAGGCAGACAGGATCCGGCAACAGAAAATCAGGCCAGCAATTCAGGTGGTAACAAGGTAGCGAAGTGAGACAGGCAGGGTTCAGCAACAAGAAGACAGTCCAGCAATGTAGGGGTTAACCAGGTAGCATAATGAGACAGGCAGGGATCAGCAACAAGAAGTCAGTCCAGCAAGTTAGGGGTTAACCAAGTAGCGTAGTGAGACAGGCAGGGTTCAGTAACAAGGATCAGTCTAGCAGATTAGGGGTTAACCAGGTAGAGTAGTAAGACAGGCAAGGTTTCAGCAACAAAGTATCAGTCCAGCAGTTTAGGGGTTAACCAAGTAGCGTAGTAAGACAGGCAAGGTTTCAGCAACAAAGTATCAGTCCAGCAGTTTAGGGGTTAACCAAGTAGCATAGTAAAACAGGCAAGGTTTCAGCAACTAAGTATCAGTCCAGCAGACGATCTGTCACTCCCAGGCGCACACAAAGTAGCATCTATATTTGGGCAGTAACAGATCATCTGCTGCCCGCTAAAGTACCTGGTGGATTGGCGCCAAGAGACCGACCAGCATCGCAGCACGCATCCTGAACCGACACAGCCCTAGGCAACGAGCATGGGGAAGACGCCGCGCCCCTAGCAACGGCGTGGCGTGACAGGATGTTGTGCGTACTCTTAAATTTTACCTTCAAGCAACTAAAGATTTTCGGCAGACTTCTGCCCTGCTTCTTGTTTTCTCTGGTAAGCGTAGGGGTCAGAAGACCACCACTACCACTCTTTCTCTCTGGTTGAGAAGTGTTAACCCTTTAGCTTATGAGACAGCTGGACAGCAGCCTCTTGAGATAATTATGGCTCATTCCACTAGAGCTGTTTCATCTTCATGGGCTTTCAAAAATGAAGCTTCTGTGGAGCAAATCTTTAAGGCGACCACTTGGTCCTCTATACATACTTTTTCCAAATTCTACAAATGTGATACTTTTGCCTCAGCTGAGGCTTCTTTGGGAGAAAAGTTCTTCAACCGGTGGTGCTTTCAGTTTAGGTCCGCCTGTCTTGTTCTCCCTCCCTATTCATTCTGTGTCCTCTAGCTTGGTTATTGGTTCCCACTAGAAATTAGAATGTTTTGTGGACTCTCCATGCCATAGGAAAGAAAACAAAATGTATGCTTACCTGATAAATGTATTTATTTCCGGGCATGGAGAGTCCACGACATGTCCTTATTCAAATTAAGATGGCAGTTTTTTTGTACAGTCCTCAGGCACCTCTATACCTTTGTGTTATCTTCTTTTTCCGTTTCCCTTTGGCCAAATGACTGGGGGTTATGGGTAAGGGAAGTGATACTTAACAGCTTGCTGGGGTGCTCTTTGCCTCCTCCTGCTGGCCAGGAGTGAATATCCCACTAGTAATTAGAATGTTTCATGGACGCTCCATGCCAAGAAAAAATTTATCAGGTAAGCATAATTTTTTTATATATAAAATCAACTGGATATGTGCACTCCCACAGAGAATGTATTCAAATTAGGCCAGGGTGCTATAGAAAGTTCAATATCAAGCGGCAGCACAAGCACTTACTGGACTTGAAGAAAGTGAATAAAAAGGTATTTATGTATTTATATGTGTATATATGTATTTACAGACATATTTACACATATAAAAACATGTATAAATAATAGTGTACAATGTTTGATTTGTTTCAGGAGTCTGAGGATGGGGATTATACCCCGAAAACGTTCACTCTATATTAAACACTTGATTGTATCACAGTGAGTGCCTCCTTTGGATTATATATATATATATATAAGTGCATTGGAGCCCTTTGCCATTAGGTAGATGAAAACATGCAAAAGCATATTTGTGTAATATTTATATTTTCATATTTTCAAATATGCAGTCGTGTATAGGGGAATAGGTAATTGTTTGCATGACCTTCTAATTGTGCTAAAAGTAAGTTGTTTGCGCTTGTCGGGTTAGAGCAAGAGTGATAACTTTTAACTTTCAACTCATAATACCAGCACAACCTGAAGATAGCAAAACAATTAATTCTAGCGCACTTTGCACTCCAGTTGTAATCGAGCCCTAAATTTTTTTTATTTTTTTTATATACTACTATACAATAATCTAGAAAATTAATAGCCAGGATTTTTCAAGTGTTGCTTTACCATTATCCTTTATATAAAATATTATACATATAGTACATTTTCCAATTATTAAAACTGTTTCAAACTCATACATTTGAACATATGAAATGTTTTGTAAAAGGTTTGTAGCAGAGTAGCATGGAACAGTCAATTCATCAACACTTGAGGCTGGCAGTCGTAGAAACAGTGTTAAATAAGTCATCCATGAAACAATCTTCCTTTGAGTAGAAAATGCGCAATGAAGAAACATATATTTAAAAAACAACATTCTACTAACAAGATTGCATTAGTTGTTTATTCTTTTTTTTTAATCAGACACAGGAAAAGTGCATTTTTTAGCAAAATGACTAAGGCAACCGAGTGTAATCCAACTGTAAATAGAATATTCATGACTACTATAATGCATAAAAGATTGAAATGGAAATTGCTTTTCCTTAAAAAAAAAAGTGTGATTTCAATAACTTGTCTTATACTATTAACTTGCAAGCCCTTATCCCCTTAACGACCAGTGCCGTACCCTGTACGACGCTGGTCATTATGCCCTTAAGGACCAGGCTTCTCTCTGCCGCGATCTTGCTAAAAATAGTGAGATTGTGCTATTTCTGCATGCACCACGAGTGGTAATTGCAGAAATAGATTTTCAGAGTTACCGATGGTGCCAATCGTTGGTGGGTGGTCATTTTTAGGAGGGAGGCGGGTGGGTGGCCCATCACTGGAGGGGGCGGGAGGAGGGCGGGAGCAGGTGGGGCTGCTACGCCACGCTACAGGGGATGTAAAAAATAAAAAAAAGCTGTGTTATCGAGGGAGAAGCAGGGAGGAGGGACAATGAGGGAGATCCTATGTGGGATTCGTTGAGGGAAAGGGATCTGGAAGGGGGAGGGGGGCAGCAACACTACAGAAATAAAATGGGTATTTTAAATTTATTTTGCCTAATTTGCAGCAAACTGGGTAATGGCAGACAGCTGCCAGTACCTAAGATGGCGACAAATAAGTAGAGGGGGGAGGGATAGAGAGCTGTTTGGGGTGGATCAGGGAGGTTGGGAGGTAAGGGGGGATACTACACCCTGCAGAAAATATATAATTTAAAAAAAAAAATTGTCTTATACTGGCAGACTTTCTGCCAGTATTTAATATGGCTGTGACAATTGTGAGGTGGGGAAGGGAAGAGAAGAGAGCTGTTTGAGAGGGGTTAGGTAGGGATCAGGGAGTGGGATGTGCAAGGTGGGAGGCTGATCTCTACACTAAAGCTAAAATGAACCCTACAAGCTACCTAATTAACCCCTTCACTGCTGGGCATAATACAAGTGTGGTGCCCAGCAGCATTTAGCGGCCTTCTAATTACCAAAAAGCAATGACAAAGTCATATATGTCTGCTATTTCTGAACAAATTGGATCCCAGAGAAGCATTTACAACTATTGTGCCATGATTGCACAAGCTGTTTGTAAATCATTTCAGTGAGAAACCTAAAATTGTGAAAAAGTTAACTCATTTTTTTATTTGCTCGGATTTGGCGGTGAAATGGTGGCATGAAATATACCAAAATGGGCCTAGATCAATACTTTGGGTTGTATACTAAAAAAAATATATAGTTTTGATAGGTAAATATAAAAAAAGACTCTATTTCAGTTTAAATGTAGTGATGGCAAAATGCTAAAAATGCTCTGGTCTTTTGGGGAAGTTTTTGTCTGAAATACCCTTAAGGGGTTAAAAAAACTGATGTCACTTTTGTGAGTGCTGCTATTGGGGTAGAATACAAGTCAAATGCAATCAATAATGCGTGGTGCATTACTTTGTGTTTTGCCTAGTGAGAATTAATGTGTGACCAGGTATTAGAAGTTGGTTCAAATAAATCAGAAATACATTTTAACTAAGCTAAATGTTTAACAAACAAATTTTTAAAACACCAAATACATAAATAGCACACCATAAATTCAAAGTGAAGTGGTAGTAGTGAGCGTATTGCGCTTGTTTTACAAGTCATTGGTTAAGTGTTGCACTCTTTTTTTTATCCTTTTGATAAGGGTACGTGGTGGTCATTTTATTCATGTTTTACTACTTGTTCTGGTTGTAACATTGTTTCTTTCATCACACAAGAGCATTTTTGTTTTTCCTTGGCAATATCCTTACCTGAATGTCACTGTCTCTCCATATGTGAAATTGAGTCCAACAATGTCACCATGATCTGGGGCAGGTGGTTTGCCACAAGATATAGCTTTACAAGAAAAAAAACCAAATACAACAGTTAAGAAATATACAGTGTATATTTTTATGCAGCATCTTTTTCATATACTCTGTATACACACAATGGGCTAGATTAGAGTTGGAGCACAACGCTCCCACCAGCTCGCTTTGGGGCAAAAATGCGCCTATTTGGGTGCACCCAAAACCTGCTCATAGTACAAATGGATAATAAATGCGGCCTTGAGGTTGAGATTGGATTTCGAGCATTGTTAAACACTGTTAATTTAGATCTCTGGTTAAGTGAAAAATATTGCACAAAACACTTCAATAATACATTATAATGTACAGTTTTATAAAAATATTGCACGGATAAGTTATAAGGGCTAAAAGTGAGGAGATGTGAGGTGTTAGAAATAAAATAGTCTTAAAGAGCTTTTACATATGGATCCTATGTGACACATTTATTAACATACAAAATCTCTTTAAATATATATGTATATGAATATGCGTGAGCTGTGGCTGTTAGAGTGTTGGCATGAAAATGAGGCTCTATTAATGTCTATGGGTAAATTCTATCCTGCAATCACGTTTTCCTGAAGGGCCTTAAATTGTCGCTGTGAGGTCGCAAAAGGTCTACTTGTCATCCCTAATCTCACACTAATAAGCCTGAAAGGAAACAACATAACGGAGCACAAATATGTCGCTCACGGAAGCGCATATTGGCGCTTCATATGTTATCTAGCCCAATATCAATATTCTGTGCAATCCACATTGATCAACAGTCTCTCTTATTTGATAAATATCCGCTATTAACCAGAAAAATACAAATTGTGCTTATTATGTTTTTATTTATTTATGTGCAACATACTATTACTTTCTAATATCACAGTTAGTCTTGATTTCTCTTACCAATGCATAAAATATAAATGCACAGGTCACAAATTTTGTCTGCATGAAAATTATAGATAATCAGCCTTACAGACCTCGTTGCAAACCAAATCTACATTTTCAAAAATGTACATATTTTATGCATACCAAAATAAAAAAACAAACAATACAAATTGAACTTTAAAATATAGAAATGAAGCAAATACTAAGCTATAATTCATAAAAATAGATTACAAGATTACAAGAAGTGCGTAATAAAATTACAATGCAATAGCACTTACTCAGAAATATAAATGAGCAGTGTTTTTTTTTTTTTTTCTTTTTTCAAAATTTCCTTTGCTGTCACCCTGTATCACCTGACAGCAACCAGTCAATCACAGATTCTTATACTTATACACCGTGAACATTTGCACATGCTCAGTAGTAGCTGGTGCCTCAGACAGTGGGCATTTAAATACACAATTTTATAGTTGAATTTAATTGGAAAGTCTCTTAAAACTGCATGCACTATCTGAATCATGAACATAATTTTGACTTTAGCGTCCCTTTAAGCTGACATATAAAATGGCACAAAGTAAATTAAATCTCAGCTCCAACAATAATTTAAAATACATAATATGCAGCAGTTTGAACAATTTAATTTGCAAGAAAACAATTTGTTTCACACTATGGAACATTAGCTAAAAAGATGTCTAAAAAGATGTATGAATACATGACAGCCATGACAATTTAATCCTTCATTTCTCTTCCAGAGTACAGTATATCAGACATCCCAACCTGCAAAAACTCATTTCAGGGAGGTGGCTTCTCCCGCTACTGTGCCGCCACCCCCCCTCCCAGTTATATATTGGACACCTTGAAACCCTAAATAAGATAGGGACTTATCATTAAAGTAGCTTCCCACTAAAGTCACATTAAAAAAGTAGCTTTAATATAAAGCCACATACAATAAACCTATTTTCCAGTGATCGTACGCTTGTTGAATGCTTAAATATTTTAGAATACAAAGTTTAATTCTGTGCAGTAAATAAGGTAGTATTTGTGTTTTATTTTATTAAAATCAGTGGGGGCTTTTTGGTTACTGATGCATGCTTTGAGGGTCCTATAACATCCCAGGAACTAAAGGCATTCTTTAAAGAAACACTTTTCCGGATTTGGGCCACATTGGATCATGGTACTTGGAGTTTCAGGGAGATTGCATTCCATTTGCTGGCATCAGGGAGCCGCTCTTACAATCAGGGAGACTCCCTGAACTTCAGGGAGAGTAGGGATGTCTGGTATATGCAGTCTGTATATGGTTAGCTATATGGGCCTTTGAGCTTATAATAATTTTTTTATTTCTATGCAATGCATCAGCAGCAAGCAATGGTTGTGTTAAAGGGATATGAAACCCAAAATGTTTCTTTCATGATTCAGATAGAGCCTGAGATTTTAAACAACTTTCTAATTTACTTCTATTATCAAATGTCTTCATTCTCTTGGTATCTTTTTTTGAAAAGCAGGGATTAAGCATAGGAGCCAGACCATTTCTGGGCACTATATGGCATCAATTTTGCAAGAATGCTATCCATTTGCAAGAGCACTAAATGGCAGCACTATTTCCTGCCTTGTAGTTCTGCAGATGCCTACCTAGGTATCTCTTCATCAGAGAATACTCATGGGAATGAAGCAAATTTGATAATAGAAGTAAATTTGATTTTTTTTTTTTTTTAAATTGTATGTTCTGTCTTAATCACAAAAGGAATGGGTTTTTATATCCCTTTAAGTTATTTGTTTAGACTCATCTGATGTAAATATATTTAAAGCTGTTGATTTAACGTTATTTGGAACATTAAATAACAACCATATAAAAATGTATTTGCTTTCATAGAAAATAATATGTTTTAACATAGTAATTCTCATCTGAAATGCATTTACAAACTCAGTGTGTTTACCTATGAGACATCATGCTGACTATTTAAGCATTAAAGTATATACTGTATATGCATTTTAAGAGATAGACTGTGCGCTCTTTTCAGTTTCTAAAAAGTGCTAAAGTACTGTAATTGCTGCAAATTATGATATGTTTAAGTGTTTGTACCACAGGCTGAATCATTCTTTAATGTACAAAACTTTTATGAACTAAAATGTGTTATTTGGACAAAGCATGACCACAGCTAGGAGCAGTTTTTAATATCGGAAGAAGCCTGGGTGACAGTATGGAAGAAGCGTTTAATAGACCCCACTTGGAAGGAAGGAGTCAGCTCAGGCTGAGGACAATGGGTTAGCAAGATAAGGTAGGGTTTATAAGCCCCTGAAAAGGAAGTGAAGGTTATTTTTATTTGGAGCAAAACACCCACCCTCCCCTTATGTTGACATTGGAGGTTTACGTGTTGTTGCAGCAATGGCAAGGTTCTTGCTCTGGGTTTTAGGTGCTCACGCCTATTATAGGTAGTGGGTACCTTCTCTTAGGTTAGCAAGAGAGATGTTACTTGAGGGTGTTCCTCAGAGTGGTGTTGAAGTACGTCAGTGGAGAAAGGCAAGCATTGTGCTTTAGTTTCAAAAGTTATAATGCTTAATGGTTGTATTTAAGTTTCAAGCCGTTTCATACCCATAACAATGTAATTTGTCTTTATATGGGGGTGGTGATTAAATATGACTTGAAAATGTGGGGTTGAGTTAATTGTTATTTCCATTTGTCAAACAGCATTGATTTTCAAAGAATATATAACAATAAACCAAAGCAATATTATTGCAAAAGTACACTTAATTCATTCTGAAGATTTCTGGGTAGGGAGGAGGACAAGAAGCAAAAAACGTTGGGGGGAGGTAACAACAACCATTACTTTTACAGTGACTGTGAAAAGGTGTTCACACTGAATTTCTAAAAAAATGACATGATCATTAGCATATCACCTTTCTGTACCTTGGCAGTACGGTATTACATCACTCCATTCACCAGACTCCAAGCAAGTCAAGCTTAGTCTTCCAATCAAATTATAACCCATGTTACATGAAAAACCTAATTCGCTTCCAACAAAAAAACTGGTAACAGAATAGTTTCCATTTTCTATCTCACCAGGATCATTACACTTCATAGGTTCTGAAATAAAAAAAAAGAAGAAAAAAAAGCTAAAATGAATGTAAAATTATAACAAATATTATGGACTAGATTATGAGTTGAGCGCAATATTGTACTTACACAAGCGCAATATTTGCCCTCCACTCAGTAATAACATTGAATGTAAATGTGTGCAGGTATTACAAGTGAGGCGCAATGAGAATGCTACCTCACATTCACATAGCCTGGAAGCCAAGTGCTCATAAGATGCATACACATATTAACACACATATATATATATATATATATATATATATATATATATATATATATATATATATATATATATATATATATATAAAAGCATATACATATATATTTAGAGTAAAAACACAGTCCCGCTTTCACCTCTATGTAAAGGCACTTTAAGTGCTGGTTTTTTTTTTCTAACACCCCACATCCCCTCAATCTATCCCCTTATATCTGCTTTGTGCAGTTTTTTTTAGCTTTTTTTCTTTTAAATAATGGCTGATTATTTAATCTACGCCCATAAAAGGGCAACTTTACAAAATTATTCAAACACCACAAAAGATCATCTATCTCAGTGCAGCTCCAAGAAATTAATTTAAATTCTTAGCACAATGGTACCTCAGCCCTGCTAGGATCAAACATATCTGTAAACACACTAGTAGATTATGCTTGGAGGGCGTGTGGGGAAGAAGGCATGATGCACCACATTGCCCAAAATTGAAGTCCTTTTGGGATAAGACCCTGCAGTTAATGTACGATGTGGGGGACGTGCCAATAACAGCATTCCCAGACATTATTCTATGCTATTCTTTGCCTATGTTTAAAGATAAGGCAAAAAAAAACTACTAAGCATCATGCTACACAGAACTAAAAACCTTATCCCACAGAAGTGGAGGTGCCAATGTTAGCAAGTTGAAGAGCACAGGTGACAGGTGATAACCCTCCTATAACTGGAAAGATACTATTACCTCAAGTCAGGCCTAACTGACATCAATGAAACAATGTTTGGTTTATGGCAGTAGATAGGTGATTGAGTTACATATTGCATCTTATCAAGTCTGATCTCAATTGGCCAGTCCCCTTGTCGGCCTGCCAATCAACCTATGCCTACAATATATATTGATGTGCTGCCCCCTCTTTCTCTCTCATTTACTTCCCCCTTTCTTTCCCCCTTTTTTTTTTCTCTTCCCCATCCTGCACCAGACAACTCATATACTGAAATTATCCTCAGCGGATTAATATAGAATAAAAGTATGCCTAAAATGTAATTGAATTTATTGTAACTCTGTTCATTTACTTAACTAACTGAAGTTAGACTTATTTACATTTCCACCTTTTTATTATCTTGTATGGCTACTTAGACTTTCATCTTTCTTCTTTAATGAAAATGAATAAAATGTAGCTACATTCACCTTTTACAATTGTAAACCAGTGTTTCTCATGACAATAATAAGCAAGCACCAGATACCTTCTTCAAGGAATGCAATCTACAGTTGATAACTTTTTTTTTTTTTTTTCTTTTTAATCTACAAACGGATGTTTCTATCACCGCAGCTTAAAAACATTTTCTGGCTTATGGTTGTTAATGTTTAGTTTATGTTACATAAATGTGTATTACCTCGACATTAAGTAAAGCTCATGGGGAAAAAATAAAATAAAAATAAATAAGAAATATTAAAGGGACATTAAAGGGACACTGAACCCAAATTTTTTCTTTTGTAATTCAGAGAGAGCATGCAATTTTAAGCAACTTTCTAATTTACTCCTATCATCATTTTAAAAAGAAGGCATCTAAGCTTTTTTTTGGTTTCAGTACTCTGGACAGCACTTTTTTATTGGTGGATGAATTTATCCACCAATCAGCAAGGACAACCCAGGTTGTTTACCAAAAATGAGCCGGCATCTAAACTTACATTTTTGCATTTCAAATAAAGATACCAAGAGAATGAAGAAAATTTGATAATAGGAGTAAATTAGAAAGTTGCTTAAAATTTCATGCTCAATCTGAATCACAAAAGAAAAATTTTGGGTACAGTGTCCCTTTAAACACTAAATAAATGCTAGATAGAATTATGGATTCAAAGAAAAGATTAGTCTGAGAATAACATATAGATGTATTTTTTTAAAAAGTTTCATTAGTTGTTTAAATATTGAAAGAGTAAGTGTAAAGTTTTAGTGTCGCTCCCATGTTTAGTGTCGCTCCCATGTTGTAACTTAGGTTACCTTCCCTGCTGTGGCGAATTATGGACAGTTATAAATAGGCCACTAGTGTGTGTAGTCAATGGCTGTGTGGAATCTACACATCCATTTCTAACAGGAACTGAAAAACTCACAATTTCAGAATGGAATTACAGGAAAAGGGGACAAGATAAATAATAAAAGTATATTGCAGTTTTTTTATATATACAATTTATGATTTTATATTACAACCTCAAAGTGATTAATGTCCCTTTAAAAGGGAATCTATTGTAGGACAGAAAGAATTATTAACTGTAATGTGTTTATAAAAAATGTTATAATGATACAGCTATTTATTTGACAAACATTTTCTCTATTTATTGTCTTGAATTTACACAAACTGTCACTGCAACATTTTAATGTTAAAGTTTGTACAGACAAACAAACACAGAAAGACAGGTGAAGTTGCAAAGTAAGTCATACAGAGAACGTAATGTAAAAGCATACATGGTAAAATAACAAACACGTGAGAGAGGTACATCAGCAATTAATATTAAGAATCATAAAGAAGAAAGTCATAAATATCCTCTGTATAAACAGCAAAATGTTCCCATCATTTTAAAATCTCGCTGAAAACCAAGTAAAATAAAATAAAAAAAGCAAACCTGTGGGTGTCCTTTACAAGCCCTCATCATAACTCCACCATGAAAAACTATGTGGCAATCCACTTATCAAGTTAATGTTTGAGTTGACTGATAACTTGCCTTGCATGAGGAAAACTCATAAGAATACTCATACACTGAGTTTTCCAATTCTACTCAGACTTGCTAATAAAAACAAAACTTTTTTTTCCATTAAAAAATGTTAAAATATTTTAAAATTCTGAAATTAAGTGTGTGGGCATTTAAAAAAAAAAACAAAAAAAAACGTTAATTGTAAAATGACTGCTTTAAAATACATTAAGCAGTCATTATCCTTATTGAATTAGTTAGTTGTCATGATTTACTTTTGCTAACAGTAAAACCTAAATAAAATTTTAAATATTCTCTAGTTCCAATAAAGAAAAAAGGCTGTATGTGCTACTTTATAGTAAATTTCGATGATATCTATATATTTCCTCCTGAATAAGAGGAAAGAAAGAGGCGCCTGATGGTGTAATAACGAATGTACAGACAGTAAGGCAGATCAAGAGTACAGCTTTATACTCACAAGCCTAGATGCACATCCAGTGCAATCATCAGCAGGCCGAGGCTTCAGAGTCACTCGACTGACTCAATCCAATCCAATAGACAGCTGGGTTAGGTACACGGAGCGTCCTCGATATCGTCACCAAAGCAAAAGGTGAAAAGGAAGTACCAATAAGAGGTGTACTAGTGCAGATCGTAAGCCAATCTTCCAATAATCCAAGAGCAAGGTACGGATTAAAAGGATTAGTTTTTTAAAAACAAATTTAAATACAGGGAGTGCAGAATTATTAGGCAAATTAGTATTTTGACCACATCATCCTCTTTATGTATGTTGTCTTACTCCAAGCTGTATAGGCTCGAAAGCCTACTACCAATTAAGCATATTAGGTGATGTGCATCTCTGTAATGAGAAGGGGTGTGGTCTAATGACATCAACACCCTATATCAGGTGTGCATAATTATTAAGCAACTTCCTTTCCTTTGGCAAAATGGGTCAAAAGAAGGACTTGACAGGCTCAGAAAAGTAAAAAATAGTGAGATATCTTGCAGAGGGATGCAGCACTCTTAAAATTGCAAAGCTTCTGAAGCGTGATCATCGAACAATCAAGCATTTCATTCAAAATAGTCAACAGGGTCGCAAGAAGCGTGTGGAAAAACCAAGGCGCAAAATAACTGCCCATGAACTGAGAAAAGTCAAGCGTGCAGCTGCCAAGATGCCACTTGCCACCAGTTTGGCCATATTTCAGAGCTGCAACATCACTGGAGTGCCCAAAAGCACAAGGTGTGCAATACTCAGAGACATGGCCAAGGTAAGAAAGGCTGAAAGACGACCACCACTGAACAAGACACAAAAGCTGAAACGTCAAGACTGGGCCAAGAAATATCTCAAGACTGATTTTTCTAAGGTTTTATGGACTGATGAAATGAGAGTGAGTCTTGATGGGGCAGATGGATGGGCCCGTGACTGGATTGGTAAAGGGCAGAGAGCTCCAGTCCGAGTCAGACGCCAGCAAGGTGGAGGTGGAGTACTGGTTTGGGCTGGTATCATCAAAGATGAGCTTGTGGGGACTTTTCGGGTTGAGGATGGAGTCAAGCTCAACTCCCAGTCCTACTGCCAGTTTCTGGAAGACACCTTCTTCAAGCAGTGGTACAGGAAGAAGTCTGCATCCTTCAAGAAAAACATGATTTTCATGCAGGACAATGCTCCATCACACGCGTCCAAGTACTCCACAGCGTGGCTGGCAAGAAAAGGTATAAAAGAAGAAAATCTAATGACATGGCCTCCTTGTTCACCTGATCTGAACCCCATTGAGAACCTGTGGTCCATCATCAAATGTGAGATTTACAAGGAGGGAAAACAGTACACCTCTCTGAACAGTGTCTGGGAGGCTGTGGTTGCTGCTGCACGCAATGTTGATGGTGAACAGATCAAAACACTGACAGAATCCATGGATGGCAGGCTTTTGAGTGTCCTTGCAAAGAAAGGTGGCTATATTGGTCACTGATTTGTTTTTGTTTTGTTTTTGAATGTCAGAAATGTATATTTGTGAATGTTGAGATGTTATATTGGTTTCACTGGTAAAAAATAAATAATTAAAATGGGTATATATTTGTTTTTTGTTAAGTTGCCTAATAATTATGCACAGTAATAGTCACCTGCACACACAGATATCCCCCTAAAATAGCTATAACTAAAAACAAACTAAAAACTACTTCCAAAACTATTCAGCTTTGATATTAATGAGTTTTTTGGGTTCATTGAGAACATGGTTGTTGTTCAATAATAAAATTAATCCTCAAAAATACAACTTGCCTAATAATTCTGTACTCCCTGTACAATAAAAGCACAGCAACGCGTTTCTCTGTGAATATGCCGTTTCATCAGGCTGTATCGCTCGAACCATACCTTGCTCTACTTATACCTACATATCGCCAATCAAATGTGTGAGTGTTGACACACCCGCCAATTATTCACACCTTATTGGGTCACTAGACCGTTACGAGGATCCAATCTCTGCCGGTGTCGTAAGCATAAGTTTAATCATGATACCAATCTAAAAATCAGGAGGACACACGCCCACCTGGGTAACAGATGCCATTGGACCAAAGGACCGGCAATGTTAACCAATCACACAGAGGTGTGCAGCAGCGCGCTAAACATTGACCAAAAGAATAAACGACAATGAACAAATCTATTGTAAATATGAAACGTATAAATCATACATAGGTAACTATAAAACGACCTATCGAACACATGAGTGTTGCTACACCTGCCAATAATTCACACCCTATTGGGTCACTGTACTGGTACGAGAATCCAATCGCTACCAGACACGCAAGCAACTATGCTTAATTGTGCGCTACCAATCTGATGATCAGGAGGACAAACGCCCACCTGAGTGACGATTGCCATTGGATCAAAGGTCCGGCACTGTGAGCCAATCGCACAAAGGTGTGTCATGGTACATATGAATTTGGTAAAACACTCAACATTTATATGATACATATATCATACATAGAACTATGTCAAAACATGGCTCGCTAAGCAGAACATATCATAAACATAAAATATTTGATCATAAATATGAGGATCAATCAATAGACATATGCAAAATATACAAAACATGAATGATACATTATTAACTAGAAACTATATCAACCAAGACATATTATATAAATCATTTGTCTTCTTTTGGTTAGCTAACTCCAGATATGCATCAACCTTTAATATTGTTCCATTCACTCCTACACATCTTTACATAAGAACCGTGTATTATGTATTTAATTGGACATAATATTGCCGATTTTGTCATGTTTATATTGTTTATATTTGTATTAGATACTGTCTATATGATTTATATAATATGTCTTGGTTGATATAGTTTATAGTTATTAATGTACCATTCATGTGTTGTATATTTTGCATATGTCTATTGATTGTTCCTCATATTTATGATCAAATATTTTATGTTTATATGTTCCGCTCAGCAAGCCATGTTTTGACATACTTCTATGTATGATATATGTGTCATATAATTGTCGAGTGTTTTACCAAATTCATATGTAACATGACACACCTTTGTGCGATTGGCTCACAGTGCCGGTCCTTTGATCCAATGGCAATTGCCACTCAGGTGGGCGTATGTCTTCCTGATCATCAGATTGGTAGCACGCGATTAAGTGTAGTTGCTTGAGTGTCTGGTAGCAATTGGATTCTCGTACCAGTACAGTGACCCAATAGGGTGTGAATTATTGGCAGGTGTAGCAACACTCATGCGTTCGATAGGTCGTCTTATAGTTACCTATGTATGATTCATGCATTTCATATTTACAATAGAATTGTTGATTGTCGATTATACCTTTGGTCAAAATTTAACGTGCTGCCGCACACCTTTGTGTGATTGGTTCACATTGCCGTTCCTTTGGTCCAATGGCATATGTTACCCAGCTGGGCATGTGTTTGTGTCCTACTGATTTTTAGATTGGTATCATGATTAAACATGTTTGCTTACGACACCAGCAGAGATTGGATCCTTGTACCGGTCTAGTGATCCAATAAGGTGTGAATAATTGATGGGTGTGTCAACATTCACGCATTTGATTGCCGATATGTAGGTATAAGTAGAGCAAGGTATGGTTCAAGCGATACAGCCTGATGAAACGGCATATTCGCTGAGAAACGCTTGCTGTGCTTTTATTGTATTTTAATTTGTTTTTAATAAACTAATCCTTTTAATCCGTACCTTGCTCTTGGATTATTGGTAGATTGGCTTACGATCTGCACTAGTACACCTGTTATAGGTACTTCATTTTCACCTTTTGCTTTGGTTACAATATCGAGGACGCTCCTTGTACCCAACCCAGCAGACTATCAGATTGGATTGAGTCAGTTGAGCGGCTCCGAAGCCTTGGTCTGATGATTATTGCACTGAGAGTGCATCTAGGCTTGTGAGTAGAAAGCTGTACTCTTGATCTGCCTTACTGTCTGTAAATTCATTATTACACCATCAGGCGCCTCTTTCTTTCCTCTTATTCAGGATTTTGTTTGTTGACTACTTTATTCCCCAAGAGAGCTGCCTACCAGTTGATATTGGAGCATTTGTTGGGACATCTTGAAAATAATATACAAATAACACAAAGAATTTACGAAATTATCATCATCACACTCAATCACCATTGGTTGGATAACTGTGGTCTGTATTTGTTTTAGACCCATACATCACGGAATATAGAGACTAATATTGTGCACATTATTATTAATTTCCCTGTGTTGGTTTTCTGTTTTCTTATTATTTTTATTTTGTCGCTTATATTTTATGAATTAAGAATCAATAATTTATTTTAATATTTATAAAATATATTATATTACATATATTGTCGTACATATTTTTTCCACATATTTAGTTGGCGCACCTTTTACATTCAGTCTTTTCACAGATTGTAATTGTTTCCTGTTTAAGTGATAGACCTATCATAAGAAGAATAGTAACCTAAAAGAATGACACACATTCTATAGTTACCGGGAACAAATAGATCTGATTGATAAGGGCTTCAATTAAACAATATAATGACAATTTAATTTCTGGAAAAATAATGTATAATGCATGATCCATCTGTAGAGTTATTTCTTTAAGTGAACCAGTCATTTAAAGGTTATTTATTGCTTTAAATCCATACGATAAAGTTATCTAGTGCTGGGTTATCTTTGTTTCTAAGAGTTGGTAAGCACTAATTTGTGCCTAGAATTAGTTTACTTTGAGGTTCAGAGATCATAATATATAGTATATATTAAGAAAATCTGCGAATCTGCGGTATATATGTATGATTATTTATTGTAAACAATGATTTGATTATTTTTTATACTCAGATAGTAAATATTTGTCCCTGCTACATAATCAGTAAAACTTGACTTACCAACACATTTTTTCCCATCACCCTTATAGGGTGGAATACAAGTACATATATGGGATCCATTTGTATTTTGACAAGAAGCATGTGCATCACACTCTGATGCTACTGCGCATTCATCAATATCTAAAAAGAAAAAAAAAAAACACCAAAGATAATTTTTGAGAATCATTATACCATTCTACAGTAAGATAATGCAAATCTCAAAACTACACAATCAACCATACCTAAGCATGATGGGGAAATTCCATTCCAGCTTCCATTGTCTGTACAAAACATCCTTGAGTCTCCCAGCAAATAGTAACCAGCATTACATTGATAAGTTACTGTGCTGCCAGCAAATAAGTCTTCAGCATTATAAAAGCCATTTTCTAGGCGAGGTGGTACGCCACAGCTGATTCCTGTATCAAAATTATCAAAAATTATATATGAAGAAAGTAGAATCATAACACTACACATCATTAGAGAAACCATGTTTCCATTTTCATCTGTCCAAGGAAAGATACAAAAAAAATCCTAAAAAAGGTCAACTTGGATTTTTTTTTCTTATACCTAAATACAATCTAATAACCCATTTTAACTATTGTTTATTTTATATGTCTCTGTTAATACATGTCTTACACACACACACACACACACACACACACACACACACACACACACACATATATATATATATATATATAAAATAGTTTAATAACCCTTTAACTACTAGACCCTTTCACAATGCTGTGCTAAAGCCATGTCTAGATGTTTGCACTAATTGTATTTGAAAAAAATATCACTTTTAGTGCTTTTTTGGTAAACACTCGCACAAATCATATCTCTTTTTATCACACAAACAGCTTTTCAAAAATAGCTTGCAGAAATACCTAACAAAGACAACAAGTCACCATATAGAGTGCAAAAAGGAATTTGTGTGACAAATATCAGAGTATGAGTGTCATTATTTACTAAATATTTCATTCACACAAATTTTTTTATTAATGATTGCTGTCAGGACTAAAAGGATAAATAGATAGTTATAATCACTTAAATGTGTTGGCAAGGGCTGCTTTAGATTACCCCAAAACAGAACCAATGCTGTGATTTATTTGTCATTGTTCTGACACTCACCTAGCACCAATACAGTTAAAATATCCCCCATTAGAAATATAAGGATTGTCTATGTCAAAAGGACTGATTTGGTTCCATATTCGTACAGATCAAGCTATCTCTGTTTCTACCTAGGCACGTAACCCATCAGAGTACATAGAGAGAAGCTTAATAACAGTAGTATAACTTGGTTAAGGTAAAGGTTGTTCAGAATTGCATTTAATCTTTAACTGGGAAAGTGTTGTCATTTGCTATGTGATAGCTACGCGTATAAGTAAGTGAGTATTAGAGTGTGTATATCCCATATGTCAGTATTTACTTTGTATGGTGTGATTAGTGATGCTATGGATCATAAGGGGTTGATTCAAATATTTTCTAAATTCTTGTTCGATATGAGAAAAACAGGAATGGACATTATTTTTAGTTTATCAAAACTATCACCATGTAAAACATAGACAAGGTTGATAATCCCCATGATATTCGAACTCCATTTCCCCATAATGGCAATGTTGATACTGATAATGGCTATTGATCACTGATGGGGATACTGGACGTTTGCTCAAATATTTTTATTATTTTTTTAAATCAAGGAACTCTGAGGTATAATGATTTTCCATAAGAAGAAAGTTGCTGCAATTTATATAATCTCTTAAATTGGTATTTTAACAATTATCATACTGTAAGTCATGACATCGCCAAATTACAAGGTTTAAAATATTGCCAAAAGTTCCAAAGCTCACTGTACAGAACAAGATTTGTCTTTGCCAAATTTCTTTTATTGTAAGGATATAGTGACACTAGGTTTGTAAATTGTTCATTTTCAAAACAGAATTTTTGAAAATTCTGTTTTCTGCAAAAATCAAAGCAAAAGATCTTGCCAGTTGCCAATTAACAAGGCGGAACGGCAAACTGGTCCTGAAGACCTGCTGAAAAGCATTGAGAAAATCTATTGTGATTGCCAAAATTGACACTGTCTATTATTATGCAGGTGAATTGGAAAACATTTGTTTTGAATCATTTGTTTTGAATTTGTCAATAAATTTAGTTTATTTTTTTGTTTAGCACTTCATTTCATATGAAATGTGTTAACAATAATTAGTATGGTAAATAAAAATAGTTAAAAGCAAATTCAATGCCCTGTTGCCCCCAAACCCATTAACTAAACCATTAAACCTGCGATCACTAATCCTTTCACAAAAATGAACCTCTAATTCATTGGAAACCACCACACTTAGCCCCTTAAACACTGCACACCGCAGGGGTTGGGGTCCATCAGTTAAGGGGTTATGTGCAGTGGGAAGGTCACAGTTAGGGGGTTTGGTGTGGCGGGCGTTAATTGCAAGTGGTTTTAAGTGGTAGTTAGCAGGCAGTGTTTGCATTTGTGTTTTTTTCCATTCCCTGAATAACTAATCTATTAATAAACTCCATTGATACAGCAATTCATTATTCTTTCAATTCATGTATGTGGCAGCTCATTATTCATTTTCGTACAAAGGCAGCGAATGATGAAATATTTGTTAATTTTTGCATTTGTCCAAAAACGAATACAAGGGTGCACTATCAATATTGCAGGACTGCACTAAGATAATGTGCAAACTGGTGTTAAGAGTCCATGGTAAAACTGAAAACCATAGAATGTTTAGCACAGCCAACATCACTTTATCACGTTCCAATTTCAATGGATAATGTGACCATGCTAAACATTGCTCGTATTAGAATTTGAATGCTATGCAACACATAACAGCACTACAAACATTAGTGTGACTTAAAGGGCCATTATACACTCATTTTTTTCTTTGCATAAATGTTTTGTAGATGATCTATTTATATAGCCCATAAATTTTTTTTTTATTTTTTTTTTAAATGTATAGTTTTGCTTATTTTTAAATAACATTGCTCTGATTTTCAGACTCCTAACCAAGCCCCAAAGTTTTATTTGAATACTGTCAGCTACCTACTCCAGCTTGCTCCTGTTTGTGTAAAGGGTCTTTTCATATGCAAAGGAAGGGGGAGGGGGGAGTGTCTTATTTCCCACTTGCATTGGGCTTTCCAACTACCTTTTCAACAGAGCTAAACTGAAAGCTTCTAAGTAAGTTTTTAAACAGTTTTATACTGAATTTTTATATCAGTATCTGTGCATCTTATTCTTTATAGTAGCGTCTATTACATGCAGTTATATGAAAATGAGTGTATACTGTCCCTTTAAGACCTAAAGTAAAGTACTAGGGCTAGAATAAAAGTGTAACAAAACATGACAAACATGTGAGGCTTGCTACAATCTATTTCTCTGTTTTAAGTAGGTTTCTCAGTAGTATAGAGATTGAGCACTAAGCAAGATTTCAATGTCATTATTGCATAAGGGATTGGTAGGTTTTAAACTTTATTTTTAACTTTTTTTATTTAAGCTTGCTTTTTACCTGATTCTTGTTTTTTTGTTGTTTTTTTTCTTCTCCTATCTTCTTATTCATGTGTGTGAGTAATTATGGGGATGGATTATTCTCACTGTGTGGGTCCCAATAAGCACTATGGCCTCCATTACAATTACAATCTGCCGCCGCCAACGTTGCCGCCACTATACTAAAGTTATTAACCCCTAAACCTAAATCTAACCCTAACCCTAACACCCCCTAACTTAAATATTATTTAAATAAATCTAAATAAATTTACTATTATTAACTAAATTATTCCTATTTAAAACTAAATACTTACCTATAAAATAAACCCTAAGATAGCTACAATATAATTAATAATTACATTGTAGCTATTTTAAGATTTATTTTTATTTTACAGGCAAGATTGTATTTATTTTAACGAGGTAGAATAGTTATTAAATAGTTATTAACTATTTAATAGCTACCTAGTTAAAATAAATACAAATTTACCTGTAAAATAAATCCTAACCTAAGTTACAATTACACCTAACACTACACTATCATTAAATAAATTAAATTAATTAACTACAATTACCTAACATTAAATACAATTAAATAAAATAAACTAAGGTACAAAAAAAACACTAAATTACAGAAAATAAAAATTACAAGAAGTTTAAACTAATTACACATAATCTAAGCCCCCTAATAAAATAAAAAAGCCCCCCAAAATAATAAAATTCCCTACCCTATACTAAATTACAAATAGCCCTTAAAAGGGCTTTTTGCGGGGCATTGCCCCAAAGTAATCAGCTCTTTTGCCTGTAAAAAAAGAAATACAACCCACCCCAACATTAAAACCCACCACCCACACACCCAACCTTACTCTAAAACTCACCCAATCCCCCCTTAAAAAAACCTAACACTAACCCCTTGAAGATCACCCTACCTTGAGTCGTCTTCACCCAGCCGGGCAGTAGTCTTCATCGAATCCGGGCAGAAGAGGTCCTCCAGATGGGCAGAAGTCTTCATCCAAGCGGCATCTTCTATCTTCTTCCATCCGATGAGGAGCGGCTCCATCTTGAAGACATCCGGCACGGAGCATCCTCTTCTTACGATGGGGGGGTTGTATTTCTTTTTTTACAGGTAAAAGAGCTGATTACTTTGGGGCAATTCCCTGCAAAAAGCCCTTTTAAGGGCTATTTGTAATTTAGTATGGGGTAGGGAATTTTATTATTTTTTGGGGCTTTTTTATTTTATTAGGGGGCTTAGATTAGGTGTAATTAGTTTAAACTTTTTTTATTATAGTGGCGGCGACATTGGCGGCAGCAGATTAGGGGTTAATACATTTAATAGGCTATGTGGGCTATGGTGGTTTAGGGGTTAATAATTGAATAGGTTCATTGCATAATGGGCTATGGCAGTTTAGGGGTTAATACTTGAATAGGTTAATTGCATTGTGGGCTATGGCGGTTTAGGGGTTAATACTTGAATAGGTTAATTGCGTTGTGGGCTATGGCGGTTTAGGGGTTAATAATTTAGTTATTACTTGGGGTGTGGGTTTGATGGTGGATATAGGGGTTAATATTTTAAATAGGCATATTGCGTTGTGGGGGGTTGTCGGTCTAGGGGTTAATACATTTAATATTAGTAATGAGAGGGGGGATTGCGGATATAGGGGTTTTACATGTCGGGCTTATTTTTGGGAGGCATGTTAGACTTTTACGGGGAATTTGATATTTTCTTTACTTTTCTTAGGCGCCGGCAGTTTCTAAAGTGCCGTAAGTCACTGGCGACTTCAGAAATTTGTATTTACGCTCATTTCTGGACATCGCTAGTTTATCAGACTTACAGCACTTTATGAACTGCCGGCGTGGTATATGTAATACCCCGATGTGCGAGGTGAAATTACGGGCGGCGCAGGTTCCCACGCTTGCGCCGAAACCTGCGCCATATATTTGATTGCGCCCTATATATTTAACAGATCAACTCTGTGATCTTGCTCATGTGAGGATTGCTGCAATCTGTATCCCTGTTTTAAGTAAGTTACTCTGTATAGAGTTTGAACATTAAGGGAGTTAAAGCAACTAAGGGGTTAGAGTAACCAAGGGTAAATATAATGGAGTCCTGAAAAATAACTTCAGGGAGTTAGGTAGCAAGCTTAAAGCAAGGACCTCTAAAACAGTATTTTCTAAGATATTACCAGTGCCATGTGCTAACCCAGTAAGACAGATAGCTAAGGGCAGTAAATGCCTGGTTAAAAACATGGTGTAAAATGAAGGGTTTGACTTTTTAGAGCACTGGGCTGACTTTTAATTTGTGTACAATTTATAAAGTAAGGATGGCTTGCACCTGAATGTGCACATCTGGGTGCAGGTGTGTTGTGGAGAGGGTGGTAGCATTTTTAGTGAATATTTTCAACTAGGGAAGGGGGGAAGGTGTCAGTCCAAGCATAATATAACTGACAGATTAGTCTGTGAATATCCTACACCAAAAATATCTCAAAGAATGGATGACAGAAGGATACACTTATGAAATGTCAAAACACAAAGTTTGGAGTAAAGAGCACCAAGTAGCAACAGAAAGCACATAAAAATTAAATGTATGACAGCAAATGCAAGAAACATGACATGAAAATGGGGAAGCTGGAGCTCATAGCAGTATATAAATGGCTAAAATTATAAGATAGAAAATATAGGTAAATTAAAATATGATATGGGTAGCATGATTTACAGTGACCAGGGGAAGGCTGAGATACTAAACCAGTTCTTTTCTTCAGTATACACAATAGAGGAACCAATGGGAGATTGAAACAAACAAGAACATGCAAACCCATACCAATAACTATCTTATCTCTAGATTATATTAGGAAAAAATGTATAATATTAAGGTAAATTAAACTCAATTTAAAGTCTAGTTCCTCTGCAGCCGGGGGCCTAGAGGCAGCCGATTCCGACCCAGAAAGAGCCTCCTCTGAAGTATCAGAGGCGTCTTCATCAGCGGGAGGACAGCTTCTCAACTTGTGAAGCTGTCTGCCCGCCTTTGCTGCATGCGGGCAGCGGATCTGTTGATCCGCTGGCCTGTATGTATCATTACATGCACTGATGAGTGCATAATCCCCACCCATTCATTCAAGCGACCAATCTCAAGAGTGAAGGGACTGTCAATCACTGAGAGAGAGCAAGTTCTCTGTGAAGTCTCTCTGCCACCTCAGAAGTGGTGGACAGTGTAAGAAGCAGTGGTCTAATGACCCGCTGCTTCTTACATTGCAGGAAGCAGGTTCGCACAAGGGCTCCGGAGCAGCTCTCGCTGCTTTGTACATGGAGCCCAAGGTCCAGATGGAATACACCCAAGGGTTTTAAAGGAACTTAGCACTGTTATAGCCAAAACTCTACTCTTCATTTTTCAAGACTCATTATCCTCAACATTGGTACCTCAGGACTGCACCTTGAGTATTAAGTGCAGTTCTAGGGCCCAATGTAAAAAAAAAAAGCATTGCAGAAGGAGAATGGAAAATTTAGACTATGAAGAAAGGTAAGTCAAACTGGGTCTGTTTTCTCTAGAAAAAAGGAACTTGAGAGGTGATACGGTTACTTTATATAAATATATTTAAGGTCTATATGCAGAGTTAGTAGATGCTATATTTATTCCAAGGCAATTGCTTGTAACAAGAAATCACAATTTAAGGCTGGAGGAAAGGAGATTTTGGCCCCTATTTATTAAAGGTCTTGCGGACCTGATCCGACAGTGCGGATCAGGTCCACAAGACCTTGCTAAATGCGGAGAGCAATACGCTCTCCACATTTAACATTGCACCAGCAGCTGCTGGTGCAACACCGCCCCCTGCTGACCAGGGGAAGGCTGAGATACTAAACCAGTTCTTTTCTTCAGTATACACAATAGAGGAACCAATGGGAGATTGAAACAAACAAGAACATACAAACCCATACCAATAACTATCTTATCTCTAGATTATATTAGGAAAAAATGTATAATATTAAGGTAAATTAAACTCAATTTAAAGTCTAGTTCCTCTGCAGCCGGGGGCCTAGAGGCAGCCGATTCCGACCCAGAAAGAGCCTCCTCTGAAGTATCAGAGGCATCTTCATCAGCGGGAGGACAGCTTCTCAACTTGTGAAGCTGTCTGCCCGCCTTTGCTGCATGCGGGCAGCGGATCTGTTGATCCGCTGGCCTGTATGTATCATTACATGCACTGATGAGTGCATAATCCCCACCCATTCATTCAAGCGACCAATCTCAAGAGTGAAGGGACTGTCAATCACTGAGAGAGAGCAAGTTCTCTGTGAAGTCTCTCTGCCACCTCAGAAGTGGTGGACAGTGTAAGAAGCAGTGGTCTAATGACCCGCTGCTTCTTACATTGCAGGAAGCAGGTTCGCACAAGGGCTCCGGAGCAGCTCTCGCTGCTTTGTACATGGAGCCCAAGGTCCAGATGGAATACACCCAAGGGTTTTAAAGGAACTTAGCACTGTTATAGCCAAAACTCTACTCTTCATTTTTCAAGACTCATTATCCTCAACATTGGTACCTCAGGACTGCACCTTGAGTATTAAGTGCAGTTCTAGGGCCCAATGTAAAAAAAAAAAGCATTGCAGAAGGAGAATGGAAAATTTAGACTATGAAGAAAGGTAAGTCAAACTGGGTCTGTTTTCTCTAGAAAAAAGGAACTTGAGAGGTGATACGGTTACTTTATATAAATATATTTAAGGTCTATATGCAGAGTTAGTAGATGCTATATTTATTCCAAGGCAATTGCTTGTAACAAGAAATCACAATTTAAGGCTGGAGGAAAGGAGATTTTGGCCCCTATTTATTAAAGGTCTTGCGGACCTGATCCGACAGTGCGGATCAGGTCCACAAGACCTTGCTAAATGCGGAGAGCAATACGCTCTCCACATTTAACATTGCACCAGCAGCTGCTGGTGCAACACCGCCCCCTGCTGACTCGCGGCCAATCTGCCGCCAGCAGGGAGGTGTCAATCAACCCGATCATACTCTATCGGGATGATTTCCGGCGATGTCTGTCCGCCTGCTCAGAGCAGGCGGACAGGTTATGGAGCAGCAGTCTTTAGACCGCTGCTTCATTACTGGTGTTTCTGGCGAGTCTGAAGACTCACCAGAAACACGGCCCTTCAAGCTCCATTCGGAACTTGATAAATATGGGCCTTAATCTTTAGTTCTCCTAAGTGAAGAACAAAAGTATTTCAAGTTTATTTTAATTAACTTTCTGCTTTAGCGCAATTGACCTATCCGTCCTCAGGGTTAGCAATCTTCTAGATATTAATGTGCCTGAGTATTTCGTTCAAGAGCAAACTTTTTACTTTCAACTTGTAATATGATCACAATAATAGGAGCGTTATTGATTTAACTTGCGTGGTGTAACCGATCAAAGGCGCCAATATTTGTGTGCTGCACTTGTAATCTAGGTCTTAATATGGAAAAAAGGAGCTTGAGAGGTGATATGATTACTTTATATAAATATATTCAAGGACCATATTCAGAGTTGGTAGAAGCTCTGTTTATTCCAAAGCAATTGTTGGTGGCAAGAGGTAATAAATTAATGCTGGATGAAGGGAGATTTAATTTTAATTTTTTTCTAAGTGAAGAACAAAAGTATTTAAATTATTTCTTAATGCACTTTCTGCTTTAGCACAGTTGACCTATCACTCTTTCGGGTTAGCGATCTTAATTTGAAAATTATGTTATTATTTATATTGTGTTCAAGCAGATTTAAAAAAAAAATGTGTATTGAGATCCGAAAAAAAACCCAGCTGTTAAACACGATCTACAAAATTGGAATTGACCTCTTAATGTCCAAAAGTGGGAACAGATAAAACTGAGATGGAAAGTCAAGGTAGTATATATGGAAAATAGCCAATTTTGAGTGGTTGGTATGTCCCTGCAGTCAGAGCTTAATTTCCAGAAAGCTTTCTGCAAAAGTATTATAGATACTGTGCATCTGTAATTTGCAGATAGCAGAATTCTAACCAGCAGTAGTCCACCGCAAGCTATTCAATATTTTTTATTCATGTATTCTGAACTGTTCTTTTGGTTTTTAATATACTTGTTCTATCAATGATAACAATCACTGGACTAGATTTGGAGTTTTGTCGGTAACAACCCGAAAAACTAACGCCGGCTTTTTTCTGGCCGCACCATAAAAATAACTCTGGTATCGAGAGTCCACATAAAGGCTGCGTTAGGCTCCAAAAAAGGAGCGTAGAGCATTTTTAACGCAGCTTCAACTCTCGATACCAGAGTTGCTTACGGACGCGGCCAGCCTCAAAAACGTGCTCGTGCACGATTCCCCCATAGGAAACAATGGGGCTGTTTGAGCTGAAAAAAAACCAAACACCTGCAAAAAAGCCACGTTCAGCTCCTAACGCAGCCCCATTGTTTGCTATGCGGTAACCCTTCCTACGTCTGCACTTAACACTCTAACATGTACCCCGAGTCTAAACACCCCTAACCTTACACTTATTAACCCCTAATCTGCCGCCCCCGCTATTGCTGACCCCTGCATATTATTATTAACCCCTAATCTGCCGCTCCGTAAACCGCCACTACTTACATTATCCCTATGTACCCCTAATCTGCTGCCCTAACATCGCCGACCCCTATATTATATTTATTAACCCCTAATCTGCCCCCCACAACGTCGCCTCCACCTGCCTACACTTATTAACCCCTAATCTGCCGACCGGACCTGAGCGCTACTATAATAAAGTTATTAACCCCTAATCCGCCTCACTAACCCTATCATAAATAGTATTAACCCCTAATCTGCCCTCCCTAACATCGCCGACACCTAACTTCAAACATTAACTCCTAATCTGCCGACTGGAGCTCACCGCTATTCTAATAAATGCATTAACCCCTAAAGATAAGTGTAACCCTAACACTAACACCCCCCTAAGTTAAATATAATTTAAATCTAATGAAATAAATTAACTCTTATTAAATAAATTATTCCTATTTAAAGCTAAATACTTACCTGTAAAATAAATCCTAATATAGCTACATTATAAATTATAATTATATTATAGCTATTTTAGGATTTATATTTATTTTACAGGTAACTTTGTATTTATTTTAACCATGTACAATAGCTATTAAATAGTTAAGAACTATTTAATAGCTAAAATAGTTAAAATAATTACAAATTTACCTGTAAAAGAAATCCTAACCTAAGTTACAAATAAACCTAACACTAGACTATCAATAAATTAATTAAATAAACTACCTACAATTACCTACAATTAACCTAACACTACACTATCAATAAATTAATTAAATACAATTGCTACAAATAAATACAATTAAATAAACTAGCTAAAGTACAAAAAAATAAAAAATAACTAAGTTACAAAAAATAAAAAAATATTTACAAACATAAGAAAAATATTACAACAATTTTAAACTAATTACACCTACTCTAAGCCCCCTAATAAAATAACAAAGCCCCCCAAAATAAAAAAATGCCCTACCCTATTCTAAATTACTAAAGTTCAAAGCTCTTTTACCTTACCAGCCCTGAACAGGGCCCTTTGCGGGGCATGCCCCAAGAAATACAGCTCTTTTGCCTGTAAAAAAAAACATACAATACCCCCCCCAACATTACAACCCACCACCCACATACCCCTAATCTAACCCAAACCCCCCTTAAATAAACCTAACACTAAGCCCCTGAAGATTTTCCTACCTTATCTTCACCATACCAGGTTCACCGATCCGTCCTGAAGAGCTCCTCCGATGTCCTAATCCAAGCCCAAGCGGGGGGCTGAAGAGGTCCATGATCCGGCTGAAGTCTTCATCCAAGCGGGGCAGAAGAGGTCTTCCATCCGATTGAAGTCTTCATCCAAGCGGCATCCATCCGGAGCGAAGCGGCAGCATCCTGAAGACCTCCACCGCGGAACATCCATCCTGGCCGACGACTGAACGATGAATGACGGTTCCTTTAAATGACGTCATCCAAGATGGCGTCCCTCGAATTCCGATTGGCTGATAGGATTCTATCAGCCAATCGGAATTAAGGTAGGAATATTCTGATTGGCTGATGGAATCAGCCAATCAGAATCAAGTTCAATCCGATTGGCTGATCCAATCAGCCAATCAGATTGAGCTTGCATTCTATTGGCTGATCGGAACAGTCAATAGAATGCAAGCTCAATCTGATTGGCTGATCGGATCAGCCAATCGGATTGAACTTGATTCTGATTGGCTGATTCAATCAGCCAATCAGAATATTCCTACCTTAATTCCGATTGGCTGATAGAATCCTATCAGCCAATCGGAATTCGAGGGACGCCATCTTGGATGACGTCATTTAAAGGAACCGTCATTCGTCGTTCAGTCGTCGGCCAGGATGGATGTTCCGCAGTGGAGGTCTTCAGGATGCTGCCGCTTCGCTCCGGATGGATGCCGCTTGGATGAAGACTTCAATCGGATGGAAGACCTCTTCTGCCCCGCTTGGATGAAGACTTCAGCCGGATCATGGACCTCTTCAGCCCCCCGCTTGGGCTTGGATCAGGACATCGGAGGAGCTCTTCAGGACGGATCGGTGAACCTGGTATGGTGAAGATAAGGTAGGAAGATCTTCAGGGGCTTAGTGTTAGGTTTATTTAAGGGGGGTTTGGGTTAGATTAGGGGTATGTGGGTGGTGGGTTGTAATGTTGGGGGGGGAGTATTGTATGTTTTTTTTTTACAGGCAAAAGAGCTGTATTTCTTGGGGCATGCCCCACAAAGGGCCCTGTTCAGGGCTGGTAAGGTAAAAGAGCTTTGAACTTTAGTAATTTAGAATAGGGTAGGGCATTTTTTTATTTTGGGGGGCTTTGTTATTTTATTAGGGGGCTTAGAGTAGGTGTAATTAGTTTAAAATTGTTGTAATATTTTTCTTATGTTTGTAAATATTTTTTTATTTTTTGTAACTTAGTTCTTTTTTATTTTTTGTACTTTAGCTAGTTTATTTAATTGTATTTATTTGTAGCAATTGTATTTAATTAATTTATTGATAGTGTAGTGTTAGGTTAATTGTAGGTAATTGTAGGTAGTTTATTTAATTAATTTATTGATAGTCTAGTGTTAGGTTTAATTGTAACTTAGGTTAGGATTTCTTTTACAGGTAAATTTGTAATTATTTTAACTATTTTAGCTATTAAATAGTTCTTAACTATTTAATAACTATTGTACCTGGTTAAAATAAATACAAAGTTACCTGTAAAATAAATATTAATCCTAAAATAGCTATAATATAATTATAATTTATATTGTAGCTATATTAGGATTTATTTTACAGGTAAGTATTTAGCTTTAAATAGGAATAATTTATTTAATAAGAGTTAATTAATTTTGTTAGATTTAAATTATATTTAACTTAGGGGGGTGTTAGTATTAGGGTTAGAATTAGCTTTAGGGGTTAATACATTTATCAGAATAGCGGCAAGATTTGGTCGGCAGATTAGGGGTTAATAATTGAAGTTAGGTGTCGGCGATGTTAGGTAGGGCAGATTAGGGGTTAATACTATTTATGATAGGGTTAGTGAGGCGGATTAGGGGTTAATAACTTTATTATAGTAGCGCTCAGGTCCGGTCGGCAGATTAGGGGTTAATAAGTGTAGGCAGGTGGAGGCGACGTTGAGGGGGGCAGATTAGGGGTTAATAAATATAATTTAGGGGTCGGCGGTGTTAGGGGCAGCAGATTAGGGCCTCTAACGCTGGTTTTCACGGCTACCGCCAAACTCCAAATCTAGGCCACTGAGATTACAAGTTATGAGCTAAACCCGGTGCGTAAGTAACGCTAAACATTTAACGGTACCGCACTTTCCAAAGCGCTGCCATTAAAAGTTAAAGAAAAACCTTATTGTGCTGTGCATTATGGTGCAATAAGCTCCATACCGCACAAAAACCAAGTCCTAACACCCTATCATAAACCCCTAGTCTAAATACCCCTAATCTGCCGCCCCCCAGCATTGCTGACACTAAATAAAGTTATTAACCCCTAATCCACCGCACCCCAACATTGCCGACACTAAATAAACCATTTAACCCCTAAACCGCAGAACCCCCACATCACTACTACTAAAATAAATGTATTAACCCATAAACCGCCTGCACCCCACATCGCTACTAAAATAATAAACTTATTAACCCCTAAACCGCCATCCCCCTGCATTGCAAATACTATAATAAACATATTAACCCCTAAACTGCTGACTCCCACATCACAACTACTAAAATAAACCTATTAACCCCTACGGGCTAGTACAGAAAAGCCTGATGTCTTAGCATTCAAGCGGATAATCTGCATATTTGCATCACAAATAAACGAATTAGCAACCCTCAAGGCCTTAATTCTTTCCTGGTTCTCATTGAGGGGAGTTTCCACCTCGATCATCTCCGACAGGGAGTCACACCAATAGGTAGAGGCTCCAGCCACCGCAGCAACCATCGCAGACGGCTGAAATAAAAATCCTGTGTGCTGAAACATTTTTCTTAACAGAGTTTCCAGCTTCTTATCCATGGGCTCCTTAAATGACAAACTATTCTCAAACGGGATAGTGGTGCGCTTAGCAAGCGTGGAGAGAGATCCATCCACATTACGGATAGACCCCCACAACTCTAATTGGGAGTCAGGAACCAGGAACAATTTCTTAAAGGAAGAAGAAAGGGAAAAAGAAGATCCAAGCCTTTCCCATTCATTCTTAATAATATTTGCCATCTTTACGGGAACCAAGAAAGTTTGTGGCACCATCCTGTCCTCATAAACCTTATCAAGCTTAGGAATAGAAGGTTCCTCGGGTAACTTGGGTTCCGGAACCTCTAACGTAGCCAACACTTCCATCAACAGAAAGCGTAAGTGCTCTATCCTAAATTTAAAGTCTAGTTCCTCTGCAGCCGGAGACCTAGAGGCAGCCGATTCCGACCCAGAAAGAGCCTCCTCTGAAGTATCAGAGGCGTCTTCATCAGCAGATAATCTAGTATCAGATAAATCCAACAAGTTGGTAGATGACCCCTGGGAAGTATAGCAGTATTAAACCTTTTGCTTGCGCTTAGCAGGATGAGGTAAAGCACTAAAGGCCACAGACACTGCCATTTGCAACTGTTCAGAAAAGTCTGGCGGTAAGAGGGCCCCTCCCAAAGGAGGATTAGTAGTGCAATGGGAAGCTGCATGTGTAATAGGAGATGATTGCATGGAACGCACCTCGTAGGATGGAGACCCCTCAGAGGTGGACGGCTCAGTGGTACTAAAATTCTTGTTCTTTTTAGATATCACTACTCTATCAAGGCATGTGGAACATAATTGAGCAGGCAGGTATACCATAGCCTCCTCACAATAAAAACAGGTATTAGATTTAGTTAAAGAGGGAGTACCCTCTAACGCATCAGAGTCCTCCATAGCTTGCGCTTGTACGATGGACTATAGACAAAATAAATGGCACCTTTATACTCCCAATGGCCGGGGAACTCACCACCTCCTATGACCCAGGCCCCACAGACAAACCACTTTGTCTCCTGTAAACCGCACGGTCAGGAAAAAATAAGTCAATGAGTCCAAACCCGGTCACATGGAGTGCCATGCAGGACCACCCCTGCTGCAGGAAGAAAACGCGCCAAACTGACGGGCTGCACAGTTATCCAAAACAAAAGTAAAACCTGAATGTTCACACATCTGCCAGAGCCTCATCTCACACATGTCGCAGCATAAAACATAATAAAGCAAATCATGTATCAATCCTCCCTGTTCAATAATCCCCTTCCAGAGATATGAACCCTTGATTCCATACAGATAAAGGATTTCACACTGTGACCATGTTTTCTTACGTTATCATATGAAATTAAATTAAATGATATTACCAGAATCATCGCGTGGAACAGACACACTGCCTCTCAAGTTTGACAGTCTTGTAGCATCACACCTGACATGGACTTGAGTGATAGAAGCAGGCAGTAAAACTTGTCAACATTCATTGCTTATGATTTGTTAATACTAGTCTGGATGGTATTGCAGAAAGACTCTCCCTGCATCTTCAGTCCCTAACATTTGTCAATACACTCACTGAGAGGCTGACAAAAAACTCCAGTCCCATAGTGAAGAGTACTACCCTCCATAAGAGACCACTCTGAATCTTCCGATACTTCTCTGCCATCCTCCTGTGACAAAAGGCAAAGAATGACTGGGGGATGAGGGAAGTGTGGGAGGTATTTAAGCCTTTGGCTAGGGTGTCTTTGCCTCCTCCTGGTGGCCAGGTTCTGTATTCCCACAAGTAAGGAATGAAACCATGGAATCTAATTATATTGAGATGGAAAGGTACTCACCATTCCTGAAGTCCGGCGGTGAAGGTCTTATTTCAGGCAGCTCCATTTTCATATAGCACGGGGCCATCTTCTTTCTTCATCCAAGCGAAGGTAGCACGGAGCGAAGGCGGCCACTGAGTAGGAACCGCGGCCGCGGAACCATCCACCATGGAGGATCCTCTTCATGCGATCGTCGCCACACACTGAAGATTGAATGCAAGGTACCAGCTGCTTAAATCCTATTGGCTGTTCAAAACAGCCAATAGGATTTAAGCTGCTCTCATCCTATTGGCTGATTTTAAAATGTTAGCCAATAGGAATGCAAGGTACCCCAATATAAAACGGGTACCTTGCATTCAATCTTCAGTGTGCGGCAACAATTGCTTGAAGAGGATCCTCCACGCTGTATTTTTTTTTTTGGGGTGTTTTTTTTTTTATTAGGGATATTTTTATTTTTTAATGGGCACTAAAGATATGATTGCCCTACAAATGGGTAGCTAAGGTTTTTTCAGAGTTAGTTTTTTTTTATTTTGGGGCGTTGGTTGGGTAGGGGGTTTACTTTTAGTGGGTACCTAGTATTTTTTTTTTTTTTTGAAAATTATTTTTTTATTGAAGTTAAAGCATATATCATCACAGCAAAAACTCGCCCTGAGGCCAAAGTTACAACAAAGACAATAATACATTGTTTATATAAAGGCATTATTAAGTAAGCAATATGCATATATATTTCAAATCTGGGTATAAGAATAAACAGTATCTTAGGCGAGATGAATTAGAACTTCATTTTATATTATCAGCGTATGAGCTCCACAATCTATTAATATTTTACCTAAGACCAACATATCAACTTGTGGAGATTTAACATGAGTATCAGCCACTCTTGGGCCGAGCTATATAGGGGGGAGGGGGATATTCAGCGGGTAAGCACCGCTATGTGTATAGGGAAAAGAGGTGGGAGGGGGGGGGACGGAGCCAAGTATAAATGTGAGTAACTTAGGGTGTCTGGAGTGGTCTTAGAAGTGCCTGATCGTAAAGATCTTGTGTTATTAGAGTTTAAGTATTGTCATTGTACCTTACAGTATGTATGGGGCTAAGTGGGGAGGCTACTAAAGTCTCCTGAAGTTACATATAGGTTAAGGAGTAGATGGTTTGCAGACAGGTTGTTGTAAGTTGCAGAGCAAATGTGTTATTGTCTGGGCTAGTAGCTATTGTCTTGGGAATAAATATCTAGTTAATGGTATATGTCAAGACTTATGTGGTGTTAAGTAGCAAAAAATCCATCTATCTTAATTGTACAGCACAAGAATTGTATATCAATTAGTCAACATGAACATATACCTGTATGTCTGAGAATAGGATTAAGTCTATATAACACCAAACAGAGAATAGAGCATACTTAAATATAAAGCTAGGTTTAGAAGCAGGTGTAATATCAGAGACAGTTCCTATAGCAGGTTAACAACTGTACCAACATCATAATTATGGTATATAGAATGGTAAGCTAGCTCATTATACTCATAATAAAGGGGTTAAAATGCATCACCAGACAACATTACAGTATGGGTAAACCCAATAGGATAGAAAATTCCCCGACCTTATTTCACTAGGTTAGGCTAATACCCTAACTGAACCCATCTAGAAAGAAGTACTTCTCTATAGCATTGGAATATCTGAGCCTGTCGTATATAGAGATTTTCTACAGTTATTTAGATAGCTATTTGACATTAGAAAAAAAAAAATAATAATAATTACTGCTTGACTGCTGCTCAATAACAGGGTAAATACTCCACTGGTATCAGGTGGTATAGTGGGTTGCAGTTTATGGCTAAACAGCTATACTATAAGGAACGGTTGTTGCTTAATTAAAAAATAGAGTCCCATACTAGATGAAGTGGTTTATAGTGGGCTGTTCTAAAATCCTTAATATGTATCTTGACTGATAGGGGGAGAAATTGTAGTAATCAGCATTTAACTCATACTATGTGAAAGTAACATGGTGGATACCTGTGCAAAACTGTAACTAGCATATTTAAAGGAATCCATCAGGAAATGAAGTTAGATCAAATAATAAGCCAAAAACTAACTTTTAAACTGAATGAGAACTAACTTCAATTAAGTAATAGTATGTATATAGATAAGGATCCAGTATCTTAAATATCTTAGCTAAAAGGTAGCTTTACTAAAGAGAAATAGCATTAGTGGGATGCATAATGAGTACTAGGATAAGAGTGTATAAACTTGGTAAATGACAGGCTTAGTAAGCTGGACATAATTATCAAGTTTGAACAATTACAATATGCTTACCTTAGTGATACTATGATAGCTATAACTGTAGGCCAATTAGGTAACTGAAAGAAGGAGGCTAAGACCTCCATATGTTTCATGGAGCTAGCAATCTATATCTTATGCTGACTAATAAGATACATCAGCAGCCTAAGTCCCGGCTGCATAATACATGTACTCAGAAGCATTATCTCAAATTCTAATTCATGCCAGACCCAACCCCTGCATGTGTTACACGGTAAAGCATATCTCAGTATTTACTAGGAGATGCAGCATTAAAACAAATTACATTGCAGTCTCATGAGAACAATCCCTTCAACATTATAAAGAGGAGAAAAAATACACCGTTAGAAATGCAAACTGATAATGTGAGGAGTGGCATGAAATTATTCTCTCAGCAGTACAAGCATATAATCATATTTAACACTATAATGAGAAAGGGTTGCCTCGGTCTCTGCAAGGGCCCTCATATAAAAGCTCCGTAAAGCTACAAGGCCTTTCCTTATGTGAGGGATAAGACACTCCTAGTCATAGGTCTGGGGACATCAGACTATAGTGTCAACATTATGCATAATAAACACATTATAGGGTCTAACATATTATGAACTTTTTAAACAAACTTTTTCTCTGGAATAGAGTATATGTCAATTACTGAACGGTACTAATCAGTCTTGAAAGATGCTGTCTTGCCAAAGTACCCGATCCCTTATCCTACATCGCTGCTAGATAACTCAGTTTACCTATGTGTGCTGTGTAGGCTTATTATTATGTCACCCGATTCCACAGGCCAAACATACAAGTGCTGGGTCAGCTTCACCCTTTCCAGCCTGGTCAAATAAGTATGAGCTGCTGTTCGAAAGATCTCGGGGAACTCCTTCTGTGATCAGCAGCCGGCATTCGCCAACCGCACAACTGTCAGCGCTGAGCTCCGGTAGAGGCCCTGATCTCGCAGTGTTGCAGGTCTTCGTTAGGTCTAGCAATGAAGGAACATCCGAAGTTCCGGTTGACAACATGGGATCAGCACCGACAGGCAAGATAATCAAGTGGCGGTTAGGGTAAATCTTCTCGTCGAGAAGCTCCTGAGTTCCTGTATATTCTGGGCAGTCAGCCCCGCGCTGCTGGGACTCGACTGGGATATGAGCACTATGATTTGCTCCCATTATAGGTAAAGTGATTGCCGTCCCCGGTGTCTGCTCAGGCGTCAGGAAGTTCTCAACCAATGGTGTAAATTCGTCATCCGTATCGTGCATAGCAGGTTTCAGTAGTTCTGAAAGTTCCTTGAAGTTCTCCTCCATCCGCCATGTTAGATTTACCAGCATGGTCTGTACCGCAGTGTAAAAGTTTTCCTCTTTGATCGAAAATGTCATTTTCTTTTTCTTTGAGCATGTGCTTTCGGTTTTATGAGAGAGATTCTTTTAACAACAATCCAGACACCAAGTTATAAGTAAACTTGTGATAGTTGTAACAGGGCTCTGCGGCCTCGTGGCGGGCTTAAAGTATGAAGTTTAATATAAAGATCCACTCTCTCACTTCCTAGCCCCAGCCATCAATTGGCTTCTAAAGTGAGCTTGTAGATGACCCTGTTAGACACCTTGGGTCCTCTAAAAGTTGGCAATAGTCCCTCTATAATGTCATTAAGAGCCGGAGCTCTTGCTGTATGCGACCGGTCAGCTTGGCAGTTGGCTCCGCACCCACCTAGTATTTTTTTAATGTGAAAGAGCTGTTTAATTTAGGGCAATGTTAGATTAGGTGGTGTTTTTATTTTGGGTGGCTTTTTTGTTTTTATAGGTGTATTTGATTAGGTTTCATTTTTATTATTTTGGAAAATTTTGTTTATTATTTTTTGTAATCTTAGATTTTTTTGATTTTTTCGTAATTTTAGAGTATTATTTTTTTTGTAATGTTAGTTTTTTATTTTTTGTAGTGTTAGGATTTTTAAATTTTTTAATTTTTTTTTTTTTTTTAAATAGTAACGTTAGGTTTATTTATAGTTTAAGCTTATGTTTTTTTTATTTCACAGATACGTTTTTATTTATTTTAAGGTAGTTATATTGTAACTTTAATTTAAAGTTAGTGGGTGTTAGGCTTAGGGGTTAATAGTGTAATTTAGTGTGCTGCGATGTGGGGGGGCGGCGGTTTAAGGGTTAATAGGTTTATTTAGTGTTAGTGAGGTGGTGGCAAATTATGGATTAATACTTTAATTTACGTAGTTGCGATGTGGGTAGGCGGCGGATTATGGGTTAATAGGTTTATTTAGTGTTGGTGATGTGGGGGTTGGCAGTATAGCGGTTAATACTTTAATTTAGTGTTGCAGAGGGGTGGCGGTTTAGGGGTGTTAGTGTACTTTGTAACATTTTTGTTATGAGTTTTGTGAAACATTTTTGTTTCGCAAAATCCATAACTACTGGTCTTTGATAGCGGAATAGTCGCGGCGGTATAAGCTATAACGCTAGCGTAATAGCCTGAGCACACAACCTGTAATACGGGTGAGCTGAATATTCCACACTCAAAAGCCATTTTTTGAGTGCGGAATGGAGAGTTGCGGTACAGGCTAAAACGATAGCGGTATAGCTGTACCGCCGCGACTTGTAATACGGGTGAACTTCCATTCTGCACGCAAAGGCCAATTTTTCAGCGGTATAGCCGTACCGCAAATCTTGTAATTTAGGTGAATGATAGCTGGACATAGGTAATTAAGTTAAAGTATGGAAGTGCTATAATTGTTTGTCATGTGTGACTATGTCAGCAGAAAAAATACAAGGAAGCATAGAGTAACAGTTTGGCAGTGTTAATGGGATTAAAATAAGCTTCATTTTTTTTTTTCTTAAAAAAGTAGACAACAAGGATAAAGAGGTAAGTGGGCTTAAAATCAATAAACTGTGAAGGGGGACCAGTGATGTGGGGTTAAGTGTTGAGCATTATATTGTAAAGTATGTGACTCTCCACCACATCCAGAGTGAGATAATCAGCTTTCAAGGTAAAATTTGCCTTTCTAAAATGATTTGCGACTTCTTTAGATAATCTAAAGGAGAGAAGAGCTTTAGGTCATCAATCTCTAGGAGAGAATGAAATTAAATGAAGAGGTAATGTGTTAATAATAAAGTACATTTTACTTCCCTCAAAATATTTGTTACATCTTTGCAGATAGTATGGACAGAGAATCACAATAATGTGTTTTGCTTCACTTTAGGTCATAACATGCATCTTAGTTTATTATATAACATCCAGTCAGATAAACAGATTTTTTTTTCCAATATACATCTAATAAAGCCAAGGATGGAATAGAATTGTCCAGGTTTGTTATAGAGATGTTGAACCAATGAGTACAGGAATATTCTTGTCACATGCTGATTACAATGTGACAAGGAAAACAAAATGCACTGTAGCCTCAGGCAGTTAGTGATGCGATGTCATACAGCAGAAATGACATTTGCGGCTGACATATATGACACTGCATGCTATCTTTGTAGGGCTGTTTATAATGGAGGTTTACAATTCATGACTACTTGAATCAGAACATGTAAAAGTTGTAGCTAAATCTTACTCTGCTTGTCTATCATGCTCTCAGTACATATTTTATCATTCTTTACAACAAAAGCTGAAGGTCACCGGCCTTAAAATTTTATCAGATTGAAATCTACATATTGTACATGGAAAAAGATGATACATTCTCAACATCTACCTAGAGTGAAATAGGATAGGCTCACATAAATTCTCAAATTAAAAACAGATTGTGCTCCAATATAAATAGAACATATCATTTTAAACAACTTTCCAATCTACTTGTATTATTAAATGTGTTTCGTTCTGTTGTTATCCATTGTTGAAGGAGTGCCAATGCACTACTGGCAGCTAGCTGAACAAATTGGGTAAGTCAATGAAACAAGACCTATATGTGCAGCCACCAATGAGTGGCTAGACTCCAGTAGTGCATTGTTTCTACTGAACCTAAAAGGTATGCTTTTCAACAATGGATGCCAAGAGATCTAAGCAAATTATATAATAGAAGTAAATAAAAAAACATTTCATTTTGACTTTACCGTCCCTTTAAATTATCTTGAAAGTCAACATTAAACTTCAATGGTTTAGATATTGCATAGAATTAAAAAACATCTTTGCAAGTTATTTATACAACCATATTGATCTCTTGCTATCCTTTATTGAATCTACGCTCCTTTCCTTAAGAGCGTAATAAGGTAGGCTCAGAAGCATGCACATCTCTTGAGCACTATAAGCTATATTATGAGTTATGCGCGCTGTAGGGAAATTAACGAACGCAACAGAAGTTGCATTATTTAACCCTCTATAGCGCAGCCATTACACATTTTCAAAGAGCCGGCGTGTGCATGTGATATGGTGGTTTTAAGCTCCATACCGCACAAAATACAAGTGCTGTTTTGACGTGCTCATGCACGCTTTCCCCATAGATATCAATGGGGAGAGCGGGACAGAAAAAAGCCTAACACCTGCGATAGCGGAATGAAAAGCTCCGTAATGCAGACCCATTGATGTCTATGGGGAAAAAAAAGTAACGTTTACACCTAACACCCTAAAATAAACCCCACATCTAAACACGCCTAATCTGCCACCCCCAACATCGCCGCCACCTACATAATGTTATTAACCCCTAATCTTCCGCTCCCGATATTGCCGCCACCTAAATAAAGCTATTAACCCCTAATATGCCGCCCCCAACATCGCCGCCACTATACTAAAGTTATTAACCCCTATTCCCCTGCACCCCAACAACGCCCACACTATAATAAAGCTATTAACCCATATTCTGCCGCTCCCCGACATCGCCACCACTAAATAAAGTTATTAACCCCTAAACCTCTGGCCTCCCACATCACTGCCACTAAATAAACCTATTAACCCCTAAACTGCTAGCCCCCCACATCACAACAACCTAAATTAAACTATATATTAACCCCTAAACCTAACCTTAATGTAACTCTAACCCTAAACCTAACCCTAACACCCCCTAACTTTAACATAATTAAAATAGAGCTAAATTAAACTTACAATTATTAACTAAATAATTCCTATTTAAAACTAAATACTTGCCTGTGAAATAAAACCTAAGCTAATAGTTATATTGTAGCTATCTTAGGTTTTATTTTTATTTTACAGGTAAAGTATACTAGTTAGTAAATAGTTATTATTTACTAACTACCTAGTTAAAATAAATACAAACTTACCTGTTAAATAAAACCTAAGATGTCTTACACTAAAACCTAATATTACAAAAATAAAAAGCATATTATTACAACATATAAAAAAAACTACCATTACAAAAAATAATAAACAAAATAATAAAAATGATTCCTATTCTAATACCCTTTTAAAAAAACAAAAACCCACCCTAAAAGAAAAAGGCTAATCTAAAATAAACTACCAAGGGCCCTTAAAGGGGCCTTTTTGTGGGCCTTTAAAAGAGCCTTTTGTACGGCATTGCCCTAAAGTTAACAGCTCTTTTGCTACATAACAAAACAAACACCCCTAACAGTATACAAACACTCACCCCCAAACCCACAAAATAAAAATAAAGTAAAACCTAATCTACCCATTGCACTGAAAAGGGCATTTGTATGAGCATTGCCCTTAAAAGGGCATTCAGCTCTATTTCCTGCCCTTAAAAGGGCATTCAGCTCCAAGCCCTAATCAAAAAATAAAAACCCACCCAAAAAAATCACTAACCCCCAAAGATCCAATTACAGTTTTTGAAGTCCCGCTTGAACCGTCTTCATCCAGGCGGCCAAGTCTTCATCCAGGCGGCGAGAAATCTTCATCAAAGCAGCCTCTTCTATCTTCATCCAGGCGGCAAAGTCCTCATCCAGGCGGCGGAAAGTCTTCATCCAGGCGGCGTCTTCTATCTTTATCCAGACAGCATCTTCTATCTTCATCCCGGCGGCGCGGAGCGGATCCATCCTGAAGACATCCGGCGCGGCGCATCCACTTCAACCGGTTGCTGCCATACACTGAATCTTCAATGCAAGGTACGCAATTCAAGATGGCGTCCCTTGCATTCCTATTGGCTGATTTAATTTTGGAAATTCAAACCAGCCAATAGGATGAGAGCTACTGAAATCCTATTGGCTGTTTAAAACAGTTTTGTAGCATAAAACTCATAACTACTGCTTTTAGATTGCGAAACGAATCTTGTCGGTATAGGCTGGAACGCAAGCTTTTTAGCCTCATCGCAAAACTCGTAATGGCAGCGCTATGGAAGTCCCATTACAAAAAATGTAATTTTTACGTGTGCGGGACTGACGTTGCGTTACAGGCTAAAAGGCTTGTGGTACTGCAATACCGACAAGACTTGTAATGGTTGCAGTGCTGTTTTAACGCTGAAATTACCATTTTTCCACCGTTAAAACACGAACGCACAACTCGTAATCTAGGTGTATGTGTATAAAATTGTTACAAACATTGTTGCAAACATGTCCACATATATCACAGTATAATTTCATAAAAAGGATCTAAGTTACAACAAAGGAAAGGAAGAAATGTGTAAATTTAATAATAGAACTAAACAGGGAGCAATTTAAATCTTGAGCTTTCAATACCCTTTAAAGGACCAGTAAATACAGTAGATTTCCATAATCAATAAATGCATGATAAAAAGACAATGCAATAGCACTTGGTCAGAACTTCAAATAAGTAGTAAAACATTTTCTGACTAATTTTAAAGTTATGTATATTCCACTCCTCCTGTATCATGTGACAGCCATCAGCCAATCACAAATGCATGCAAGTATATTCTGTGAATTTTTGCATATACATAGTAGGAGCTGGTGACTCAAATAGTCTAAATATAAAAAAAATTCTGTGCACATTTTGTTAATGGAAGTAAATTGGAAAGTTGTTTAAAATGGTATGCTCTATCTGAATCATGAAAGTTTAATTTCGACTTGAGTGTCCCTTTAATATACCCCATTCTTTTGCCAAAACCAGACATTCTGTTTAAACTATATTTACTGTTGAAAATGATGCTGAATTAGAGTAACACATCTTTCTGCCATAACTATAGGCGTACTCACTTTCACAACGTGGAAGTGGCTGGTCCCACTCTCCCAGATTACGACAATGTAGTTCAGAATTTCCTACAATCTGAAAGCCTGGGTCACAAAACAGACTAATCTTTGAACCTGGCTTACGGTCGCTGGTGGAGGTGTGCAAATGAGGAGAAGATCCCTCCAAGACAGGGCATTCTGTTGGTAAATCAAAATAAATAATACATATTTTAAATGATAAATCTTTATATTAAATATTGTTATTGACAAAGTAGCTATTTAAGAATTACACTGTGGTAAACTAAAAATAAAGATATTACATACTCTTAAATATTTTTGAAAATGTGTTATCACATATAGATATATTTAATTTACAGATGAATGTATTAATTTATCTCTTGATATTAGCAATTGCTTACTAGTGTCCATAATATTTTCAATCCCTTGGCTTCTAGAGTGCTATTACACATTTTATAGAAGCTCTCTCTGGCAAAGAAGTGACTAAAAAGCCCTTTACTTAATGTGTATGACATAGTTATTCTGCTATATAAACATGAACTAATTACTCTTATGCATTTTAATCAGACAAAAGTGATCTTACACAATATGAAGTGAAATCAGCGGAAAGGACTGTCATTTGACTTTCTTTACAATTCTTTTGATGTAGTTACATTTTCAATAATTAAAAGTTTCCAATATTTAATTCTCCAAAAAGAAGTTACTTGAAAAGTGACTGTCTACACAATCCTTTATCATGTGGTCAAATGACACTTTATTTGCCTAGTACAGTATTAATATTACTATAATCATATTTAGGTGATGTTCTGTACTGGGAATCCTGATGAATCCCGCACCACCAAGAATATTAGCTCAAATGTAATTTTATATTTCTGACAACCAGAGTCTAGGGACTTTTGGATTAGATTTGCACCTCTATAAGACAAACATTTGAAGAGCATAGATTTGAGAAGGCATTATGTCATCAAACGAAAAAACATTTTGCTGTCTTAGGCCGAGGTCTGTAAACATGATATTGCAAGATCAATCAACTTATAATTGATTGAGAGCATTAAATCATCCTGCTATAGCAATAAAGTGATATTAATACATTAATAAAACATTGTTGTTATGTTTGTATGTATTCTTATCTTATCTTTTAACATGCAGAAAAGGAGATAATTTGTGGTGAAAAAAATAATGTGTACTATCTTCGTACCTGAACAGAACTTGCTTTTGTGGTTAATCTTTACTCTTCCAACAACACCAGGAATAAAATCAGCCCACGCTATTACATTTCCTCTTTGAAGTTCATTTGGGCATGAAGTAGCTAATGACTTCACCTAAAAAACATTTTTAAAAATAAACAATGTATATATAATTGCATTAGAAATACTAAGTTTAAACTTTAACTCTTCACTCTTCTATAAATGCAAATATAAAACTAATTTTCAGTGAGAATGTTCTATGAAATAACTTTGATGTGCTTAGTGACTCATTGAAGAGCACCTGTCTAGCATTTGTGTTTAAACTGTAATCTAGCACTGAACATAAAATGAATGCAAATACTGTAAGCTTGATGTACACTCATTTGTTTAGTCACATTTTCCCTAGACCAAAGGGTTCATTTAGGAATGTTGGCTTTCTAAATTGTTAATTAAAATGTTGCAGTGCTATAAGAGTAGCTACTTAAAGGGGCCTTATAGTCAAAACATTACATGCTCTTATCTGTTAGAGCATGCAATTTTAAGACTATCGACCCTCGACTACAGTGTGTTTTACTCCCAAAATGGGTTAAACACACAGTAGAAATACTGCTACGGACATGCAGAGCACTGTGTGGAAAACACCATGCATCTAGAGCTGCTGACTGGATCACTGTTTAAATACACAGTAGTCTAGGGTCAATAGTCCTAAAATTACATGCTCTGGTAGATTAGAGAGAATGTAATTTGTTTTACTATAGTGCCAATAAACCAAACAAAACAACCATACAAATCTAAAATTGCAGATTCATGCTTTTTTTTTACATTAGATCCCATCCTCATTGTCTCCACATTCACAGACACTGACATTACCATATCAGTGAGTGATTCTTTTTATAGTGGGTTAATGTAGTTAATTGAGTTTGTGTGTGTTTATTATTTGTTGTAATAAAATAGGTTTTAATGTTATTTACTGATAGCTATACATTGGTATTGATTTTGCAACTGGCAATATTTTATAGATATGTTTTTGTTTCATGTTTTTACATTTAAATATCTATGATGATGATGACATTTTCTGGAAGGTTTATTATTTGTCACAAATCTATCCTAATTAAAAAAGGCATTGTTGAAATGGGTTGTGCCATCTTGGATTTTTAGTCTAAGCATTTGCAGATCATAGGCCTATATGAGTTATCAGCTGAGCTGTGGGTGATGAGAATTCATCAAGTGCCTTTGGCTGTTACACTCAATATGTTCATTTTGTGGTCAATATTTATTTAATAACTTGTGATAGCTAATGTTGATGTTGTCCATTTATGGTATAGGTGAATTTTCTGACAACTACTTGGATCCAACGCTATCTTTTTCAAAAACAGATATGGGGTATTCTTTTGCATTGTGATTGGTCTGAGATTGAAAAAAGTGTATATTGTGAGTAAAATAAAAAACACAACCTCTATGTGTTTAACACCTGCAAAGGAATTACATACATAGTTAAAGCCAGCTCCTAGGCAGCACTACATTATTGGGAGCTAGCTGAACATATCTGGTAAGCCAAAGACAAAATACAAATGTGTTTAGTCACCAATTAACAGCTAGCTCCTAGCAGTGCATTGCTGCTGCTGAGCACATGTACATATGTTTTTGACTAAGGATACCAACAAAACAAAGATAATTTGATCATATTAGTCAATTTAAAATTGTCTTAAAATCACATTTTCTATCTGAATCATGAAGTTTAATTTTGACTTGCATGTCCCTTTTATACGGCACCCAAATAAAGGGCTCACTTGAGTTGCAACTCCTGCAATTATGATTTTTTTTAATCCAACTGAGGTTTTAATATAAATGCTCCCATGATCCTGCTTTCTCTGAGATCTCTGGAGACTGAGTGCGATAAAAGTGAGTACTAGATTTGTCACTGAAAGGGACTGCGCAGTTCCTGAGGGACTGGGAGTACTGGGTGTGAGTGGAAATGTTCAAGAAAGATACACTGAGGCTTTTATAAATTGTGGTCTCTGCTGGGAAAAATCTACCACTGAAAATGTGGGTAGCATTGCACAGTTATAAATTCTATTAAATTATGTCTATTAAAGTGTTGAATTATTTTGCTGAACTATTTAGAGAAGCAGCATTTGATTGTAGACATTCAAAGAAGACACCAAGCAAGGGTTGGCAAATCAGGTTCTACAAGCTTTCATAAAACAAACAGGATAAAAATACCCCTTCTTGTACAAAAATAAGTTAGTCACTGGCTTTTCCTTTATTGTGCTCAAAGTATGGTAAATGGTCTCTCCTATATCAGATACAATATACTTTATTTCTAGGAATTTCAACTAAATCGTAATACAAACAAATGTTTTACTTGCATAAACAGAATTAAGCTCATGCTAATATATCTTCCACTACTAAAATGTGTATATACGTTATGGGCTAGATTACAAGTGGAGTGCGCTATTCTTATTGCACAACCTGGTATTACAAGTGAATGGTAAAAAAACAAAAAATGGTTTACTGGAGAATCTTAACGTAACTAACATTTTTTTAGTGTGCCCTATACTTTGAATGGATAGAGCAGGGTGCACTATTATCGGTCATATTGTGCTGAGTTAAAAAAAAAAGTTAACTGATTTAAAAGGATATGGTATATGAAAAAGTGTTGGACTAGGAAGGGTCCAAAGGTGTTTATGTATATGTGTGTATTTGTATGTTTGTAGATATATGTATGTACAGTATATATGTGTATGTTTGTGTATGTGTGTGTACATATTTATGTATGTATGTAGTGCTTTAAATATAGATTTCAATAAAAAATAGTTTAAAATTTAGTGAAAAACTCCACTATTTGACCTTCAGCTTATCGCACCTTCAGCTTAGCACTTGAATGATAGCCAACATGAGCTTTTCCGAAGTCTATTATGCGAGATATTTAGCGCACCCACTTTATCAAACATCCAGATAATTGCACTCACTAGAATTTTGCTTAAGCGCTAATATCTTTCAACTTGTAATATGAGCACAAAAATAAAACCGCTATTGATTTAACTTTAAGGGAAATTAAACTCAAATTTTTCTTTCATGATTCAAATAGAGAATACAATTAAATGTTTTCCCCTCATTTACTTCTATTGTCAAATTTTCTTCATCCTCTTGTTATTTTTTGTTGAAGAGATATCTAGATAGGTAGCGTGCACAAGTCTGGAGCACTACATGACAGGAAATGCTGCCATCTACTGCTCTTGCTACTGTATAAAATTGTTGCAATACTGCTGCCATATAGTACTGCAGAAATGTGCACACTCCTGAACTTACCTTCCTGCTTTTCAACAAAGAATAACAAGAATACAAAGAAAATGTAATAACAGAAGTAAATTAGAAAGTTGTTTAAAATGGTACGGTCTAACTGAATCATGAAGGAAAAAATTGGTGTTTTATGTCCTTTAACCCCTTAAAGACCGAGGACGTGCAGGGTACGTCCTAAAAAAAAAGGCAGATAACGCCTGAGGATGTACCCTGCACGTCCTCGGTGTGGAAAGCAGCTGGAAGTGATCCTGCTCACTTCCAGCTGCTTTCCGGTTTTTGCAGTGATGCCTCAATATGGAGGCATCCTGCAATAACCTTTTGTAGCCATCCGATGCAGAGAGAGCCACTCTGTGGCCCTCTGAGCACCGGACATCCATGGCTTTCTTCGTTGGTGGGTGGGAGCCTGTGTGAGAGGCGGGTGGCAGCCATCGATGGCCCTGGTGATGTGGAGGGGGGTGGGATCGTGGGCAAGGATGACCGGGGGTGTGCACGGACGGGAGGGCGGGGGCGGGCGCGCGCACGGGGAGGGAGCGGGTGGGAACCACTACACTACAGAAAAATATGTATTTAAATCGGTAAAAAAAGGGCAATAAAAAGTTAAAAAAAACACATCAGTCAGGTGGTGGGGGTTGGTGTGTGTGTGTGGGGGAACCTACACTACAGAAAAAAAAAATATATATATTTTTTTTGCAAACTGGGTACTGGCAGACAGCTGCCAGTACCAAAGATGGCCCCCAATAAGGCAGAGGGGGAGGGTTAGAGAGCTGTTTTTGGGGGGGATCAGGGAGGTTGGGGGCTAAGGGGGGATCCTACATAGCAGCATATGTAAATATGCTAAAAAAAACTTTTTACAAATATTCAAAGATTCCTTTTATTTTAGTACTGGCAAACTTTCTGCCAGTACTTAAGATGGTGGGGACAATTGTGGGGTGGGGGAGGGAAGGGAGCTGTTTGGGAGGGATCAGGGGGTGAGGTGTGTCAGATGGGATGCTGATCTCTACACTAAAGCTAAAATTAACCCTGAAAGCTCCCTACAAACTACCTAATTAACCCCTTCACTGCTAGCCATTATACACGTGTGATGCGCAGCAGCATTTAGCGGGCTTCTAACTACCAAAAAGCAACGCCAAAGTCATATATGTCTGCTATTTCTGAACAAAGGGGATCCCAGAGAAGCATTTACAACCATTTGTGCCATAATTGCACAAGCTGTTTGTAAATAATTTCAGTGAGAATCCTAAAATTGTGAAAAATTTAAAGTTTTTTTTTAATTTGATGGCATTTGGCGGTGAAATGGTGCCATGAAATATACCAAAATGGGCATAGATCAATACTTGGGGTTGTCTACTACACTACACTAAAGCTAAAATTAACCCTAGAAGCTCCCTACATGCTCCCTAATTAACCCCTTCACTGCTGGGCATAATACACGTGTGGTGCGCAGTGGCATTTAGCAGCCTTTTAATTACCAAAAAGCAAAGCCAAAGCCATATATGTCTGCTATTTATGAACAAAGGGGATCCCAGAGAAGCATTTACAACTATGTATGCTATAATTACATAAGTTGTTTGTAAATAATTTCAGTGAGAAACCTAAAGTTTGTGAAAAAAATTGTGAAAAAGTGAACAATTCTTTTTATTTGATCGCATTTGGCGGTGAAATGGTGGCATGAAATATACCAAAATGGGCCTAGATCAATACTTTGGGATGTCTTCTAAAAATATATACATGTCAAGGGATATTCAGGGATTCCTGAAAGATATTAGTGTTCCAATGTAACTAGCGCTAATTTTGAAAAAAAGTGGTTAGGAAATAGGAAAGTGCTACTTGTATTTATGGCCCTATAACTTGCAAAAAAAGCAAAGAACATGTAAACATTGGGCATTTCTAAACTCAGGAGAAAATTTAGAAACTATTTAGCATGGTTTTTTTTTTGGTGGTTGTAGATGTGTAACAGATTTTGGGGGTCAAAGTTAGAAAAAGTGTGTTTTTTCCATTTTTTCCTCATATTTTATCATTTTTGTTTATAGTAAATTATAAGATATGATAAAAATAATGGTATCTTTAGAAAGTCCATTTAATGGCAAGAAAAATGGTATATAATATGTGTGGGTACAGTAAATGAGTAAGAGGAAAATTACAGCTAAACACAAACACCGCAAAATGTAAAAATAGCCTTGGTCCCAAACGGGACAGAAAGTGGAAAAGTGCTGTGGTCATTAAGGGGTTAAACTGATTTTGGGCACAATAGCAATAATATTTAGCCCTATGTGGAGGAAGAGGAGGAGCCTGTGTATAGACCGTGTTGTGCAGGCTTCTTACCCCTGAAGCTAATTCACTGGCGGTGGTTCGTGCCTGAAACCCTAACGGTCAAGGGAAAGTCTGCAGCAGGCTAGGATTTAGCCCTGAGAAGCCTCCTACAGCGTTAATTTCATCCACGCAAGGAAATAACTTTTTTTCTATACGGAGCTACACAGGGTCTTCTATGTGTTTAAGCTCTCTTAAGGATTCAAGCACATCTATGGCGTCGCCCCCCCCGCATCCATCTTGTGCGAGGGGGATAGACAGTTAGACCTGCTAACAACAATATACTGGAAAATATTGTAAGCTGACCTACACTCACCCCATTACACTTTCTGCCCTACTTCTAGGGCTGGCTCTGCAAATTATTTTTTTTCTCCCTCACTCCCCCAGAGTCGATTGAAAGGCTTGGCTCTTCGTTCTGTTCCCCCCACCCACCGGTGCTGCGTGTGGGGGATTTAACAAAGGCATTGGCTTACTGGGGAACTCTGCGATGCAAACTCTCGTCAGCCCATCAGTTTTTCCTCCCCACTGGTGCTGCGAGGAGGAGCCGACAGACGCTGACATCATATTTGGAGAGTCAAGGAGCAACGGGCCTGTCTGGGCATACCCGCATTGGATGATATTCCTTCAGTGAATATAATCGTCAAGTCAGCTCTGGGAAACTGCACAGGGCCAACAACGTCTGCAGAGTATATTCATAATTGTTGCATAGGGCATCACTCTCGTCAGAATTCAGTGAAGGGCTGGTCTTAACGAAACACAACACTGGAGGGGTGAGTGTAAGGCAGCTCCTGAACTGCACTTGCCTAATTACATAATACATAAAAAGTTGTTTACAGTAGAACTTAATTGGGGTATGGCCTCTATTATATGGCAGAGGAACTTTCTTGGAGAGCTCGCCAAGCAAGAAAATGCTAAATAACTCCAGCTCGCCAAGCTAGAAAATGCTAAATAACTTCAGTCTAAATTCTTCTCACTCTACTACATAATCTTTTTTACACTATATCAGATAAAAGATCCTGCCCTTTTTCACGTCCTCCTTTTTCTTTCTTATTTTGATTCTCACAGTGTCACTCTTTTCACGGCACTTGTTTTTTTTTCCGTTTTTTGTGGGTTTTTGTCTTAGTCCTTGGAACGGCACTTCCCTTATGGATAAGTATGTAATTTCACCACTCCTCACTTCTAAAAATAATCCATGCATGGCGACTAAGCACAGGGAACGTAGGACCAAGAACCCCATAGAAGCCCCCACAGAAAGTCCTGTTGAATCTATACTAATAAATACTCAAAATCCTGTGCTTACTCAAGACTCCCAAGCTTTAGTTTCCAGTATACTAGAAGCTATATCTCCTAAGTTCGACATCTTAAAGAATGAAATCAAGCAAGATATTCTGTTGTTAACTGCAGAGATAAGACAATTCTCTCAAAGGCTCCAGGAGGCAGAACAAAGAATCTCGGACTTAGAAGATGTAACAAATTCCTATATTCCCAAGATTGAGGGAAATCAGAGCGAGATAACCAAAATTCAGGCCAAAGTAGATGATTTAGAAAATAGATCAAGAAGGAATAGCCTTAAAATAGTCGGCTACCATGAGTCCTCCCAGCGAGAAGACCTAATGGAATTTATGACACACACTTTGCCTCAAATGTTAAATATACCGCTATCCCAGACACTTGTCCTCATTGAAAGAGTCCATAGATTGGGGAGACCTAGGGATAATACTGGAAATTTAGCAAAACCTAGACCAATTATCGCAAGGTTCCTGAATTTTCAGGACAAAATCCTATTTTTACAATGCTATCGCAAAAAACAACCTATTCTTTATAAAGGTACTAAAATTTTGCTATTCCAAGATTTTTCTATCGAGACCTCCACAAGAAGGAGGGAACTCTCCCCAATCTGTGGCAAAATGATAAAAGCCCGCTAGACTAAAGCACTCACTTGGGGGTCAAATTTTCTTTTACGATTTTGTAGTTGAGGCAGAGAAACAGTTAGCTGAACACAGGATTAAATTATATTGTATTAGAACACACTTAGGTCATGTTCTCAACTATAATTACGTTGGCAATGACAGAGAAAAGAGGCACAAGCAATTAATACCCCTTTTTTCTTTTTTTTACATTCCACCCTTTTTTTCCCTTTCCCCCCCCTCATTAATTTATTTTCTCTGAGTAATAAGATATGAATAAAGATATTAGACTCACTTCCTGGAATATAGGGGGCATTGCATCCCCCATTACACGAAAAACTATTTTAACTCATCTTCAAAGACTCAATACCTCGATTGCTTTACTGAGGAATCATTGAAATTAAAAACCTCCTGGGTGGCAGAGATATTATTTACCCCTTCGTTAAATAGAAAAAAAGGAGTTGCTATCCTTTTGGGGGGAAAAAAAATAACATACCAAACTATTTACATTATCTGACCCTGACAGTAGATATTTAATATATACCATCTGTAACCTCTATGCCCCCAATATAATTGATCTGGAGTTCTGGAACTCTCTCCAGGCCAAAATTGTACAGGTAGCAGAGGGTCACGGGATCTTAGGGGGAGATTTCAATATGTCCCCTTGATACCCCTTAGATAGGCTGAGACGTGGTGTATCCCAAAAAAAACTAAAAAAGATAACTTAGAAACAAAACTATTTAATTCTATCTTTCAAAATCTTGCAGTTAGAGATATATGTAGAGTACAGAACCCTGACACTAGGAGTTACACCTGTTATTCAAAAGTATTAAAATTGTTATCAAGAATTGATCTCATGTTAACAAATTACAGTCTTTATCATACTGGTGCTAAAGCGTCAATTTCAGAAATCTGCATCTCGGATCATGCTCCCATAATGCTAGAAATTCCATTTGAGCATGCTTGCCCACATGGTCACATTTTTTTTACCCAAAATATCTTAGTAAAAATGTAAAATTCAGGAATTGGTTAAAAGATAAAACGGAGGAATGTTTTCCATTTCAATAGTGGTTCAGTTCCGAGTCTTTCGATTATTTGGGAGACGGTGAAAGCAGTTCTAAGGGGAGACATTATTGCTTATATGGCAAAAGTTAAGCGAGACTCTCGCTTAAAGGAGAGACAGGTAATAGCCGCAGTAGTTAACGCATATAATAGATATGTATGCTCTCCTTCGGAGGGAAACTGGAAAAGATACATTTGAATAAAGGGAGAATGAGATACCCTTTTAACTTCAAATACAGTACGCGCAGATTTAAAATATCAAGCTAGACTATACAAATACGGCAATAAATCAGGCAAACTATTATCTAAGCTGGTGAAAAATTCCAGGCAATCTTCAACCATTTAATCTTTACAGGTTAATAAGAAGCTACTTACAACATCTAAGGAAATTTCTGAATCTCTCTATCAGTATTATAAAACAATTTACTCCTCATTTGCCCCGGATATGGTGGCATGTCAGAGATTCTGGGAGGATACTCCTATTACAAGGTATAGCTCTGAATTTAACCTAACACTAAACTCTCCAATATCAGTTAGATGTAAGTCAACCTATTCAAGCTCTAAGATTGGGCAAAGCCCCAGGCACGGACGCATTAACAAATGAATTTTATAAGAATTGGGAGTCATCACTTACTCCTCACCTGACTAAACTCTTTAATTTCTTTTACAGTGAGAATATCCAAATACCGACTAATTTTGTAGCATTGCATACAATCCTTATACTTAAGTCAGGCAAAGATCCAAGCAGTAGAGAATCTTATAGGCCTATCGCTCTCCTAAATACTGACTACAAGCTTTTTACCTCCATTCTGGCTAAGAGATTGCAGGAGGGGCTTTCAGAGATTATCCATAGAGATCAAGTGGTGTTTCTTCTTAATCGAAGCTCATCATCTAAAATTAGACAATTTCTTTTGCTCATTGCTTATTTTAAAAATATGGAAGGAAGTTTCCTGAAAGACCATCCAGATGCCGCAGTTTTAGCGATCGACGCTGAGAAAATGTTCGACCGCATCAGTCATGACTACCTGTTGGACACGTTAAATCGGTTTGGGCTTAGGAAGAACTTTCTTAATCTAGTTAAAAATATCTGCATCCAGGCTTCAACTAGTCTATTCATACATGGGTGGGAGACAAACAAAATCAGGCTAGAAAAAGGTACTCAGCAAGGTTGCCCACTCTCGCCGTTATTATTTGACCTCACAATTGAACCTTTAGCTATTAAAATCAGACAACAGATCGAAGGCATTACATTTTTTAGAAAAGAGGTGAAGATGGCCCTATACGCAGATGATTTATTGATATATGTGGCTAACACCTCTTCGAATATTCCAAAGCTTTTAGACATAATCAAATTATTTGGCCAATTCTCAGGGTATAAAGTAAATAAACTGAAATCTGAACTGTTATGGCTTAGAAAAACAGAGAACTCTTGTATAGATAACCCTTTCAAGACAGTTTCTAGCTCATTTAGATATCTAGGAATTAATGTCTCGGTTAACCCTCAGGACTGGTATGCCTTGAACATTTCTCCAATTCTTCTGCAAGCCATTACACATATGAGAAATTGGCAGAACCTTCCTATTTCGATAGCAGGTCATATCGCTCTTTTTAAAATGGTGATCCTACCCAAAATTCTGTATATATTACAAAATCTTCATATTCTGTTGAAATCTTATGATATTAAGAAATGTAATACTGCACTTCGTTGTTTTATTTGGCAGTCATAAAAACCTAGAATATCGCTTCAAAAATTGTCACTTCCTAAACAATTTGCTGGCCTTGCTCTTCCGGATTTATATCTCTATAATTTAGTCTTTCTTGGAAGTATTGCAGCTGATTGGATTGCAAAGTCAGATCACTTTACAGATATAGGGCTAAAGTCCAATATGATATTTCCATTCTTGACGGCTTCTCTGCTCCACATTCCTCTTCATTCAGTCCCTAAGCAGGTTAAACTACTCAAAACAATATACACGATAATCCAGGCATGGAGAAAGATGGGAGGGAACACAATCCTCATTACTGCAGAACTGGCATAGGCAAGGGCTATACTTGGTATCCCAGCTCTAACTCAGAGGTAGGAATTATCAAATCTTTTGAAGAGCTCAAACAAGAGTTTAACCTTAATAATCACGTTTTTTTTGCATATTTACAAGCTAGACATTATGCCATGCAGCTAGGCAGTACATTTCCCTGGAGTTGGTCCTGGAGCAAACTTGATAACTGGTCAGTTTTGATAAAAGCAGGGTTTTTCTCCTTGGTACTCTTATCTCGCATCATATAAGGGAGAATCTAATTTGGGTCATTTAGCCCAAAAATTGACAAATCTTATTTAGAATAACATTGACCAAGAGCTTCATGTAGCGCGCTTCTTATCTTCGCTTTTTTGCACAACAGTGGCTGAGACCTGGAGGGAGTCCCATATAAAATTAATATATCAATTTTATTATACCCCAGATAGTGGGTATAGATGGTATAATAAAAACTTTAATAAATGCCCAAAATGCAGGTTACTAGCTGCATATATAATACATATGGTCTGGACTTGTCCCAAACTAGAGCAGTTTTGGAACAAAATAGAATTCTGGCTACTTAAAGGGCCACTGTAAGTAAATATTTTCTATGCCTGTTACTAACTAACTACCCCAAATACGCTTTTTATCAATAGCATTTCATTAACATATCTCTACCGTATATCAGAAATCTTGTCTGCAAATTTAATTGTTTTACAAACCCACTCCGTGGGTATCCTTTGCTCTGTACCAATCCGTTTACAATACCTAGGTTTCAAAATGGCGCTTTAAACACAAAGTTATTGGTTTAAGTATTTTGAACATGCAGTGCTGAAAATAGTGGGCAGGATAACGTGACATCATCGGCGAATAAAATATATAACTTTTAGAATGCTATGAAACTTCGTTTTGGAGAAAATATACGTCAGTAGGTTTTTATTAATGTTTATTAACTTTAATAGGTTAGTTGTTTAGCTTAAAAATTATAACAAAAAGTAATCCTTTAAGGTGCTGAAAGTAACTCCTCTTAAGTTTACGGTGACAGATATCATCTTTTTGACAAGTGATAATTTATATTTTAAAGATTCCAAGATAGTAAATTTAGTTATTCTTGCAGCCAGGAATTTGATCTTTAAGAAATGGAAAAAAATTTCACCCTCAATTTTGGAAGTAAAGAATTATCTTAAAAAGCAAAATTTAGTAGAACAATTAGCTACAGATTTGAACTATTTTTTTTTGTTTTTGTTTTTTTTCTTTGGGGGGCAAGAGAGAGAAAGGGGGACAGCTATATTGGGTTTTTTTACGGGTTTAATCATTGGATTTGTGATGATCATATTATAAGTCACCAGTTCTTGTTGCTATTAGGATTTAATTATAAAACTCCCAACAATGTATTCAGTAAAGCTTAAGAGCAGACAGTCCAGAATAATTATTTATCTGATATATCTTGTGATGTTGATGTAATCTTATTTTGTTTCTTCAGGATCTTTCTGCTTACATTGATCTGTGTGAAATTAACATTGTGTTGTTTTTTCAATGTATTTCTTTTTAAAAAAAAAAAAAAAATTCACCATCACTTTTTCTTTATTGCATTGTTGGTATAAAATAAAATATTATTTTTTTTTTTTTTAAATGGTACGCTCTATTTGAATCATGAAGGAAACAATTGGGGTTTTATGTCCCTTTAAACTGATTTTGGGCACAATAGCAATAATATTTAGCCCTATGTGTTTTAAAGAGACATTATACACTCATTTTTTCTTTGCATAAATGTTTTGTAAATTAACTATTTATATAGCCAATAAAGTTTTTTTTTTTTTTTTTTTTTTTTAAGTATAGTTTTGCTTATATTTAAATAACATTGCTCTGATTTTCAGACTCCTAACCAAGCCCCAAAGTTTTATGAGAATATCGTCAGCTACCTACTCCAGCTTGCTCCTGTTTGTGTAAAGGCTCTCTTCATATGCAAAAGAAGGGGGAGGGTCTTATTTCCCACTTGCAGTGGGCTATCAGTATCTGTGCATCTTATTCTTTATAGTAGTGTCTATTAAATGCAGTTATATAAAAATGAGTGTATACTGTCCCTTTAACTTAACTGTCAATGATGTATCTGTACGCATGTGCCCACAACTATGACCACTAAGCAAATACATGCAAAAGTAATATACACACTGAGACCACGGCAAGATTTAACATACAGGGAAACTTACAAACCAGAATGGAAACTGTGTACCATTGAACTAGTAAGGAAAGACTGACAGTGTCCCTGCACATTCTCTCTTACCACATACTGCCTCTTTATTATGAAGGTAAAATGTGTTTTCCTTCTTTTCTCCATTCATAGAAAAGATTTCTTTATTAACAGAAGGGAGAAGAAACATAGATTTAAATTTGTGCGATGAAATAAAAAGGAATACATGACTTCTTCCATAAATAATTTCAGAAACTGAAACATTGCACAGTTATAACTTTTCTTAAATAATGTCTATTGAAGTGCTTAGGAGCTTCCTTTTAAAAAAATCAATCATCTTCACAGGTTGCTTGACTGTAGCAGGGAATCCTCTACCTATAAACCAATTAAAACGTCCTGCAATAAGTCATTAATATGCTCAAGCCTGAAATTAAAGGACACAACAGCAGGGTCCTGAAATTCAGAGATACTATGCTCAAAATAAGTTCTCACAGTCAGAGACACTCAATAATGGGTTAGAGTGACCGCTCCTAAAGGAAGTCACCGATGAGCTAAAGGCCAAAGAAGTATCACCTTTAAATCCCTGCAAACGTCTGCGCTAACCAGCTGGAGGCGATCAAGCTAAAACCTCTCTAATAGCAGAGTGAATATGATCTTTAAGTTTTGGAAAAAGTTCAGATGAACTCTCCTGGGGACAACACTGATAGGGTAAAAAACCCTGCACACTCAGAGGAGCAGTAAAACCATGTTCAGGACTCAGTGCATGCGATATCAAGCTGAGCACACACACCTGGGAATCCTTACAAAGCAAACACAAACTAGAAGGGTCTGAAGTAACATAGAATCTCCCATCTACAGTAGATGATCAGCTGACGGACCAGAGCCTGAGATGAACTAGTTTGCTCCATAGTACCAGTAAGGAAATAGCTTAAAGGGACAGTATACATCAATTTTCATATAACTGCGTGTAATAGACACTACTATAAAGAATAATATGCACAGATACTGATATAAAAGAAAACTTACTTAGATGCTTCTAGTTTAGCTCTGTTTAAAAGGTTACTGGAACACCCACTGCAAGTGGGATATAGCAGACACTCCCTCCTCCCCCTTCCTCTGCATATGAAAATACCCTTTACACAAACAGGAACAAGCTGGAGTAGGTTTACGTCCAGCTTGGTTAGGAGTCTGAAAATCAGAGCAATGTTATTTAAAAATAAGCAAAACTATACATTTAAAAAAACAAAAAAACGGTATGGGCTATATAAATGGATCATCTACAAAACATGTATGCAAAGAAAAATCTAGTATATAATGTCCCTTTAAGTTTCAGAGATAGACTGAAGTAAATAAGCATAAAAAAGCACAAAAAGAATTAACCCTGAATGGCAGAAAAGGCACAATGTAAAACTGATTAACCGTTAAAAGGTAAACATAAACATAAACACAATGTACTGTTCAAATAACCACTGAAAACTGTAAAAACAATAAAAAGGCTTACATAAGAGTGCTAAAGCTAAAAACCTAGAGGTTACAAGCAGAAATTTAGCACAGGTGAAGAAAAACATACTTTTACATGGATTGGAAGCAACTAATGCAACTAATGCCGAGCACACTACATTTAAAGCACAGAAACCTTAAAAACCAAAGTTTCGTTTTTTTTTAAAGTGCCCAACAAGTGTTATAAACTGCTAGTCTAAGGTGTACTTTGTACAAATATATGCCCCCAAACTGTGAAGCATCTGAACTCATACTAATAGCCTGTGGGTTATAAAGCTATGGGTACTTACCTCTTCGTACCTCCATTTACTGTGCTACTGCTTACATCAGCTGCAGAAACTTGCTCCCAGAAGATATACCAATTCTAGGCAATATGAACATGATGACAAGGCTCTAACGGCTAGATTACAAGTTTTGCGTTATGAGCGGCTCACTACTAACTTGCAAGTTATTTCCACCGCTTACCTCCCTATAGCGCTGCTATTACAGGTTTTCAAAACCCGTCATTAGCAGGCAAAATTGCAGCGTTGAGCTCCATTGAGCTCCATACCGCACCCAAATACCAGCGCTGCTTTGAGCTGGTTTTACGTGCTTGTGCACGATTTACCCATAGACATCAATGGGGAGAGCCGGATAAAAAAAAGTCTAACACCTGCAATAAAGGAGCGTAAAGCTCACTTAGCCCCATTGATTCCTATGGGGAAAGAAAAGTTATATTTACACCTAACACCCTAACATAAACCCCGAGTCTAAACACCCCTAATCTGCCGCCCCCGACATCAACAACACCTACATTATATTTATTAACCCCTAATCTGCCACCCCTGACATTGCCGTCACCTACCTACACTTATTAACCCCTAATCTGCCGCCCCTAACATTGCTGCCACCTACATTACACTTATTAACCCCTAAACTGCCGCCCCCAATGTTGTCGCTACCTACCTACACTTATTAACCCCTAATCTGCCACCCCCAATGTCGACGCCACTATACTAAAGTTATTAACCCCTAAACCTAGCCCTAAGTGTAACCCTAACACCCACTAACTTTAATATAATTAAAATAAATCAAAATAAAAATTGCTATCATTAAATAAATAATTCCTATTTAAAACTAAATACTTACCTATAAAATAAACCCTAGCTTGCTACAATATAACTAATAGTTACATTGTAGCTATCTTAGGTTTTATTTTTATTTCACAGGCAAGTTTGTATTTATTTTAACTAGGTAGACTAGTTACTAAATAGTTATTAACTATTTACTAGCTAACTATTTAAAATAAATACAAATGTACCTGTAAAATAAAACCTAACCTGTCCTACACTAACACCTAACCTCAAACTACAATAAAATACATTATATTAATTAAATACAATTAACTAAATTACAAAAAAAAACCACTAAATTACACAAAATAAAAAAGAAATGATCAAATATTTAAAATAATTACACCTAATCTAATAGCTCTATCAAAATAAAAAGCCCCCCTAAATTAAAATACCAACTAGCCTAAGCTAAACTGCCAATAGCTCTTAAAAGGGCCTTTTGTGGGGCATTGCCCCAAATAAATCAGCTCTTTCACCTGTAAAAAAAAATACAAACAACCCCCCAACAATAAAACCCACCACCCACACAACCAAACCCCCCAAATAAAAACCTATCTAAGAAACCTAAGCTCCCCATTGCCCTGAAAAGGGCATTTGGCTGGGCATTGCCCTTAAAAGGGCATTTAGCTCTTTTTCAGCCCAAACCCTAAGCTAAAAATAAAACCCACCCAATAAACCCTTAAAAAAAACCTAACACTAACCCCCGAAGATCCACTTACAGTTTTTGAAGACTGGACATACATCCTCAACGAAGCCGGGAGAAGTCTTCATCCAAGCGGCAAGAAGTGGTCCTCCAGACGGGCAGAAGTCTTCATCCAGACGGCATCTTCTATCTTCATCCTTTCGACGTGGAGCGGCTCCATCTTCAAGACATCCGGTGCAGAGAATCCTCTTCATACGGTCCCAGCCGTACACTGAAGGTTCCTTTAAATGACGTCATCCAAGATGGCGTCCCTTGAATTAAAGTTGGAAAAATCCTATTGGCTGATGCAATCAGCCAATAGGATTGAGCTTCAATCCTATTGGCTGATCCAATCAGCCAATAGGATTGAGCTTGCATTCTATTGGCTGTTCCAATCAACCATTAGAATGTGAGCTCAATCCTATTGGCTGATTGGATCAGTCAATAGGATTGAAGCTCAATTCTATTTGCCGATTGCATCAGCCAATAGGATTTTTCAACTTTAATTCCGATTGGCTGATAGAATTCTATCAGCCAATTAGAATTCGAGGGACGCCATCTTGGATGAGATCATTTAAAGGAACCTTCAGTGTACGGCTGGGCCCATATGAAGAGGATGCTCCACACCAAATGTCTTGAAGATGGAGCTGCTCTGCGTCGGAAGGATGAAGATAGAAGATGCCGTCTGGAGGACCACTTCTTACTGCTTGGATGAAGACTTCTCCCAGCTTCGTTGAGGATGGATGTCCGGTCGTCAAAAACTGTAAGTGGATCTTCGGGGGGTTAGTGTTAGTTTTTTTTTTTTAAGGGTTTATTGGGTGGGTTTTATTTTTAGCTTAGGATTTGCGCTGAAAAAGAGCTAAATGCCCTTTTAAGGACAATGCCAAACCAAATGCCCTTTTCAGGGCAATGGGGAGCTTAGGTTTTTTAGATAGGTTTTTATTTGGGGGGTTTGGTTGTGTCGGTGGTGGGTTTTACTGTTGGGAGTTGTTTGTATTTTTTTTTTACAGGTAAAAGAGCTGATTTCTTTGGGGCAATGTCCCACAAAAGGCCATTTTAAGGGCTATTGGCAGTTTAGTTTAGGTTAATGGGTATTTTAATTTAGGGGGGCATTTTTATTTTGATAGGGCTATTAGATTAGGTGTAATTAGTTTAAATATTTGATAATTTCTTTTTTATTTTGTGTAATTTAGTTAATTGTATTTAATTAATGTAATTTATTTAATTGTAGTGTGAGGTTACGTGTCAGTGTAAGACAGGTTCGGTTTTATTTTACAGGTAAGTATTTAGTTTTAAATAGGAATTATTTAGTTAATGATAGTAATTTTTATTTATATTTATTTTAATTATATTAAAGTTAGTGGGTGTTTTGGTTAGACTTAGGGTTAGGTTTAGGGGTTATTAACTTTAGTATAGTGGCAGCAATTTTGGGGGCAGCAGATTAGGGGTTAATAACAGTAATGTAGGTTGTGGCAATGTTAGGGGTTAATAATATTTAACTAGTGATTGCGATGCGGGAGTACGGCGGTTTAGGGGTTAATATGTTTATTATAGTGGCGGCGATGTCGGGAGCGGTAGATTAAGGGTTAATGGTTTTATTATCGTGTTTGCAATGTGGGAGGGCCTCGGTTTAGGGGTTAAAGGGACATTAAACACTTTGAGATGGTAATATAAAATGATAAATTGTATATAATAAAACAACTCTGCAATATACTTTAATTATTTATTTTGTCCTCTTTGCCTGTAATTCCATTCTGAAATTGTGAGCTGTTCAGTTCCTGTTAGAAATGGAAGTGCAGAACACTGTTAAATCCAGCACAACCATTGGCTGCACACTCTAGTGACCTATTTATAACTGTCTCTAATTGGCCACAGCAGAGAAGGTAACACAAGTTACAACATGGCAGCCCCCAGTGTTTTATAGACACTAAAACTTTACACTTATTTTGTCACTTTTTAAACAACTAATGAAACTTTAAAAAATACATCTGCATGTTAGTCATGGACTAATCTTTTCTTTGAATGCATCATTCTATCTAGCATGTATTTAGTGTTTAATGTCCCTTTAATAGGTAGTTTATGGGTGTTAGTGTACTTTTTAGCACTTAAGTTATGAGTTTTATGTTACAGCTTGTAACATAAAAGCCATAACTACTGACTTTCAGTTTACAGTACGGATCTTGTAGTTATAGGCTGTACAGCTCACTTTTTGGCCGGACAGACAAACTCGGAATACCGGCGCTATGGAAGTCCCATTGAAAAAGGAACTTTTGAAAGCTGCGGTAGTTACGTTGCGTTACGGCTAAAAAAGTGTGCGGTACAGATATACCTGCAAAACTTGTAATACCAGCGGTAGTGAAAAAGCAGCGTTATGAGGCTTTTTCACTCATAACGCAAAACTCGTAATCTAGCCGTAAGTTAGTAACAGCATTTCAACCCAGGATATTGGTGGATGAGTTTAAATTTCACATGGGGAGGGCTGTGTATCCACAAGGAGCAGCTCACTGTAGACCAAGGATTGATGGACAAGTCCACAAGTCTGTCCCTCTAAATGATAGGTTACTAGGAGTAAAATTCATGCCTCAGATTGGTTAGAAGATACACTTTCAAATGATGAGTACATCTGCACTTCACTCTCATTCCTCATCAAAGAGACAAAAGAAAATGACTGAGGATAATGGTAAGGCAGAGGGATTTAAAGCTCTGGTGTGTTGTAGTGTTTTTTGCTTCCTCCTAGTGGTCAGGATGGGAATACTCCCACATGTGATGACTTGTGAACTTGATCACAATGTGATGAAATAAAGATTTTTTCCCACTGCAACCAATCAATAGCTATTAAAGTTATTTCCATTTAGTATTGCTCCTTAAGGCGAGTTTATGAGCGGCCTGATGAAACAGCGAGAAGAGCTGAGAAACATATTGCAACTGTTTTAATTCACACTGTGTATATGTCAGACCCTTTGTTTGTATTTTACCTTATATTAATGTTTTAATACTGCACTGGAAGCCTGAGCATTCATTGCACTACGCGCCATACTAGGAGACCAAGAGGATAACACCTGTACTTGGATCAGTGAGCTGGGACACCGAGAGTTCCCAGAATGCCCCACTCAGCACAACTGGGTGCTGCCTCACTTGTCGGTATGATTTTTTAAAGTGTTCATATTTACTGGGTCATACCAGTGTTACACGAGAAGGCGCCCTTGTCTTGTGTTTATTCACAGAAGGTCCTGGAAGTTTGCATTTGATTATATGAAAGGAGCAGCCTGTATCAGAGGGACCCTGTCTTTGGAACAATTCAACATTGATTGAACTTGAAAATCAACTATAAAGACTGGTACCATTTAAAGATAAGGAAATTCATTAAATTGACCATTAAAGATCAAATTGGACAGACTGTCTAAATATTTATTATTATTTTTTATAGATTTTATATGTATTTTTCTTTCACATTTGTCTTGTATACATCATTTTTAGTATTATTTTTATAATTAGATAGTATTTGACCATTTTTATAATTTTCCATTTTGGAGACACCTAATTTTTGTATTTTACAATCAGCGTTTCAATAGATAGAAGATAGTTTTACAAACCCTAGAGTTTGAGACAGGTGATAGTCATCAACAGCAGAGGAGTAACGTTACAATCTGCAGTACAATGGGGTTGTGAGAAATAACGTGAAATAACTATTTTTATTTTTTGTTTTTGAATTTTGCCCTTCTTAATTTTTGTAAATGATGATCCAAGTACATACAAATTTACCTGAACTGGAGACAGCACATGATCCCATATATTGAGCTGGCTGATTGATCCCACAAAAGATTCTGCCGGATTAAACCCTTCGCCTCTCTGATCTTGTTCCTGGGCAAGAACTAATGCACCACCACCTAAAATATTCATACAAAATAGACATATTTCAGTTGTATTTGTGCACTAGATACACAAACAATGTTTACACAAGCATGAAGAGTGACTCTTCTACTTGATGTGAAGATGCATTGCATTGAGGTCATTTCATGACAGAGTGGGGTTGATTTTATAAGAAAACACATTTTTGGGAGAAAATGTTCCATTATTGTCTGGGTATTTTTATATGAAAACTCTGCAATAATAACCCAGCCTGTGACATGAGCTAAGATGGGACTTTATTCAAGTAATTTGCATTCTACATTCTAAGGCCTAGATATACGCCTAGATTTAGAGTTGGGCTGTAGCCGTGAAAACCAGCGTTAGAGGCTCCTAACGCTGGTTTTTACCACCCTCTGGTATTTGGAGTCAGTCAGGAAAGGGTCTAACGCTCACTTTCCAGCCGCGACTTTTCCATACCGCAGATCCCCTTACGTCATTTGCGTATCCTATCTTTTCAATGGGATCTTTCTAACGCCGGTATTTAGAGTCGTGGCTGAAGTGAGCGTTAGAAATCTGACGACAAAACTCCAGCCGCAGAAAAAAGTCAGTAGTTAAGAGCTTTCTGGGCTAACGCCGGTTTATAAAGCTCTTAACTACTGTGCTCTAAAGTACACTAACACCCATAAACTACCTATGAACCCCTAAACCGAGGTCCCCCCACATCCCCGCCACTCGATTACATTTTTTTAACCCCTAATCTGCTGACCGCCACCTACGTTATACTTATGTACCCCTAATCTGCTGCCCCTAACACCGCCGACCCCTATATTATATTTATTAACCCCTAACCTGCCCCCCACAACGTCGCCGCCAGCTACCTACAATAATTAACCCCTAATCTGCTGACCGCAAAGCGCCGCCACCTACGTTATCCTTATGTACCCCTAATCTGCTGCCCCTAACACCGCCGACCCCTATATTATATTTATTAACCCCTAATCTGCCTCCCTCAACGTCACCTCCACCTGCCTACACTTATTAACCCCTAATCTGCCGAGCAGACCGCACCGCTACTATAATAAAGTTATTAACCCCTAATCCGCCTCACTCCCGCCTCAATAAACCTATAATAAATAGTATTAACCCCTAATCTGCCCTCCCTAACATCGTCAACACCTAACTTCAATTATTAACCCCTAATCTGCCGACCGAATCTCACCACTACTGTAATAAATGGATTAACCCCTAAAGCTAAGTCTAACCCTAACACTAACACCCCCCTAAATTAAATATAATTTAAATCTAACAAAATAAATTAACTCTTATTAAATAAATTATTCCTATTTAAAGCTAAATACTTACCTGTAAAATAAACCCTAATATAGCTACAATATAAATTATAATTATATTATAGCTATTTTAGGATTTATATTTATTTTACAGGTAACTTTGTAATTATTTTAACCAGGTACAATAGCTATTAAATAGTTAAGAACTATTTAATAGCTAAAATAGTTAAACTAATTACAAAATTACCTGTAAAATAAATCCTAACCTAAGTTACAATTAAACCTAACACTACACTATCAATAAATTAATTAAATAAAATACCTACAATTATCTACAATTAAACCTAACACTACACTATCAATAAATTAATTAAATACAATATCTACAAATAAATACAATGAAATAAACTAACTAAAGTACAAAAAATAAAAAAGAACTAAGTTACAAAAAATAAAAAAAATATTTACAAACATTAGAAAAATATTACAACAATTTTAAACTAATTACACCTACTCTAAGCCCCCTAATAAAATAACAAAGCTCCCCAAAATAAAAAAATGCCCTACCCTATTCTAAATTAAAAAAGTTCAAACCTCTTTTACCTTACCAGCCCTGAACATGCCCCAAAGAATTCAGCTTATTTGCCTGTAAAAAAAACACATACAATACCCCCCCCCCCAACATTACAACCCGCCACCCACATACCCCTAATCTAACCCAAACCCCCCTTAAATAAACCTAACACTAAGCCCCTGAAGATCATCCTACCTTATCTTCACCATGCCAGGTTCACCGATCCGTCGTCCTCGGAAGTCTTGATCCAAGCCTCGGAAGTGTTGATCCAAGCCCAAGCGGGGGGCTGAAGAGTGACGTCCATCCTCGGGCTGAAGTCTGGATCCAAGCGGCGGCTGAAGAAATCCATCATCGGGCTGAAGTCGGAAGTCCATCATCGGGATGAAGTCTTCTATCAAGCAGCATCTTCAATCTTCTTTCTTCCGGAGTGGAGAGGAGCCATCTTCTTCCCAGCCGACGCGGATCCATCCTCTTCTAACGACGCCTACTGATCGGATCAGCCAATCGGATTGAACTTGAATCTGATTGGCTGATTCCATCAGCCAATCAGAATTTTCCTACCTTAATTCCGATTGGCTGATAGAATCCTATCAGCCAATTGGAATTCGACGAACGCCATCTTGGATGACGTCATTTAAAGGAACCGTCATTCGGCTAGTAGGCGTCGTTAGAAGAGGATGGATCCGTGTCGGCTGGGAAGAAGATGGCTCCGCTCCGGAAGAAAGAAGATTGAAGATGCTGCTTGATAGAAGACTTCATCCCGATGATGGACTTCCGACTTCAGCCCGATGATGGATTTCTTCAGCCGCCGCTTGGATCCAGACTTCAGCCCAAGGATGGACGTCACTCTTCAGACCCCCGCTTGGGCTTGGATCAACACTTCCGAGGCTTGGATCAAGACTTCCGAGGACCGATCGGTGAACCTGGCATGGTGAAGATAAGGTAGGAAGATCTTCAGGGGCTTAGTGTTAGGTTTATTTAAGGGGGGTTTGGGTTAGATTAGGGGTATGTGGGTGGTGGGTTGTAATGTTGGGGGGGGGGTATTGTATGTGTTTTTTTTACAGGCAAAAGAGCTGAATTCTTTGGGGCATGCCCCGCAAAGGGCCCTGTTCAGGGCTGGTAAGGTAAAAGAGCTTTGAACTTTTTTAATTTAGAATAGGGTAGGGCATTTTTTTATTTTGGGGGGCTTTGTTATTTTATTAGGGGGCTTAGAGCAGGTGTAATTAGTTTAAAATTGTTGTAATATTTTTCTAATGTTTGTAAATATGTTTTTATTTTTGTAACTTAGTTCTTTTTTATTTTTTGTACTTTAGTTAGTTTATTTCATTGTATTTATTTGTAGATATTGTATTTAATTAATTTATTGATAGTGTAGTGTTAGGTTTAATTGTAGATAATTGTATGTATTTTATTTAATTAATTTATTGAACGTGTAGTGTTAGGTTTAATTGTAACTTAGGTTAGGATTTATTCTACAGGTAATTTTGTAATTATTTTAACTATTTTATTTTTAAAGATTTTTATTTTTATTGTAAACATAAGTCATCACAATGCTTTGAAACATTACAGATATGAGGTAAACACAGCAATCACAAAAAAGATATCTCGCATGGCATTAACATGACATAAATATTGCATAATTAGACCAGGCATTCGTCTCCATTCCCAATAGACCGAAAGATCAAACTATAACTTAGTGGAAGGTGAAATGAGGAGTGAATAGCAGTGTTCACAGATTGGGTGAATCGTGATCAGATGGTTTAGTAAGATTTTGGCGTTTATCTCGCCTTTTGTTCTGCTTTTTTTTTTTTAAAGCGGAATTACGCTAGTAGCTAGTTATCCTGTGGGTATTGCCTGTATAAGCAATGGAGCGGAAGCAAGGGCCAACGGGGGCCACCGCTCCAAAGAAGTGAGATTAAGCTTCAATCATCTTTGTAGTGTCGTGGGCGAAAGTACCCCCTATGGGGGGGGAGAGGGTAGTATGTAAGGGGGGGGCTCATTGAGTGGGAGGGGGGGGGGAGGGGGGGGGGGGGAGGGAGGGGGGAGGAGGGTGAACAGATCATCCCGTACCCGGATCAAAGGCCTGTGGTACTAGGGGGGCAGGAAGTCCTAGGGTTTAGTTCTGAGACTCTGCAGGTAGGCTTCCCAGGGTTCCCAAACAAGACAAAAAATTTCCGACTTGCGCTGGATTCTGTAGACATAGTCTTCCATGGACTTGACATAATTCAGGTATTCCAAGACACTCTGCCACTTTGGGGGGTGCACTTTTTTCCAGTTCCTGGCAATTGTCATTTTAACTGAGGTGAGTATGTAGATAAGAAGGGTTCTCTGGTGAGGAGGCATTTTCTCCAAACCCAGGTGTAGGAGAGCCATTCCAGAGTCTTTTATCTCTGGGAGACCCATCAAACCACAGATCTTACTGGTCTTATCCCAGAGTGACTTTAGGTTAGGACAAGTCCACCAGGTGTGCAGTGGGGTGCCAATGTCACCACAATTCCTCCAACAGGTTGGAGGGTGATTAGGGTAGAGGGTTTGCAATCTGGTCGGGACCAGATGCCACCTAGTGAGCATTTTAAAGTAGAGTTCGTACATCGTGGTGCAATGTAAGACGGCCTTGGTTGTAGCAATAGCCAATGCCCATTTCTTAGGTGAGTATACCTTTTGCAGCTCTGCCTCCCAGGAGAGCATATGTCTCGTCTTAGGAATTACGGGGGGAACCAGTAGGCAACGATAATGTGCCGTGAGAGGTTTATAGGTCTGAAGGCCCGTTTTCCATCGTGCTTCCCAAGCAGTAAGAGGCCGTGGGGCGTCACTCAGGAATCCCCAGGCTTTCAGTAGAGATCTTAGTCTTAGAAGTTCAAATGTCAGTTGCCTCGGGATCTCAAAGTTCGTCACCATCTCTTCTTGTGTTAGAAGCCGATCTGCTACATAAAAATCGCCTACTGTCAAAATTCCGGCCTGCCGCCATAAGTTCAGTCTCATATTGGGAAGGGTCTGAAGTATGGGGAGTACAGGTTGGATAGGAGAAGGATGGGGGGCGATCTGAGTGTGGTGTCGCAGTTTATACCATAGCATTTGGCATCCTCTAACAATTGGATTAGAGATGGTGTGAGCGGTGGCGAGATGCGGGGGAAACCATAGCAAATCAGCCAGATCTATATAGGCGGGTAATGAAGCCTGTTCCAGGTCCCTCCATCTCGTGGGGGGGAGGTCTCGTCCCCAAGCAGAGACATGAGAGATCATAGCCGCCTCATAGTACATCTTCACACTCGGTAATCCCAGCCCTCCCTGATCTAGGGGGGACTGTAAGATTGCGGCCGCTACTCTGGGTTTCTTGTTGTTCCAGACGTATCTGTTAAATAGGGTCTGAAAGTTTTTCAGTAGTTTATCTGGGACTGGGAGGGGAATACATCGCATAATGTATGTTAGCTTGGGAAGTAGCATCATCTTCAGAGCCACGATTCTACCCATCCAAGAGAGTTCGTCATATTTCTTTGCTCTCAGATGCTTGTCTACAGTCTTCAACAAAACGTGGTAGTTCTCATGAAGAACCATCTCCTTATCGTAAGACAAGAAGACACCTAGGTGCCGGATACCTTTGGTGGACCATTTGAAAGAGTATTGCTGTCGCAAAGTTCTCTGTTCTAGATGGTCCAAATGAATCGGGAACGCCTCCGTCTTGGTTACATTTATTTTATAGTTAGAGAGCATACCGAATCTTTCAATAAGTGCCATCAGCGGCGGGAGCGATAAGGTCGGCTCTGTGATGAAAAGTGTAAGATCATCCGCGAATAGCGCCACCTTTTGAACTGAATCATGTAGCAGCAGACCTTGAATTTGGGCGTCCTGTCTGATGGCTTCCGCCAGTGGCTCCATGACCATCGCAAAAAGGAGTGGCGACAGGGGGCATCCCTGCCTCGTCCCATTTCGTATGTGTATTTTAGGGGAGCAAAAGCCCAACCCCTTGACCACAGCCGTGGGGAGGGTGTAGAGGGCCGCTACGGCCCCACAGAACGAGAGCGGGACCCCAAATGTTCTTAGAGTCTCAAACATATATTCCCATCTCACCCTGTCGAAGGCCTTTTCGGCATCTAATGACAGGGTGAGAAGGGGCAAGCCCATGTCATGCGATTCAGCGAAGATGTTCAGCAGTCTACGGGTGTTGTCAGAGCCCTGTCTGCCTTGGACAAATCCAACTTGGTCTAGGTGGATTATAGAGGGGAGGTGTTTCCCTAGTCTCGTCGCGAGAACTTTAGAGTATATCTTAATGTCCACGTTGATGAGGGAAATAGGTCTATAGCTCTCACATTCCTTGGGGTCTTTTCCTTCTTTAGGGATGGCCATGATAGTAGCCTCCAGGAATTCTCCTAACATCTTTCCTCTTTTAGCCACATCATTAAACAGTCGGAGCAGAAGAGGAGAGATAAGAGACACAAAGGTTCTGTAAAAGAGGGTGGAGAAGCCGTCCGGACCAGGAGCCTTATGAGGCTTAAGGGACAGGACGGCAGCTTTCACCTCCTCCAAGGTAAATGGTCTATCAAGGTCTGCAACAGACTCCTCACTTAGCTGTGGTAATTGCAACTTGGTTAGAAATTGCCTCAACTCCCTACCGCTCACCGGTGGGTCATTGGCACCGCTGTCTAGGTCGTAAAGAGCAGCGTAATAGTCCGAGAAGGCCTGGCCAATCTCCTTAGGAGAGCAGACCATGCCCCGAGCTGAATTGATGGCCGGGATCCTACTGGCGACCGCCCTGTTATGAAGTTTACGAGCTAAGAGCCTATCGGCTTTGTTCCCTTTGCTGTAATATACTTGTTTTAATTTGAATAGGTTGGTTTGCACTCTTAAAAGCTCCCGTTTATTGATCTCAGCCCTTATTGCACCCACCTGGGTGGCAAGAGCAGGGTCCGGGGCTTTTTTATTGGCCATCTCCAGGGATCTTAGTTCGGTATATAATTTAGATAAGGGGATCTTATGGACCTCCTTCCACTGGGACTTTTTCTTTATGAAATGGCCTCTCAGGTACGCCTTAAGGGTGGCCCAAACTATTTCAAGACTCGTATCTCCAGTATCATTGTGTGTTAAGAAATCTAGAATGATTTCATGTAGGAGTGGAACCTCTGTTTCTGTGAGACACTGGTCTGGGAGTTTCCAAGACGGCCTACAGTCAAGGGACTGTAAGGCCAAGAGTTGGGCACTGACCATATCATGATCCGACCATGGACAGGGCCTGATCTTTGATGCGGCGAAGTTGTCGAGTGTCCATGAGTCACAGAGCAGATAATCCAGCCGAGAATATGAATTATGGGGCACCGAATGGTGTGTGTAGTCTAGTTCAGTCGGAGCTAGGCATCTCCATACATCAAACAGTCCAAATTGATACATGAGTCGTCGGAAGGCCATTGATAGAGAAATTAGGTTACGGTCTGTTGGGTGGCTTGTGTTCCTTTTCTTGTCTAGCACCGGGTTCCAGACCAGGTTCAGATCGCCCCCCATCAAGAGATGTCCTCTCTTGATTGAGTCTAGCTTGTGTAGGAATTTTCGGAGAAAGGGGATCTGTCCCGTGTTCGGGACGTAAATGGATGCCAGCGTGTAAAGGGCTCCATTCAGGACACAGACCATGATAAGGAACCTACCCTCGGGGTCTCGTTCTATGTGGTCAATCGTACAAGTAACATCCCGGTGGATCAGTATGGCAACTCCTCTCTTTTTTTCCGTATAGGAGGCGATTTCACAGATCGGGTATAAAGGGGAACTCCTGGGCTGCCTAGAGCCCCTTTCCCAGTGAGTCTCCTGCAAAAACATTAAATGTATTCTGTGGGCAGACAGGTAATTAAACAGAAGACTCCTTTTGGTAGGCGAGTTAAGGCCCTGGGCGTTCAGGGTGGCAGCCAAAACGGGAGCCATTGTATGGGCGGGCGCCACCTGCGTAGTCGATGAGGACCTCAATCGCGGGTACGGGGGAAGGGTTTAATGCGGGTGTCGCAAATAAGTGGGAACAAGGGGATGTGGGTAGGAAAAAGGAGGGGGCCAGGGGTTGGGGCACTCCAGGCCACGAACAGGACGTCTTGATGGTCAAACGCTACTAGCGAATATTGATGTGTATATAAACACTATCGCAATGAGTGATCTCGCAACTAAGAGTTGGAGAGCACAACTATAGGTATGGGGGGGGGGGAGAGGCCGGCAAAGATAGCCAAGCCCCAGTCGGTCAGTTTAAAGCGTGCAAGAATAGGGAGAGCGAGAGAGAGGGAGAGAGGGAGCCAGGGTAAAGCTCCCCTCCCCCCTCGCCCACGCCCCCAGTCACTATTGCAATTTTCTCGCTATAAGCGAGGGTCTTGTATTATGTTACTGTAATAAGTGAATGTCACTATCTCTGGTATAAGGCTAAGAAAGAAACTGAGGTGCGGGGAGTCTAATCTCAGTTCTGTAAAAATGAGGTTTGAGGGAGAGAGTAGAACGGGAGACTCGTGCGTTAGACTATATGTAAGTTTCTCCATCTATAGCGTCTCCTCAGGAGGGGTTAAGTGCATACGGGGTACCCGTGTAGGAGAGGGTGTCTCTGGCCCCAAATATTCTACTATTATGTACATAGGAGGTAGAATAAAGAGCTAAGTGCAGAAGAGGAAAAGCAACAATAAACAGCATCAACATCTATGTAAACAGTCAATAGAAGATGGCCATCGTCAGTACGCATGGGCTTAGCTTTGGTGGGGTGTCAATCCTATACTATAGGGCTAGTTGCACATGTGAGTCTGACAATCCCCAATTTGGGAGCTAATCTAATTCCTGGGGGATCAGGTACCTAAGGGGGGGACTGTTATTTTAAGCGGCATGAGCTCTACACAATCGATGGGGCAAATACTGGGGAGGCTTATGAGTATCTATAAATAATGTACTCAACCTTAGAGTTATTGGTCATAGATGGGAATTGGGAAATATGCGACTCCTGACGATAGCCATCAAACCCCTGAGAGATATATATATATATAAATCAGTTGTAACAGCATCAACGTGGGGACCTAATGGTCGCCAGGTTGAGGACTCTAGACAGATAATGGTTTTTGTACTTCTGATATATCTTGAGGTACATACATAACTAACAGTAAAAACAAGAACAGGGTAAACATTAACAACCTAGTTACAAAGAACATCACATAACATCACATAATGATGACCATCAAACCAGAAGGGCCAATTTTGGGATTAAATAGGTCCTGGGACTTAGGCTGCTATGAAACGGATGGTGAATACCATATGGGTGTTCCCCTGATTCAACTCCTGCCATTCCTTTTAAGAAGAAAAACAGCTACTCCAGCAAATATGGTTTAGAGGGGCAAGGGTCTTCAAACAGGTGTATTCTATTTTAATTCTAGGGGGTATGTTACCTAAGGCGGGGGTGCAAGGTTATGCGCTGCACATGCTACGGGTTAGTTATTCTACTAAACAAAAGGCTGGGGCAAGCGCATCTCTATACGATACGCATCAAAGCATTGGGGTAATAATAGGGTGGGGGGTTAGCTCCCTTGCACTGCATTAACTAATCTAGTGAAGGTGGGCAGACTGGGGTGGGAATGTAAAGCTGTTGTTGTTAATGTGCTCTGCTGCCGAGGGATATCCCTTCAATGTGATTAGGGTATGTGCCCCAGTAAGCGATACTCTTCTGAGTAGGATGCTAAAACACAATAAGTCCCAGGGAACACACAACTTGACTGACCTGAACAAAATAGTTAAGTACAATTTACGAATAGTTACAAGTACAAGGGAGTAGGTTAAGAGAGGGGAGGAAAAAGGAGGAAGAGGAGAAGAGTGGTATAGTAGAGAAGGAGAAGGAGAAACGAAAAGGGGGAGGAGGTGAGACGAGGAGGAGAGACAACCAAAGAACAACGTAACAACAATGTAAAGAGAGAGGACATCCATTATGTCTTAGCAGTCTCACCAATCTTCGTGTACCCTCGGTACACACGAGTCAGTCTCTGTAGAAGTAGAGAGTCTCTCAATTGTAAGACCCCAATTGGGGAGACAGTCATATGCACATCAGAGCAGTGACCAGGATGGAGTATCTCACGAGGGAGCGTCTCTAGTCTTAGATATTGTAGTATTTCTCTGGTCACTACTGGGTCTCTGTGGAAGGGAGCCCCACTCAGGGGCTGATGCTCTCAGGCCTCTACCAGGTACAACTGCTTGGGGTGGTATTGGAGGATCTTGTGGCAGTAGGCCCCAGCTTTGGAGCAATTCCCTTGCCTGTTGAGGTGAGGATGCTGCATATTGCTGTCCATCTTTGTTGATGTAGAGCTTAACAGGGAAACCCCATCTGTATTTAATGCCCTTGTCTCTCAAGATTTTAGTGTAGGGTTGGTAGTGTCTTCTGATCTGGAGAGTGTGTGGAGAGAGATCCTGGAATACCTGAATGTCAGCATATTGCTCTGGGAGTGATTTGTCCCCCGCCAGGGCCCTCAGAAGTTTCTCTCGAAACGTGTAATAATGCAGGCGGGCGACAACATCTCTTGGTTTATCACCCTCAGCTGTCCTCGGCCTCAGGGCTCTATGGGCTCTATCAAGTAGCATCTCTTGCTCGTTCTCCTGACCAAGGACTGCAACAAAAAAGTCGTGGAGGAATTTTCCAAGTTCCTGCGGGGGGACAGTTTCTGGGATACCTTTCACCCTGATATTGTTGTGGCGAATCCTGTCCTCAAGATCCGCAAGTTTAAGCTCGAGGTCAGTGATCTGCTCTGCCAAACTCTGTGAGTAATCTAAGAGGTTGCCGTGGTCTACCCTGAGATCTTCCTGTTTGCGTTCCAACGCATCGGTTCTTTCACCTATAAGGGCAATGTCCCTTTTTAGATCAGCATGTCCCTTATCAAACTTCTTGGAAAGAGAATCATGGTGCGAGGCCAGGAGCGACCTAATAGAGTCCATTAAGTTGTTATCAGTATCTGCATCTTGGTGCTGTAAACGGCTCGTGGCCTGGGATAAAGTTGTTCTGATGCGAGCATCATTAAGACTGCTCGTGTCTGAGGCATCCTCTTCTGAGCCTGATTGTTGTCTGGATGTATGTTGGCTAAAGTGGTCCGCCACTGTTCTCTTTGGGGTTTTGTGAGAGTTTTGTTTTCTTTTAAAGGATTGCGGCATCTTGTACTTTTGCAATTGTAGTGACATGAGATATGGAAGGCAAATAGTGGAGAAAGAGAAATACTGTTTTGCACTATAAAGAAATCTGCTGTAGGGCCGACTGGGGCCAGGACATCAGTGGAGGAGGTTAGCACATTTTGTTTTTACACAGGTCCTGGTGTCACATATATATTGAGGCTAGGCCGGTTGAGAGCTGGGCCCTGAGGCCCAAGAGTTGAAGTGGATTTCACTGGAACGTGTATTCTGGTCTGGTCTCTCCCCTGGGGGCTTGTCCCCTCAGGACGATGTGGGTGAAGGTATAGGGGTATGACCCGCAGGCAAACTGGGCCGGCGGGAAAGGGAGGGGAGAGACCTGTAGAGTCACAGTTACAGCTTGTTAAATGTTGGTCTGTGCCAGTAAGGAGGTTGTGTAGAGATCCTGGGAGAATGACACAATCAGTTTTCCCTAAGTAGTATCAGCAGCTCCCTGTACTGAAAGTTTGTGTGTATGGGCAAGCTGCGTGGATTCAGATGAAAAAGACACAGGACATTAAGGCTGATAACCTAGCTGATTTATTTGTGCTCCCTCCCTGGGAGAGCTAATGCAGGCCTTATGGTGAACTGAATGTCTATGTAGGTATAGCCTGGGTCTCAGCTTTATGTAGACAGGGGGATAGCGTCTGTGCTTCAAAGGGCCTTTTTGTTCACGTCTATATCTTCCTTCCAAACACTCTATAGGTTACCAGTGGAAGTGAGCATCAGGTAGTCATTGGTTAGGTAATAGTCCCAAAGAGACCCCTTCTGTGTGGTAGTCCCCGTACTAAAACGGAGCTGTGTTTGTAGGTAGTCTAAGGCCCAAGATGGCGGGTGTTCGCGCCTTTTTCTAAACAACTGCGCAACAGATAGGCCCAGCCACCGCTCTGTCTAACCCAGCAGGCTCTCCCTCTCGATCAGAGAGCACAGACGCTCACCCCCTGAAGCCCACTTCATAGGCAGCACTAACCTTCGAGGGTCCCTGGTTACAATCGGGCAAGGCTCCCAGCCGCACGATCTTCTTCCCCAGATGTCTGAGCTGTTGGGTATGTGCTCCGGAGCGGGTCCCCGACCCTCCGGAGCAGTGCAGATGAAGGTAAGCTGGTGGCTGATCTCCGCGAAAAGGAGCAGAGTCTTTTGAGTACGGCCAGGCGGGACACCCGGTCCCACTGTCTCTATGCAGCGGCTGTCTGGTCTTCTGGGTAAGTGCTCCGGAGCGGGTCCCCGGCCCTCCGGAGCAATGCGGTGAGAGACAGGCGGCTGGTAGTAACAGAGGGTAACAATATCCAGTTCTCCGGAGCGGAGCCCCGACCCTCCGGAGACAGAGGACCTCAGCAACACATCCTAATAAAAGTTCATAGTGGCCGCAAGTTTCCAGATCTCCCCCAGAGCAGTGTAGAGATATGTTGCCACGAGCTCGATAGCCACAATCCAGCTTCTTGATTTTAAGGAAAGTCAGCCAGTCTGTAGGGTAAGGTAGTGGGCTGCATATACATACACTTTGGCCCAAATTTATAGCAAATTATTCAATTAATAATGCACTTAAACACTTTTCAGCTCAGGAGCTCAGTGCAAACACGTCCAGGCTGTGCTGCGGCTAGCTCCGCCCCCCATTTTAACTATTTTAGCTATTAAATAGTTCTTAACTATTTAATAGCTATTGTACCTGGTTAAAATAAATACAAAGTTACCTGTAAAATAAATATAAATCCTAAAATAGCTATAATATAATTATAATTTATATTGTAGCTATATTAGGGTTTATTTTACAGGTAAGTATTTAGCTTTAAATAGGAATAATTTATTTAATAAGAGTTAATTTATTTTGTTAGATTTAAATTATATTTAATTTAGGGGGGTGTTAGTGTTAGGGTTAGACTTAGCTTTAGGGGTTAATCCATTTATTACAGTAGCGGCGAGATTCGGTCGGCAGATAAGGGGTTAATAATTGAAGTTAGGTGTCGGCGATGTTAGGGAGGGCAGATTAGGGGTTAATACTATTTATTATAGGGTTATTGAGGCGGGAGTGCGGCGGATTAGGGGTTAATAACTTTATTATAGTAGCGGTGCGGTCTGCTCGGCAGATTAGGGGTTAATAAGTGTAGGCAGGTGGAGGCGACGTTGAGGGGGGGCAGATTAGGGGTTAAAAAATATAATATAGGGGTCAGCGGTGTTAGGGGCAGCAGATTAGGGGTACATAGCTATAATGTAGGTGGCAGCGGTGTACGGAGCGGCAGATTAGGGGTTAATAATAATATGCAGGGATCAGCGATAGCGGGGGCGGCAGATTAGGGGTTAATAAGTGTAAGGTTAGGGGTGTTTAGACTCGGGGTTCATGCTAGGGTGTTAGGTGCAGACTTAGGAGGTGTTTCCGCATAGCAAACAATGGTGCTGTGTTAGGAGCTGAACGCTGCTTTTTTGCAGGTGTTAGGTTTTTTTCAGCTCAAACAGCTCCATTGTTTTCTATGGGGGAATCGTGCACGAGCACGTTTTTGAAGCTGGCCGCGTCCGTAAGCACCGCTGGTATCGAGAGTTGAAGTTGCGGTAAATATGCTACACGCTCCTTTTTTGGAGCCTAACGCAGCCATTCTGTGAACTCTAAATACCAGCGGTATTTAAAAGGTGCGGCCAGAAAAAAGCACGTGTAGCTAACGCAACCCTTTGGCCGCAAAACCCTAAATCTAGGCGTAAATGATTTATGCAAAATCAAGTGTTTAATTTATTTATTTGTTTTATAATTAGTTTTTTTAACGTCACCTCAATGTTTTTTAAAAACTTTATGAAAGCAAAAAAATGTGCAACCAATGTGAAAGTAAAAAATGTCTAACTACTTATCAAGTTAAAGGGACAGTCAAGTCAAAATTAAACTTTTATGATTTAGATAGGGCATGCAATTTTCCAATTTACATTTATCATCAAATGTTGCTTTGTTCTCTTGGTATTCTTTTGTGAAAGCTAAACCTAGGTAGGCTCAAACTGACTTCTAAACCGTGGAAAACTGCCTTTTATCTGCATTTTGACAGTTTTTCACAGTTAGACAGTGCTAGTTCATGTTTGCCATATGGATAACATTCGGCTAGATTACGAGTTTTTGTCGGTAAGGCTTCCGGTGCTAACAAGCCTTTTTTTTCTCACGCTTACTTAAAACAACGCTGGTATTACAGGTTTTTTTCAACCCGGCGTTAGCCTCTAAAAAGTGAGCGGAGAGCAAAATTTAGCTCCACATCTCCCTGTAATACCAGCGCTGCTTATGGTAGCGGTGAACTGGCTAAACGTGCTCATGCATGATTTCCCCATAGGAAACAATGGGGTTGAGCTGGCTGAAAAAAAAACTAACACCTGCAAAAAAGCAGCGTTCAGTTTCTAATGCAGCCCCATTGTTTCCTATGGGAAAATACATTTTACATCTACACCTAACACCCTAACATGAACCCCGAGCCTAAACACCCCTAATATTACAGTTATTAACCCCTAATCTGCCGCCCCGACATCACCGACACCTACATTATATTATTAATCATCCGCTCCGGACACTGCCGCCACCTACTTTATACTAATGAACCCCTAATCTGCTGCCCCCAACATCGCTGACACCTACATTATATTTATTAACACCTAATCTGCCCCCCCAACTTCGCCGCAACCTAACTACAATTATTAACCCCTAATCTGCCGCCCCCAACGTCGCCGCCACTATAATAAATATATTAACCCCTAAACCTAAATCTAATCCTAACCCTAACACCCCCCTTAATTTAAATATAATTTAAAATAATCTTAATAAAATTACTACAATTAAATAAATTATTCATATTTAAAACTAAATACTTACCTATAAAATAAACCCTAAGCTAGCTACAATATAACTAATAGTTACATTGTATCTATCTAAGGATTTATTTTTATTTTACAGGCAAGTTTGTATTTATTTTAACTAGATAGAATAGCTACTAAATAGTTATTAACTATTTACTAACTACCTAGCTAAAATAAATACAAATTTACCTGTAAAATAAACCCTAACCTAAATTACAATTACACCTAACACTACACTATAATTAAATTAATTCCCTAAACTAACTACAATTAATTACAATTAAATTAAATAAACTAAAGTACGAAAAACAACAAACACTAAATTACAGAAAATAAAGAACTAATTACATTTTTTAAACTAATTACACCTACTCTAATCCCCTTAATAAAATAAAAAAGCCCCCCAAAATAATAAAATTCCCTACCCTATACTAAATTACAAATAGCCCTTAAAAGGGCCTTTTGCAGGGCATTGCCCCAAAGTAATCAGCTCTTTAACCTGTAAAAAAAATACAATACCCCCCAACATTAAAACCCACCACCCACACACCCAACCATACTCTAAAACCCACCCAATCCCCCCTTAATAAAACCTAACACTAACCCCTTGAAGATCACCCTACCTTGAGACGTCTTCACCCAGCCGGGCACAAGTGGTCCTCCAGAGGGGCCGAAGTCTTCATCCAATCCGGTCAGGAGGACCAGAAGTCTTCATCCAGGCGGCATCTTCTATTTTCATCCATCCGGAGCGGGTCCATCTTCAATCCAGCCGACGCGGAGCATCCTCTTCAAACGAAGTCCAACTAAAGAATGAAGGTTCCTTTAAATGATGTCATCCAAGATGGCGTCCCTTCAATTCCGATTGGCTGATAGGATTCTGTTCCAATCAGCCAATAGAATGCAAGCTCAATTCTATTGGCTGATTGCATCAGCCAATAGGATTTTTCCTACCTTAATTCCGATTGGCTGATAGAATCCTATCAGCCAATCAGAATTGAAGGGACGCCATCTTGGATAAAGTCATTTAAAGGAACCTTCATTCTTCAGTTGGACTTCGTTTGAAGAGAATGCTCCGCGTTGGCTGGATTGAAGATGGACCCGCTCCGCTCCGGATGGATGAAGATAGAAGATGCCGCCTAGATGAAGAATTCTGGCTGTCTGGATGTCCTCTTCTGCCCGGATCGGATGAAGACTTCAGCCCCTCTGGAGGACCACTTGTGCCCGGCTGGGTGAAGATGTCTCAAGGTAGGGTGATCTTCAAGGGGTTAGTGTTAGGTTTTATTAAGGGGGGATTGGGTGGGTTTTAGAGTAGGGTTGGGTGTGTGGGTGGTGGGTTTTAATGTTGGGGGGGTATTGTATTTTTTTTTAACAGGTTAAAGAGCTGATTACTTTGGGGCAATGCCCCACAAAAAGCCCTTTTAAGAGCTATTTGTAATTTAGTATAGGGTAGGGAATTTTATTATTTTTGGGGGCTTTTTTATTTTATTAGGGGGATTAGAGTAGGTGTAATTAGTTTAAAAAAAATTAATTACTTTTTTATTTTCTGTAATTTAGTGTTTGTTGTTTTTCGTACTTTAGTTTATTTAATTTAATTGTAATTAATTGTAGTTAGTTTAGGGAATTAATTTAATTATAGTGTAGTGTTAGGTGTAATTGTAACTTAGGTTAGGGTTTATTTTACAGGTAAATTTGTATTTATTTTAGCTAGGTAGTTATTAAATAGTTAATAACTATTTAATAACTATTGTACCTAGTTAAAATAAATACTAACTTGCCTATAAAATAAAAATAAACCCTGAGATAGCTACAATGCAACTATTAGTTATATTGTAGCTATCTTAGGCCTAGATTTAGATTTGGGCGGTAGCCGTCAAAACCAGCGTTAGAGGCTCCTAACGCTCGTTTTAGGCTACCGCCGGTATTTGGAGTCAGTCAGGAAAGGGTCTAACGCTCACTTTTTAGCCGCGACTTTTCCATACCGCAGATCCCCCTACGCCATTTGCGTATCCTATCTTTTCAATGGGATCTTTCTAACGCCGGTATTTAGAGTCGTGGCTGAAGTGAACGTTAGAAATCTAACGACAAAACTCCAGCCGCAGAAAAAAGTCAGTAGTTAAGAGCTTTCTGGGCTAACGCCGGTTTATAAAGCTCTTAACTACTGTGCTCTAAAGTACACTAACACCCATAAACTACCTATGTACCTCTAAACCAAGGTCCCCCCACATCGCCGCCACTATATTTAAATTTTTTAACCCCTAATCTTCTGCTCCGTACACTGCCGCCAGCTACGTTACCCCTATGTACCCCTAATCTGCTGCCCCTAACACCGCCGACCCCTATATTATATTTATTAACCCCTAACCTGCCGCCCCCGCTATCGCTGACCCCTGCATATTATTATTAACCCCTAATCTGCCGCTCCGTACACCACCGCCACCTACATTATAGCTATGTACCCCTAATCTGCTGCCCCTAACACCGCCGACCCCTATATTATATTTATTAACCCCTAATCTGCCGCCCCCGCTATCGCTGACCCCTGCATATTATTATTAACCCCTAATCTGCCGCTCCGTACACCACCGCCACCTACATTATAGCTATGTACCCCTAATCTGCTGCCCCTAACACCGCCGACCCCTATATTATATTTATTAACCCCTAATCTGCCCCCTCAACGTCGCCTCCACCTGCCTACACTTATTAACCCCTAATCTGCCGAGCAGACCGCACCGCTACTATAATAAAGTTATTAACCCCTAATCCGCCTCACTCCCGCCTCAATAACCATATAATAAATAATATTAAGCCCTAATCTGCCCTCCCTAACATCGCCGACACCTAACTTTAATTATTAACCCCTAATCTGCCGACCTAATCTCACCGCTACTGTAATAAACGTATTAACCCCTAAAGCTAAGTCTAACCCTAACACTAACAACCCCTAAGTTAAATATAATTTAAATCTAATGAAATAAATTAACTCTTATTAAATAAATTATTCCTATTTAAAGCTAAATACTTACCTGTAAAATAAATCCTAATATAGCTACAATATAAATTATATTATATTATAGCTATTTTAGGATTTATATTTATTTTACAGGTAACTTTGTATTTATTTTAACTAGGTACAATAGCTATTAAATAGTTAAGAACTATTTAATAGCTAAAATAGTTAAAATATTTACAAATTTACCTGTAAACCTAACACTACACTATCAATAAATAAATTAAATAAAATACCTACAATTACCTACAATTAAACCTAACACTACACTATCAATAAATGAATTAAATACAATACCTACAAATAACTACAATTAAATAAACTAACTAAAGTACAAAAAATAAAAAAGAACTAAGTTACAAAAAATAAAAAAATATTTACAAACATTAGAAAAATATTACAACAATTTTAAACTAATTACACCTACTCTAAGCCCCCTAATAAAATAACAAAGCCCCCCAAAATAAAAAAAATGCCCTACCCTATTCTAAATTAAAAAAGTTCAAAGCTCTTTTATCTTACCAGCCCTGAACAGAGCCCTTTGCGGGGCATGCCCCAAGAAATTCAGCTCTTTTGCCTGTAAAAAAACACATACAATACCCCCCCCCAACATTACAACCCACCACCCACATACCCCTAATCTAACCCAAACCCCCCTTAAATAAACCTAACACTAAGCCCCTGAAGATCTTCCTACCTTATCTTCACCTCACCGGGTATCACCGATCGGTCCTGGCTCCAAAATCTTCATCCAACCCAAGCGGGGGCTGGCGATCCATAATCCTGCGGCTGAAGAGGTCCAGAAGAGGCTCCAAAGTCTTCATCCTATCCGGGAAGAAGAGGCGATCCAGACCGGCAACCATCTTGATCCAAGCGGCATCTTCTATCTTCATCCGATGAGGAACGGCTCCATTGTGAAGACCTCCAGCGCGGATCAATCTTCTTCCGACGGAGTCCAACTGAAGAATGACGGTTCCTTTAAGGGACGTCATCCAAGATGGCGTCCCTCGAATTCCGATTGGCTGATAGGATTCTATCAGCCAATCGGAATTAAGGTAGGAAAATTCTGATTGGCTGATGGAATCAGCCAATCAGAATCAAGTTCAATCCGATTGGCTGATCCGATCAGCCAATCAGATTGAGCTCACATTCTATTGGCTGTTCCGATCGGAAGAAGATTGGTCCGCGCTGGAGGTCTTCACGATGGAGCCGTTCCTCATCGGATGAAGATAGAAGATGCCGCTTGGATCAAGATGATTGCCGGTCTGGATCGCCTCTTCTTCCCGGATAGGATGAAGACTTTGGAGCCTCTTCTGGACCTCTTCAGCCGCAGGATTATGGATCGAAAGCCCCCGCTTGGGTTGGATGAAGATTTTGGAGCCAGGACCGATCGGTGATACCCGGTGAGGTGAAGATAAGGTAGGAAGATCTTCAGGGGCTTAGTGTTAGGTTTATTTAAGGGGGTTTGGGTTAGATTAGGGGTATGTGGGTGGTGGGTTGTAATGTTGGGAGGGGGGGGGTATTGTATGTGTTTTTTTACAGGCAAAAGAGCTGAATTCTTTGGGGCATGCCCCGCAAAGGGTCCTGTTCAGGGCTGGTAAGGTAAAAGAGCTTTGAACTTTTGTAATTTAGAATAGGGTAGGGCATTTTTTTATTTTTGGGGGCTTTGTTATTTTATTAGGGGGCTTAGAGTAGATGTAATTAGTTTAAAATTGTTGTAATATTTTTCTAATGTTTGTAAATATTTTTTTATTTTTTGTAACTTAGTTCTTTTTTATTTTTTATACTTTAGTTAGTTTATTTAATTGTAGTTATTTGTAGGTATTGTATTTAATTCATTTATTGATAGTGTAGTGTTAGGTTTAATTGTAGGTAATTGTAGGTATTTTACAGGTAAATTTGTAAATATTTTAACTATTTTAGCTATTAAATAGTTCTTAACTATTTAATAGCTATTGTACCTGGTTAAAATAAATACAAAGTTACCTGTAAAATAAATATAAATCCTAAAATAACTATAATATAATTATAATTTATATTGTAGCTATATTAGGATTTATTTTACAGGTAAGTATTTAGTTTTGAATAGGAATAATTTATTTAATAAGAGTTCATTTATTTTGTTAGATTTAAATTATATTTAACTTAGGGGGGGTGTTAGTGTTAGGGTTAGACTTAGCTTTAGGGGTTAATACATTTATTAGAATAGCGGTGAGCTCCAGTCGGCAGTTTAGGGGTTAATGTTTGAAGTTAGGTGTCGGCGATGTTAGGGAGGGCAGATTAGGGGTTAAAACTATTTATTATAGGGTTATTGAGGTGGGAGTGAGGCGGATTAGGGGTTAATAACTTTATTATAATAGAGGTGCGGTCCGCTCGGCAGATTAGGGGTTAATAAGTGTAGGCAGGTGGAGGCGACGTTGTGGGGGGCAGATTAGGGGTTAATAAATATAATATAGGGGTCGGCGGTGTTAGGGGCAGCAGATTAGTGGTACATAGGGATAATGTAAGTAGCGGCGGTTTACGGAGCGGCAGATTAGGGGTTACAAAAATATGCAGGGGTCAGCGATAGCGGGGGAGGCAGAATAGGGGTTAATAAGTGTAAGGTTAGGGGTGTTTAGACTCGGGGTACATGTTAGAGTGTTAGGTGCAGACGTAGGAAGTGTTTCCCCATAGCAAACAATGGGGCTGCGTTAGGAGCTGAACGCGGCTTTTTTGCAGGTGTTAGGTTTTTTTTTCAGCTCAAACAGCCCCATTGTTTTCTATGGGGGAATCGTGCATGAGCACGTTTTTGAAGCTGGCCGCGTCCGTAAGCACCGCTGGTATCGAGAGTTGAAGTTGCGGTAAATATGCTATACGCTCTTTTTTTGGAGCCTAACGCAGCCATTCTGTGAACTCTAAATACCAGCGGTATTTAAAAGGTGCGGCCAGAAAAAAGCCAGCGTAGCTAACGCACCCCTTTGGCCGCAGAACTCTAAATCTAGGCGTTAGGGTTTATTTTATAGGTAAGTATTTAGTTTTAAATAGGAATAATTTAATTAATTGTAGTAATTTTATTTAGATTTATTTAAATTATATTTAAGTTAGGGGGGTTAGGGTTAGACTTAGGGTTAGGGGTTAATACTTTTAATATAGTTGTAGCGACGTTGGGGGCAGCAGATTAGGGGTTAATAAATGTAGGTAGGTGTCGGCGATGTTAGGAACGGCAGATTAGGGGTTAATAAAATTCAACTAGTGTTTGCGAGGCGGGAGTGCAGCAGTTTAGGGGTTAATATGTTTATTTAAGTGGCGGCTATGTCCGGTCGGCAGATTAGGGGTTAAAAACTTTATTTAAGTGTTTGCGATGTGGGGGGGGGGCTCGGTTTAGGGGTTAATAGGTAGTTTATGGGTGTTATTGTACTTTTTAGCACTTTAGTTAAGAGTTTTATGTTACGGCGTTAGCCCATAAAACTCTTAACTACTGACTTTTAAATGCGGTAGGAGTCTTGACAGGAGAGGGTGTACCGCTCATTTTCTCCAAGACTCGTTATGCCGGCGTTAGGAAAATCCCATTGGAAAGATAGGATACGCAATTGACGTAAGGGGATTTGCGGTATGCTCGAGTCGCGGAAGAAAAGTGAGCGGTACACCTCTACCTGCCAGACTCGTAATACCAGCGGGCATTAAAAAGCAGCGTTGGGACCTCTCAACGCTGCTTTTTAAGGCTAACACAAGACTCGTAATCTAGGCGATTGTAATTTAGGAGTTAGCACTGATTGGCTAAAATGCATGACGTTCAAAAGCACTGAGATAAGGGGGAAGTCTGCAGATGCTTATATACAAGTTAATCACAGAGGTAATACATGTATTAATATAACAGTGTTCGTTATGCAAAACTGGGGGATAGGTAATAAAGGGATTATCTATCTTTTTAAACAATAATATTTTGCAAGTAGACTGTCCCTTTAACTATATGCTGCATTGCAGCCTCTTAACCAGAATACTGCTGGACAGCAACAGTAATACAATCCAGCAATTACCAGCCATGTGATGCATGGGAACTGCATTGTTTATTGATATGTTAAACACACAGTTATTTGTCAGCAGCGAGACTGTGCTATTTTAGAGAGAGGGACTAATAGCATGGTCTTGCCTCTCCCGGCAAGAACTAAGTTATTATAGGCACACAATCCCTTAACGACCAGCGATGTTCCATTACATTTAAATAGCTTCTATTTAATAATTTTCATATAAAAAATATTTAGCATTCCTGTTTATTCACAATAATGATAAAGTAATAATAATGACCTGAAAGTGCAGCTATATTTCAACCTGAGGGTACATAGTTTTGGTGAATCCATGTTTTTTGTTTTTTTTTGCAAAACCTTCATTATGCTCTCTATAACATGTTTTCCACCACTTGTGCTCTGAATGTTTGCTCTACAAATTTAGTTGGAGCATTTTGAAGATATTTCTTCATGCATTCATAATCAAAAAAGTATAGGCTTTATTGAAGTCATGCTGTTTCTGAATATAATTGCATGCTTTTATTATACTTGATGGACATTTTAATGAAGCAAAGTGAATGTTCAATGAGACTATATTTTAATACAAGTATTCCGAATATCTCATATACACCATTAAGTAAGAAATCACAAATTGATTTTTTCAGATTCTGTAATTGGACCAGACATCTACCGTGCACTATGTTGTCTCAAAAAAAAAGTTATTTTAACACAGGTCATAGAGGGGACAACTAAAGCAGAAATGTTCTATGTATCTAAAATGGTCTATTCTATTCCAGATCCCCTAAGCCTAGCTTGCTAGGCTGGAACACACCTTTGTATTTATAAGGATATTTCTATATTTTTTACACAAGTGAATAAATATATTTTCTGAACCAAGGGATAGTGGCCTATTTTTTAATAAGTTGTTATTTTATTCAGCATTAAAATGGTTTATCATTTTTAACCTCTTTATTATTGAGGGTCAAAATGTAATGTAATATTTTTCAATCTAAACAAATAAAGCCCCACACCTCTAAATTAATTAAAAAAAAAATGCCCACCAGGTATACTTGTTCTCTCTGATAAGCCATTTCCATTATCTGATAGATTTCCATCAATGTAAACATTCCAAGATCCATCTGTACTTGACCATGAAACTGCAATATGATGCCATTTTCCATCATTCACTGAGGGACAATTTGTTATTTTCCCATTTCCATTGACATAAAGTACCCACCTGTGCAATAAATAGCAAATCATCAGCAATATTATTGGCACATTTATATAAAAAAAAAAAAAAAAATACCCAGAAACAACTGTTATAGATAAATATACTTGAAAAATAATGCAGCATAATTGTAAAACACTGACATGGAAATGTCACATAAACATCTCTAAGTAAAAAGGGAAGATATTTAACGTCAAAATTTCTTCAGCTTACCAGAATAAGTGCTCTGTCAACAATTATACTTCAGCTGTTGTCCAGCTGCAATTTGAAAAAAATAGCCAATCAGCAACAGCAGTGCTGAGGTCATACTTTGCTGTGATTTCATGAGATTTCACTGACATATTGTGAGATTTCATAGAAAACTTCCTTAAACTGAATAGGAAAATAACATGACAGTGACTGCACACGCAAGATGCACAGACCCTTGCAAGTCTTGGGACTAGCATCCTGACTGGCTGCTTAAAGTCTCTTTACAGTGGGGTGTGAACTTTTAGGTAAAATATCTTACTTTTTTACATAGAGATGTTAGGGTGATATTTTGTAGTCAGCTTTTTAAAGCTATGCTGCATCACTTTCAAGTGCTTCAACATTTTTGTATTGTTTTATTTAATAGACGAGCAAGCACATTTGCTATCTTCTAAAAATGTCTATTTAAATACTGTTATATGGTAATAACTGTAAAATTTAAAAAAATATGTTAAACATTTTTAACAAGATTTGATGTTCTCCTGAAAAATACATTAGTGTAATCTCTGCAAACATAAATGCCTCCATGTCTGTATCTGTGAAACTCAGAGGTGTAAACAAAAGCAATAACTGATAAACTCTATTGACTTCCCTTGAATATTATATGATTGAATAGTCGGTTACTGCAATGTTAATTATGAACATCTTTGCAAACTTTTTACTGATACTTTTATTGGACTTTAGTTGATTAAATTTAAATGTTCAGAACTTCTTCACTGCCATTATTATCCCTGTTATTAATAAACAACTTTAGATGCAACATTGCTTGAAACATACAGATAACAATATACACTGTGTGGCCACTTTATTAGGTACAGCCCTGCTGTGCACACAAATGGTTTGTTTCACTACGTTGCACGTTACATGGCCACAGTTTTGATATAAATACAGCAGAACAACCACATGAATGGGGAAGAGCAGTGATCTAATGGACTTTACACTTGACATGATATCAGGTGCAAGACGTGCTAGAAGAAGTGTATCTGAAAAAGCAGTACTCCTGAACTTTTCACATACCACAGTTTCAAGGGTGTATCAAAAATGGTGCAATAAACAAAAAACATCCAGTCAGCGGAAGAAAAATGTTCGTTGATGAGAGAGGTCAGAGGAGGATGGCTAGACTTGTGCAAGCAAACAGACAGGCCACAAATTCACGAATCACATCAGAATTCAACCTTTCTTCAGATAAAAAAATATTGCAAAGCTGTTGAAGCCCATCAGCAATCACTAGGCACACCTTGTTTTGAGGATGGGCTACAACAGCTGGCGATCACGTTGGGTACCGTTGTTATCATAGAAGAACAAGAGAGAACGCCTTCTGTGAGCACAACAACACCAGCACTGGACTATCAAAGACTGGAAAAAGGTTGCTTGGTCTGACAAGTAGAAGTTCCAAGTGCGTGATGTTGGTGGCAGGCTCCAAATTCGGCAAAAAAGCATGAATCCATGGACCTGTCATGTCTGATAAAAACTGTGCAATATGGTGGGGGTGGTGTTATGGTGTGGGGAATGTTTTCCTGGCACACGTTGGGACCATTGATACCCCTAGATTCATGTCTGAATGTCACAGTGTACGTAAACATAATTGTTGATCAAGTGCATCCATTCATGTTGACAGTTTATCCTCAGGCAGATGGCTACTTCCTGCAGGATAATGTGCCAGTGCAAAAAGCCTGCATCACTATGGGATGGTTCCTGGTACATGACAATGACTTTTCTTTGCTGCAGTGGCCTGCTCAGTCCCCAGATCTTCATCCTATTGAACATCTTTGGGATGAGCTGGAAAGGGCTATTCCCTGCAGGCCTACACTTCCATTGAATTCCTCCATTGAATATCCAGGAGTTGCGTGACATACCTGGAGTTGCATGACACACTCATGTCTGCATGGTACACAATACCTCCAGAATGTTTTCAGCATCTTGTTGAATCCATGCATAGACTAATTCAGGCTGTTTTTGATGGCTAAAGGAGGCTCAACATGCTGCTAGGTAGCTGTATCTAATAAAATGGCCACACAGTGTATATAGCAGGCATAATCAAATTTTTCAAGTTGCTTAGGCAGAATACTCCATCTATGTATGGTCCTTTTTATTTATATTCTACCTCTCACATACCCTAACACTTTTTGTAATATAAATATAATATTCCTAACAGATATCACGTTACAATATAATACATGAGTAGTTATTAACCATTAATTCACAGAGTAATCGCACTGCTGTTCAACTCTCTCCCTGCTTTTCAACTCTCTTTCTGATGTTCAACTGCTCTCTCTCTCTGCAGATCAACTCTCTTTTTGCTCACAAGCTACCCTCCCCCACTCCCAATCAGACACCACCAAAAAGGCACACACACTTCTCACGCATCCTTTTTTCATGTATCCACCACCTCAGAACTGTAATTCCTCGACTGCAGAGCTGCTAACAGCTGCAGATATTGCGTGTCATACAACTGTGATGGACATAAAACTAATACCAGCTCCAGCATTGTGCATATATAGTAAAAAATAAAATAAGTAAACAGTCATGATAACAAAATGGGAAATCCCTTCAAAAAGTTCTAGGGACAAAAGGGACAGTGTGTGTAATAAACGGGACAATCCTGTTAAAGATGGGATGTCTGGTCACTCAAAGGTCTCATCTTACATCATTTTTAATACTGTTTCAGGCTTCATATGAGGCTTTTTGTTTCATGCTTGAGAAATGTGTGTTTGGTGACTTCATTGATTGTTTACATTGCTGAACAGACTGTAGAGAAGCAGCTTATATTTGATGAGTAAGAGAGCTGAACATATTGCATTCTGGGTGTATTAATGACCATGAGCAAGGGAAACAAGAGCCTAAAAATGTCATTGTAATGTTGTATTGTTAATAAAGCTGACACTCTGGTGAGTGCCAGTGTTCTTCATAGGATGAAAATTAGGGCCCCATGACCTAAAGCTCTCTGTTCTAAAATGATCCTCCAGCACTGCAACATCCTTCACAGGATTCTAGAAAGGTTATTTTTGATCATCAGGCTCTTAGCCTTGTCTTCTAATTTTGTAACTTATAATATATTGCATTACTGAGTATATATATATATATATATATATATATATATATATATATATATATATATATAATATATATATATATACACACACACACACACACACACACACACAAATTTTTGGCACACCTGCATTTCTGTCAGATAATGCACCACTTTGCGCAAAACATTGTTGCAATTACAAATGTTTAGGCATTCTCATGTTTATTTCTTTTGTTTGTATTGGTATGACACAAAAAAGTGGAGGGGAATAAAAGACAAATCTGACTCAAAACTCCAAAAATGGACTGGGCAAAATAATTGGCACCTTCTCAAAATTGTAAGAAATAATTGCATTGTGATGCTCCTGTAATTTGTAATTAAACTCACCTGTATCAATTAACAGGTGCTGACAATATAGAAATAACACCGGCAACCAGTTAAAATTGTGAATTATTGACTCAACCTCTCTATTGTGTGCCTCTGTATGCCACACTGAGCATGGACAAGAGAAAGAGCAGCAAAGAATTTTCTGAGGATTTGAGAACAAAAATTCTGGAAAAGCATGGACAATCTCAAGGTTACACGTCCATCTCCAGAGATCTTAATGTTCCTGTGTTCACTGTGCGCAACATTGTCAAGAAGTATACAGCCCATGGCACTGTAGCTAATCTCCCTGGATGTAGACGATAGAGAAAAATGAATCAAAGATTTTAATGAAGGATTGTTTGTATGGTGGATAAAGAACCTCAATCCACTTCCAGAAAAATTCAAGCTGACCTTCAGGCACATTGTACAAATGTGTCAGCTGGCACTATACGTTGCCATCTGAATGAAAAGTGACGCTATGATAGGAGGACCCCACTGCTGACACAGAAACAAAAAAAGCCAGATTGGAGTTTGCCAAAACTTAGGAACCTGAGGAAGCCAAAATCTTTTTGGGAGAATGTACAGTGCACAGGCAAAACAAAATTACAGCTTTTTGGTAAAGCCCATCATTCTACTTTTTTCAGAAAAAGAAATGAGGCTTTTAAAGAAAAGAAAAGAGTCCCTACAGTCAAACATGGTGGAGGTTCACTGATGTTTTGGGTTGCTTTGCTGCTTCAGGCACTAGATGTCTTGACTGTGTGCATGGCATTATGAAATCTGAAGACTACCAAATAATGATGTGGTACAATGTAGGGTCCAGTGTCAGCAATTTGGGTCTCCATCAGAGGTTATGGGTCCTACAGCAGGACAATGACCCAAAGCACCCAGGAATTGGTTTAAGACAAAGCGCTGGAGAGTACTGAACTAGCCAGCAATGAGTGCAGATCTCAATCCCATAGAGCACCTGTGGAGAGATCTCAAAACAGTAGTTGGGAAAAGGAACCATTCCAAACTGAGAGACCTTGAGCAGTTGACGAAAGAAGAGTGATCCAAAATTCAAGTAGAGAGGTGTAAGAAATGTATTGATGGTTACAGGAAGCAATTGATTTAAGTTATTTTTTTCAAGGGGTTTGCCACCAAATATTAAATTAATGGTGCCAATTTTGTCCAGTCCATTTTTGGAGTTTTGCGTGGAACGTGTTAGATTTGGCTTTTTTGTGTCATACCAATACAAACAAAAGAAATACAAATAAGAATGCCTAAACATTAGTAGGTGCAACAATTTTTGGGCAAAATGGTGCATTGGTGAATTATCTGACATAAATGCAGGGGTGCCAATATTTTTGGCCACGACTATATATATATATATATATATATATATATATATATATAAAGAGATAGATAGATAGATAGATAGATAGAGATAGATAGATAGAGATAGATAGATAGATAGATATATGGAATATAAATGCATGGCAGTCTCTTTTATTACATGCTTATCACTTTGGATATGATTAAAAGCTTTAGGTAACATTTGATGGGAACTAAGATTGGTGTCCACTATACTTTACGTGGTTTTAGAGTGTTTTCATAATTAAGACTATTCAGATACACCATCCTTAAGAAAAGCTAATGCAAATTAGTTGTCTACAAAAATCCCCATTAACACTTACGTAATTAACCCCACCCATATAATCTGAATATCCCTAATATATTTATCTCCCTTTAATTGTTATTTCTCTCTACCTCTGGAATCCTCTACTGCAATTAAATACTTTAAAATATGTATTCCTACTGTGGGAATCCCAACCAAAATAAATCCACCACATACAGAAATAGAAGTGCTCTACAAGGAATGAACAACAGCTCAGCAGCTTGTTCCATGGGCAGTTAAAATAAATCCCCCCTGAGGGACCGAATCACAAAAACTCCATTGTAAAAGGTCATATGCTGACAGTCTCTTATAATGGGTGGTCTTTTGGGTGGGAACTTCTTAAGGGTATTGGGAAAATACCTTCTGATGGTGTGAAGATGGATCCCTTATGTTGAGGGTTGTGGCACTGGAGGATTCACAGTGGTTTGGAATTATTATAAGTGAAATCTCTTGTAGTAGGCTTTCCAGATGTCAAAGGGTTTGATCACATAAGAAGGACATGTACAGTAGGGAATCTTGGAGGTGTCACTAACCTAGTATAGTTTTTTTTTTTTTTAAAGTATGTTTTCAAGTTGGAAAATTAAGTTATCTGTTTCGGAGTTAAGAATGTAAAATAGGCCATTGTATTTGTATGTGACACACACAAATAATCTGCACTTTATATATGGCAGGGGTTTATTACAGGGATATAAGTATATAAAATTGTTAGACCAACAGTAAACTACAGTGTCTGTTTGACCTCAGAATGTCAATTATACTTTTTAAGATACATGCAACATGGGATTTTGCCAGATTTCATTTTTGTTCTTCAATTCCTGCAAAGTGATAGTTTAGATTTGTGTATAGTGTGCCAAAGTTTGTAATACGCCATATAAAATAATAAAAAAGGATACATGAAAAAATACATAACATGTTATGATAAAACAATTTAGTTTAATTTTTATTAATTAATAAATTGTGCTTACCCATTATAATCTGTCAAAAGGAATGTATTATCACTGCCATTTTCAACTGCATAAGATACTGGTGTTCCATAATTGAACATATCTGATGAATTCATCCAGAATGCACAGGTTATAGCACTAAGAGTTGGCATGACATTGTCGAGCAAGGCATATCCATATATACCAGATACTTCAAAATCCAAGTTAAATCCAGTGGATTGTTCTGCAGTAACAAATAATATTAAGATATATTTCTTCAAAAAGATTAAAACAATGATTAATTGGTAATAATAAATAGATTATATTAATAAACAATGTGCATAAAGAATAATTTCTTCAGAGTTCATGTAAATATTTTAAAAATCATCACCAATATGGAGATAAATCTCACAAAACCTTTGGAAATCTCTTAAAGATCTTATATTATAATGTAAGTGTCTTTAGTTCACACCCAATTGTGAAATTAACAGCACTTGAGATAAATGTGCCTTTCTAAAATTCTTGGAGAACCTCACAGTACTGACAAGACTAGTGAGATAATGTTAAAGACTCAGGCCCCTTGTTTGATATAGAATAATTGTGGATATTTTAAGTTATATTGAAAAGAGTATGATGGTAGACCATTATATTAGAAAGCAAATTGTATAGTGTATGGACTTCTTAAAAAATATAATACAATGAAATGATGGAGAATTTTGGTTCCTCTCCCTTCTCCATTATTTACAATAAAAGTCAAAGAACTTTATAGGATTAATATACACGTAACATAGTGTAGTAATAAGGGGACAGAGGATGCAGATATTTAGTTTTCCATAACTTATTTAGCCTGTTCTATTAACTGATTAACTTATATAACTTTAACAAAAACATATTTAGAACAAACCATTCACATTAGAATAAAACATTTTCACGCTGCCGTAAAATGGAACTTCAATGCAAGTGACGTCATCCAAGATGGCGTCCCTTGCATTCCTATTGGCTGAAAGATTTCAATCAGCCAATAGGATTAGAGCTGCTAAAATAGTGGTAGGATTTTTTAATGTGTAGTTTAGTTTAATTTAATTGGTAGTTAGTTTAATTTTAGTTTAATAATTATAATAGTTTAATTGTTAGTTTAAAATTAATTTATTTAATTTGACAGGTAGGTTTTAATTTAATTTAAGATAGGGAAATTGTAATTGTAATATAAAGTTAAGGGGTCGTTAGGTTAAGGGTTAATAGTTTATTTTAGTATATTTTGTTGTGGGGGGTTTTCAGGGTTAATAGGTTTATTATAGTATATTTCGTTGTGGGGGGCTTTCAGTTTAAGGGTTAATAGTTTATTTTAGTATATCTCGTTGTGGGGGCTTGCGGTTTAGGGATTAATAGGTTTATTATAGCGGCAGTGTGGGAGGAGGGTTTAGGGGTTAAAAACGTTATAATAGTGGTGACAATGTAGGGGAGTGGCAGAATAGGGGTTAATGCATTTTAATAGTGGTGGTGATGTCTGGAGCGGCAGATTAGGGGTTAATACATTTAATATAGTGTTTGCATTGTGGGGGGCCTCGGTTTAGGAGTTAATAGGTAGTTTATGGGTGTTAATGTACTTTGTAACACTTAAGTTATGAGTTTTATGTTACAGATTTGTAGCATAAAACTCATAACTACTGACTTCAGATGGCGGTACGGATCTTGTCGTTATAGGCTGTACTGCTCACTTTTTGGCCTCCCAGGCAAACTTGTAATACTGGCGCTATGGGAGTCCCAAAGTGCGGTACCGACGTTGCGTGACTGGCTAAAAGGTGTGCGGTACACCTATACCAAAAAGACTCGTAATAACAGTGTTAGGTAAAATGAAGCATTATAGGCCATAACAATGCTATTTGACTCATAACGCAAAACGCGTAATCTAGCTGAATATTAGCTGGGAAACATATCTTAAATGTGAGGTTTTGTGACAACTCAAACAAATATATCCTAAAAATGTAGTCTCAATACGGGGTTCCTAGCATTGAGAAAAACATTTACAGATCTCCTATAAAGGTCTAGATTTTATGTGAAGTGCAAAAATGTGTGTTATAGTGTGATTTTTAAATCACTCAAGCACAATCAATTGTGGTTCTATGTGTGTGCTCATATTTAGTTTTTAGCACTTGAGGGTTAGTTGAGGACACAGTAACATCTGCATGTCGGATAGTGTGGGGCTCTAAATCCTTCACATAATAATCTTCTATTGGGGCACACAGTAACATTCATGTTGTATAATCTCTTGAGCACTATGCTGATGGCTCTCTAAGCCAATGGTGCACAAGCAGTGGAGTTCTTTATGTAGTTCTGTACTATACTATTAATAATAACGGTTTACTTCAGGTCTTAAAAAACACTACATTTTACAGATGTATTTTGAATTGAGCTCAAACGCAAAACATTAAGGGATATTAAACAGTATGAGTATAATGTAATATAAAATGATAATATAATTATGAGTAGTTAAAAAACTTTGTAATATACATTCATTATTTATTTTGTCCCATTTTCCTGTATTTTAACTTCAGACAGGGACAGATATAAAACAGGCAATTAAAAAGTCTGTACGAACAAGGCTGTGTGAAACATAGGATTGTTAAAGTAATTATCTAACAGGGTTTCAAAATAGCCTTGTTTGCACAGCATCTTTTATTGGCAGTTTTTTTTTTATCTTCCCTAACTGTCCTCAGCAGGAGGTAATCAAAAAAGTTTGATATTATTCTAATGCTAATATCGGCTTTGAATACATCATATGCCGATTTACTCTTTAATATCCTTCTAACACACCGCGTAATATAAGCGCAATAAGCATGCTAATAGCACTTCCTATGTTATCTATTAAAAATATAGGATCACTAAAATAGTTTCAGCTACCTTAAGATGCTTTGCTTAAAATATTTATCCATCCACTTGTAATGTCAGATTGTGCAATATTCTTTGTGTGAGGTTGAGCAAAAGATGACACACTAAGCTATCAATTGCACTTCGCTTGTAATCTAAACAAAATATATCAGATTAAACTAATTTGTATGTGTTGCAACAAAAAAGTAGCATTTCAAATATTTTTTTTATTATTATTCCAGAACATGTCCCACCCTGCCAATGACCAGCGGTGTCTTTCTAGGTACTTTACCTATGTATTTAACCCAGTTGTGTGGGTTAAACTCATCATTATGGGTCAGTAATGAAAATATGTAATTCACTAACAAATTAGAAAATGTCAATTTTATATTAGACTATCCCTTTAGACAACTTTAATTTCTCTAATTTTTGTTAGAGGTCAACCTATTAACATCTGCCTGAATTGTCTAAAACAGCAAATATAATTAATATGAATGACATTTTCATACCATTTTACCTTTCCATTGGTTTTACCATATAAATAACATTTGATTCTCAAAACCTGTCAGCTAAATCTGACACATAATTTATCTAAAAATATACTGCTAAAGATAATGTTCAAATATCAAATACATATTTTGAGTGTCATAAAAGCTGCAATTTATAATGTTCACAAATAAAATATATACCACATGTTTTATAAATGTTTTATGAATGGTGCGATTTATTTCACTCATTACATAAAGGGACTAACGTTAAATCACATTTTCTGATTAGGTAATAGCAGTTTGTATTTTTTATTTCATCTCCTTTTCTAGCTCATGTAACAGAATATTGTAGCTGTGATGTAAGCATTTAATAATACCTGTTTCACACCTGCTGCCAGAAAATCCTGGTAGACATTTACAGATGTACGAATTCAAACCATCTATACAAGTAGCATTATTCAGGCACGGACTAGATTCACAGTCATCGACATTCATTTCACATTGGTGCCCAATAAAGCCCTCCACACAATGACATCTGAAACATTAAAAGAAACTCATTATTGATCAAAAACAAAATTGGACTTTTGAAGAAGACGCAAGACATTGTTCATCAAAATGAAAGGGCCTTTTAGTATTGTAATTCAGTGCATCACAAACATTTGCTATTTTTTTGTGTTAAAGGGAAATAAGTCATATATCGATTGCACGGAAAATGTACATATTGCTGTAGTTAAAGGGACATGAAACCCAAATTTTTTCTTTCATGATTTAGAAATAGCATGCAATTTTAAACAACTTTTTAGTTCATTTCTATTATCTAATTTGTTTTATTCTCTTGATATTCTTTGCTGAAAAGCATATCTAGATACGCTCAGTAGCCGCTGATTGGTTCCTGCACATAGAAGCCTTGTGTGATTGGCTCACCCATGTGCATTGCTTTTTCTTCAACTAAGAATATCTAAATAATGAAGCAAAATAAATAATAGAAGTAAATTGTAATGTTGTTTAAATTTGTATTCTCTATCTGAATAATGAAAGAAAATTTTAGGGTTTAGTGTCCCTTTAAACTGATCATTGTAACTTAAATGCCAATATAGCTATAGGTTACATTAATGCATATTAGTCTTATCTAAGTGCTACAGGGAAATTACTAAGGTTTAGGTTACAAGTGGAGTGCTGAATTACCGCTTGCCCGTTTGTGGGGGCGCAATAAATAATCAGCCATTACAAGTGGCTGGTTATTGCTACCGCAAGCTCACGGTAGCAACTAGCACTCTGAAAATTAAACAGAGATTAGATCACTGGTTAATTTTCTAAAAGTGTGCCAAATCCCCTCAAAATAGAGGGCATTATAGTTTTTTATTAATAAAACAATTTAAAGGGACAGTCATGTCCAAAAAACCTTTTCATGATTTAAATAGGGCATGCAATTTTAAACAACTTTCCAATTTACTTTTATCACCAATTTTGCTTTGTTCCCTTGGTATTCTTAGTTGAAAACTAAACCTAGGAGGTTCATATGTTAATGTATTAGACCTTGAAGACTGCCTCTAATTTGAATGCATTTTGACCACTAGAGGGCATTAGTTCATGTGTTTTATATAGATAACATTGAACTCATGCATGTGAAGTTACCCTGGAGTGAGCATTGATTGGCTAAAATACAAGTCTGTCAAAAGAACTGAAATAAGGGGGCATTTTGCAGAGGCTTAGATACAAGGTAATCAAAGAGGTTATTACTATAACAGTGTTGGTTATGCAAAACTAGGGAATGGGTAATAAAGGGATTATCTTTCTTTTTAAACAACAAAAATTCTGGTGTTAATTGTCCCTTTAAGTTTTTTTTTATATAAAAAACAACTGAACTATGCAGTTTTGGGGTTTTAAAGTTGATGGGTGTGTGGTGTTAGTTAAAAAAATATCTTTACATTGTGGTCTAAGGGAACTGTGTGTTTACATAAATATATTTAAAAATGCTGCATTCACTGCATGACTTACCCTCCTTTGCTGCGCTAAGGTTCTGATGTCGTCTCCGACAGCATAAGAACAAGGCTCCTATTGGAGCCTATGGAAGTGCGCTCTCATGAGCACAATGCTTCCTAGCAATGCAAATGCGGGCACTTAACTAGTAACTGTGATATTAATAAACTAGAGGACTGGTCAAATAAATGGGATCTGAAATTTAATATTACCAAGAGCAAAATTATGCATATAGGATCCAAAAACCCAAAGGCCAATTATAGTCTCAATGGTACATTACTGACTGTAATTAAAGAAGAAAGGGATTTGGGAATTATTATTTCAGATGATTTAAAATTTGGTACACAATGCCGCAGTGCAGCCAGCAAGGCCAGTCAAATGCTTGGTTGCATTGGAAGAGGTTTTAGTAGCAGAAATAGCAAGGTTCTTATGCCACTTTACAGATCATTAGTTAGACCAAATCTGGAATACTGTATACAGTTCTGGAGACCATATCTTCAGAAAGATATAAATAAACTAGAAGCTGTCCAAAGAGGGCTACTAAAATGGTACATGGTCTAAAATATAAAACGTACAAAGAAAGACTCTATGATCTAAGTATGTATAGTTTAGAGGATAGAAGGGAAAGAGGTGACTTGATAGAAACCTTCAAATATATGAAGGGACTTAATAAAATAGAAGCTGAAAGCATTTTTCACAAAAAAATAAATGCCAAAAACAAGGGGTCACAATCTAAAGTTAGAAGGTAGCAGATTCAGGAGAAATTTAAGGAAGCATTTTTTTACAGAAAGGGTGGTGGATTCATGGAATGAACACCATTTGAGGTGGTAAACACAAAGACTGTAAAGGAATTTAAAAATGCCTGGGACATGCATAAGGTTATCCTAAGGAAAAAGTAACATGTAATATGGGTAGACTTGATGGGCCTTTTTGGTTCTTATCTACCATCAAATTCTATGTTTCTATGTAATACCAGAGCACATTAACTTGCGCTGCTATTACTCAGTGGCATGCTAATATCGCTTGCACGCAAGTGATATTTAGCGCTCCACTTGTAATCTGGCCCTAAATAGGGTACCACCCAACCAGGTCAACGTAGATAACAAATAGACATTTACACAGGCAAAATGTAGTTTTGTCTGAAAGTTTCATTTGGTTCGTACGAATTTCGTCTATGCGGGGATTCGGTTCAGGCCAATATTGGATTTGTTACCGTTATTTCTAATGGGAACAGATAATATAGACAATTAATTCTAACAAATATTACATTACACAATAAGATTCAAACAATTAAAAGAGCCACATTTTCAATGATAAAAAACATACAACTTCTGTATGACTAAAATCCAGCATTTAGTGCTTGACCGGTTGTCTGTAACATAAGACATTAGTGAGACTCTGTCAGGATTGGACAGGTGAAGATGGACAAATGAATGGTCAGACCCCCTGTACATCATTACAAACAAAGGAGCTTATTAACCAAACAATAAAACTTAATTCCCCCTATTCATGCACCTTTTTTTGGTGCCAGACAGCATGAATTATTATTTTATTATTATTATCGGTTATTTGTAGAGCGCCAACAGATTCTGCAGCGCTATAAACAAATGCAGAATACAACAAAACATTTATAGGGATCAAACAGGTAGAGGGCCCTGCCAAGAGTCACACTGTTGTAGTTAGCTCTTAAGAAGGTGATCTACAAACAGCTGGACTCTTAAGTTTACATGCTAAGGGGGTTTATCAATGAAGGAGGCAAGAGGGGTAGGGGTAATGATGGAGTTCTCAACAGTTATAGAGAGATTGGGAGTGGAGATTTTGGAAGAAGGGGGGGGAAATAAGGATCTCAGTTTGGAGAGATTTAGCTTGAGGTATGAACAAACAATAAATGAATGAACAAATCGATTTTGCAATTATTCCTTTTTCGTCTGTCTACTCCAATAATGTATTTGGCTGTTCGTATATCAAATGACTCTAGAGATTTCAATGAATTTACATTCGTCTGAAGGCCGAATGCACATCTCTAATAATAAATAATAAATCTAAAAATAACAGCTCTGTTATAGTGAATTTTTTTTATTTGTGTGTTGTAATCTAGTTGTTAACAATTGATCAATAAAACTCAGCCCTTACAGCTTTTGTTATGTTGTATAATAAATTCTGTCAGTGTATAATAATGAGCATAGCATGTACTTTTTTTAAAAAAGGTGGAAAGCATGTGTAATGGGCATGTCTAATAGGCAAACATGTATAAGCAGAAGTTTTTATGTATGATTAAAGTTATTTATGCTGTCATATATTTTAACAGAAGTATTTTTGCTAATTTATTTAGACTGCTAAACAATATCCTAATTGTGCGACCTATTCCAGTTAATTTCTATTTGCTGTACAAAACTTTAAAAATAACTTAATAAGAATGTTATCAGTATTCCAATCCATTAGAAGCCTGGCTGTTTGAATTAGTTAAACTACCATGTATTTCTTACATTTGGAATAAGTAAAAATTTGAAAACCTATAACAAACTGTCTTTTCTGAGCATTTCTGATGGATTTATGCAGGGGAAGAGTTCTCAGAGATACATGGACACAAAAAACTAAGCAAAAGGGAAACATGGCATCTAATTAATTTACTTTATTTTTCACTTCAATAGACATAAAGGTGCAAAACAAAAACTCTTTCATGTGTTAGGGCATTTTATAATTGCACTAATTAATACTTATAATGACTGCTTCATGTGTATAATTGTTTTTCACTTAAAGGGACATAAAGATGCAAATAGAAAATGGTATAATATGTTAGAGCGTTTTATTATTTCACATTTGCTTGCATATATCTATGTGTTTACTTCCTGCAAAGGTGTTAAACTTACAGTTAAAGGAATAGTAAACCCCAAGGGGCCTAGTTATCAAGCCGTCAACCTCAAATACGCTGGAATTCCGCAGCGTATTTGTGGCGAGGCTGATTCGCCTTAGTTATCAAAGGCTAGAGACCGGCAAAAGTAGAATTTTGTGACGTAAACTTCGATCCGCCGGACTCAGTCCAACACAGATCGATTCTTACGTCACTCCAGATGTTCCGCACACAAGTGCAGCACAATCTGACTACTTTTACTAGTTATCAAAAAACTAGCAGGTACGCTCGGCACTTTTACGGCCCAGCGTACCTGGTTTTCAAACCGCCACCCTGGAGGCGGCGGATCCCATAGGAATCAATGGGAGTCTGACCATAGCGAAAGTACAAGTTCGCTGCTGACAGACATCCCATTGATTCCTATGGGAGCTGTCTACACCTAACACCCTAACATGTACCCCGAGTCTAAACACCACTAATCTGTCCCCCCCTACACCGCAGCAACTAAATAAAGTGTTTAACCCCTAAACCGCCGCTCCCGGAGCCCACCACAAGCTACTCTATACATATTAACCCCTAAACCGCCGCTCCCGGAGCCCACCGCAACTAAAATAAATGTCTTAACCCCTAAACCGCCGCTCCCGGAGCCCACCGCAAGCTACTCTATACATATTAACCCCTAAACCGCCGCTCCCGGACCCTGCCGCAACCTATATTAAATTTATTAACCCCTAATCTGCCCCCCCTACACCGTCGCCACCTATAATACATTTATTAACCCCTATCCTGCCCCCCACTACACCGCCGCCACTTTAATAAATTTATTAACCCCTAAACCTAAGTCTAACACTAACCCTAAATATTAATTAAATAAATCTAAATAATATTTCTATTATGAACTAAATTAATCCTATTTAAAACTAAATACTTACCTTTAAAATAAACCCTAATATAGCTACAATATAAATAATAATTATATTGTAGCTATCTTAGGATTTATTTTTATTTTACAGGCAAATTTCAATTTATTTTAACTAGGTACAATAGCTATTAAATAGTTATTAACTATTTAATAGCTACCTAGCTAAAATAAAGAGAAATTAACCTGTAAAATAAAAACTAACCTAAGTTACAATTACACCTAACACTACACTATACTTTAATAAATTATTCCTATTTAAAACTAAATACTTACCTGTAAAATAAACCCTAAGATAGCTACAATGTAATTAATAATTACATTGTAGCTATTTTAGGATTTATATTTATTTTACAGGTAACTTTGTATTTATTTTAGCTAGTTAGAATAGTTATTAAATAGTTATTAACTATTTAATAACTACCTAGCTAAAAGAAATACAAAATTACCTGTAAAATAAATCCTAACCTAAGTTACAATTAAACCTAACACTACACTATCATTACATTAATTAAATAAATTAACTACAAATAACTACAATTAAATACAATTACATAAACTAACTAAAGTACAAAAAATAAAAAAGCTAAGTTACAAAAAATAAAAAAAATAAGTTACAAACATTTTAAAAATATTACAACAATTTTAAGCTACTTACACCTAATCTAAGCCCCCTAATAAAATAACAAACCCCCCCAAAATAAAAAAATGCCCTACCCTATTCTAAATTAAAAAAGTTCAAAGCTCTTTTACCTTACCAGCCCTTAAAAGGACCTTTTGTGGGGCATGCCCCAAAGAATTAAGCTCTTTTGCCTGTAAAAGAAAAATACAACCCCCCCCAACATTAAAACCCACCACCCACATACCCCTAATCTAACCCAAACCCCCCTTAAAATAACCTAACACTAATCCCCTGAAGATCATCCTACCTTGAGTCGTCTTCACTCAGCCGAGCAGCGATGGAACCGAAGTGGACATCCGGAGTGGAAGAAGTTATCCTCCAAGCGGCGCTGAAGAAATCTTCCATCCGATGAAGTGATCCTCCAAGCGGCGCTGAAGAAGTCTTCGATCCGGGCGATGTCATCTTCCAAGAGGCGCTGAAGAAGTCTTCTATCCGGGCGATGTCATCTTCCAAGCCGGGTCTTCAATCTTCATCCCGCCGACGCGAAACATCCTTCTTTACCGACGGACTACCGACGAATGAAGGCTCCTTTAAGGGACGTCATCCAAGATGGAGTCCCTTCAATACCGATTGGCTAATAGGATTCTATCAGCCAATCGGAATTAAGGTAGGAAAAATCTGATTGGCTGATTGAATCAGCCAATCAGATTCAAGTTCAATCCAATTGGCTGATCCAATCAGCCAATCAGATTGAGCTCACATTCTATTGGCTGACCCCCAACATTAAAACCCACCACCCACATACCCTTAATCTAACCCAAACCCCCCTTAAAATAACCTAACACTAATCCCCTGAAGATCATCCTACCTTGAGTCGTCTTCACTCAGCCGAGCAGCGATGGAACCGAAGTGGACATCCGGAGTGGAAGAAGTTATCCTCCAAGCGGCGCTGAAGAAATCTTCCATCCGATGAAGTGATCCTCCAAGCGGCGCTGAAGAAGTCTTCGATCCAGGCGATGTCATCTTCCAAGAGGCGCTGAAGAAGTCTTCTATCCGGGCGATGTCATCTTCCAAGCCGGGTCTTCAATCTTCATCCCGCCGACGCGAAACATCCTTCTTTACCGACGGACTACCGACGAATGAAGGCTCCTTTAAGGGACGTCATCCAAGATGGAGTCCCTTCAATACCGATTGGCTAATAGGATTCTATCAGCCAATCGGAATTAAGGTAGGAAAAATCTGATTGGCTGATTGAATCAGCCAATCAGATTCAAGTTCAATCCAATTGGCTGATCCAATCAGCCAATCAGATTGAGCTCGCATTCTATTGGCTGATCGGAACAGCCAATAGAATGCGAGCTCAATCTGATTGGCTGATTGGATCAGCCAATCGGATTGAACTTGAATCTGATTGGCTGATTGAATCAGCCAATCAGATTTTTCCTACCTCAATTACGATTGGCTGATAGAATCTTATCAGCCAATCAGAATTGAAGGGACGCCATCTTGGATGACGTCCCTTAAAGGAGCCTTCATTCATCGGTAGTCCGTCGGTAAAGAAGGATGTTCCGCGTCGGCGGGATGAAGATTGAAGACCCGGCTTGGAAGATGACATCGCCCGGATAGAAGACTTCTTCAGCGCCTCTTGGAGGATCACTTCATCGGATAGAAGAAGTCTTCTATCCGGGCGATGTCATCTTCCAAGCCGGGTCTTCAATCTTCATCCCGCCGACGAGGAACATCCTTCTTTACCGACGGACTACCGACGAATGAAGGCTCCTTTAAGGGACGTCATCCAAGATGGCGTCCCTTCAATATCGATTGGCTGATAGGATTCTATCAGCCAATCGGAATTAAGGTAGGAAAAATCTGATTGGCTGATTGAATCAGCCAATCAGATTCAAGTTCAATCCAATTGGCTGATCCAATCAGCCAATCAGATTGAGCTCGCATTCTATTGGCTGATCGGAACAGCCAATAGAATGCGAGCTCAATCTGATTGGCTGATTGGATCAGCCAATCGGATTGAACTTGAATCTGATTGGCTGATTGAATCAGCCAATCAGATTTTTCCTACCTCAATTCCGATTGGCTGATAGAATCCTATCAGCCAATCGGAATTGAAGGGATGCCATCTTGGATGACATCCCTTAAAGGAGCCTTCATTCGTCGGTAAAGAAGGATGTTCCGCGTCGGCGGGATGAAGATTGAAGACCCGGCTTGGAAGATGACATCGCCCGGATAGAAGACTTCTTCAGCGCCTCTTGGAAGATGACATCGCCCGGATGGAAGACTTCTTCAGCACCGCTTGGAGGATCACTTCATCGGATGGAAGATTTTTTCAGCGCCGCTTGGAGGATAACTTATTCCGCTCCGGATGTCCACTTCGGTTCCATCGCTGCTCGGCTGAGTGAAGACGACTCAAGGTAGGATGATCTTCAGGGGATTAGTGTTAGGTTATTTTAAGGGGGGTTTGGGTTAGATTAGGGGTATGTGGGTGGTGGGTTTTAATGTTGGGGGGGGGGTTGTATTTTTCTTTTACAGGCAAAAGAGCTTAATTCTTTGGGGCATGCCCCACAAAAGGTCCTTTTAAGGGCTGGTAAGGTAAAAGAGCTTTGAACTTTTTTAATTTAGAATAGGGTAGGGCATTTTTTTATTTTGGGGGGGTTTGTTATTTTATTAGGGGCTTCGATTAGGTGTAAGTAGCTTAAAATTGTTGTAATGTTTTTAAAATGTTTGTAACTTATTTTTTTATTTTTTTGTAACTTAGCTTTTTTTATTTTTTGTACTTTAGTTAGTTTATGTAATTGTATTTAATTGTAGTTATTTGTAGTTAATTTATTTAATTAATGTAATGATAGTGTAGTGTTAGGTTTAATTGTAACTTAGGTTAGGATTTATTTTACAGGTAATTTTGTATTTCTTTTAGCTAGGTAGTTATTAAATAGTTAATAACTATTTAATAACTATTCTAACTAGCTAAAATAAATACAAAGTTACCTGTAAAATAAATATAAATCCTAAGATAGCTACAATGTAATTATTAATTATATTGTAGCTATCTTAGGGTTTATTTTACAGGTAAGTATTTAGTTTTAAATAGGAATAATTTATTAAAGTATAGTGTAGTGTTAGGTGTAATTGTAACTTAGGTTAGTTTTTAGTTTACAGGTACATTTCTCTTTATTTTAGCTAGGTAAGCTATTAAATAGTTAATAACTATTTAATAGCTATTGTACCTAGTTAAAATAAATACAAAGTTGCCTGTAAAATAAAAATAAATCCTAAGATAGCTACAATATAATTATTATTTATATTGTAGCTATATTAGGGTTTATTTTACAGGTAAGTATTTAGTTTTAAATAGGATTAACTTAGTTAATAATAGAAATATTATTTAGATTTATTTAATTAATATTTAAGTTAGGGGGGTGTTAGGGTTAGTGTTAGACTTAGGTTTAGGGGTTAATAATTTTATTACAGTGGCGGCGGTGTAGTGGGGGGCAGGATAGGGGTTAATAAATTTATTATAGGTGGCGACAGTGTAGGGGGGCAGGATAGGGGTTAATAAATTTAATATAGGTTGCGGCGGGTTCAGGGAGCGGCGGTTTAGGGGTTAAACTATTTATTTAGTTGCGGCGAGGTGCGGGATCAGCAGGATAGGGGTTAATAACTTTATTATAGAGGGTGACGGTATAGGGGGGGCAGGATAGGGGTTACTAGGTATAATGTAGGTGGCAGCGGTGTCAGGGAGCGGCGGTTTAGGGGTTAATACATTTATAAGAGTTGCGGCGGGGTCTAGGAGCGGCGGTTTAGGGGTTAATACATTTATAAGAGTTGCGGCGGGGTCTAGGAGTGGCGGTTTAGGGGTTAGTAACTTTATTTAGTTGCGGGAGGCTCCGGGGGCGCCGGTATAGGGGGTAGAACAGTATAGTATAGTCTGGGTGCTTAGTGACAGGCTAGCAAAAAAGCTGTGAAAAAGCCGAAGAGCAGCGAGATTGGATGAGTGATAACTATCACAGTCCGCTGCTCATCGCCCCGTACTTGGTGCGCGGCTTTTTGACAGCTTTTTTGATAACTTAGGCGAATTTTTGCAGGTCCGCGGCGGCGATGTGAGGCGAGCTTAGGCGGGCGTATTGGGCTGGCGAAGGCAGGAAAAGTAGACACGTTGATAACTAGACCCCCAAATGTTTATTTTATGATTCAGATAGAATATACAATTTTAAACAACTTTCCAATTTAATTATATTATCAAATTCTTCATTCTCTTGTTATCCATTGCTTAAGGGACAGCATTGCACTACTGACAGGAAGCTGAAAATATCTATTTAGGCAAGAGACAAATGTGTGCAGGCACCAATTAGCAGCAGCTCTCACTACTGTATATGTGCGTATTCATTTTTTAACAAGGGATACTAAGAGAATGAAGCACATTTGAAAATAGAAGTGAATTTAAAAGTGTCTTAAAATCACATGCTCTATCTGAATCATGCAAGTTTAATTCTGACTTTCCTATCCCTTTAAAGTCAGCACCAGTGCAGCACTACTGTGACTTAGCTGAACACATCTAGGGCTAAATTATGAGTGGAGTGCTATTTTGCACTCCCACTCGCGCTAGACGGAGGCTTTTTGCGTGTGTCAGGGTGCTCTTGTATTACAAGTTGAAAGTAAAAAGCCCTTTGCAGACTTTTTTTTTTCTCCAAACACCTTATATCATCTATCTTTGAGCCCTTATATCATTTTTTTATTTTTTCTAACAGACAGTGTTCATATGAGTGTAACTGTACATTTACATATATTTAAGTCATGTTTAATGCAACCTTGTTTTTTTCCCCTACCCTTTACGCGAGATCTCAAGTCGCGCTAACCCAACTGGCAATAAATTCACTAGTGCTTGAGCGAACACGTTTACTTTCAACTCATAATATATGCGGTGTTTCCGTCATGTGCAGAAAGATGAAAAAAGCCAATATTGCTCATTAAGGTGCTCTACCATTTATTCTGACATTCCTGTCTTTACAGGCTCAAAGTCCATAGCTGCTGAATGTTAACATTACCTAACAGAAACACATATTGCTGATTCCTGGTGAAGAGTTATTAAATTAAATCAATATCTGTACTGAAACCAATGAGCATCAGTATTACTAATTGATTACCATTATTTAACTTTATGTGTAGGGGAACATAGATAGTCCGCCTTATGAACATAGAAACAGTTTTTTTACGGCAGATAAGAACCATAAGCCCAACAAGTCTGCCCAATATTTCCTAAAAGTATAAACTTATCTTGTTTGTAGGATAGCCTTGTGCTTATCCCAGGCATTCTTGAAGTCCCCACAGTGTTTGTCATTACCACCTCTTGTGGAAGTTTATTCCATGAATAAATCATTCTCTTTGTGAAAAAGTGTTTCTGCAAATTACTCCTAAATTTTCTTTCCTTCAGCTTGAGATGGGTGAAGGGTCTGAAACTAAATGCCTGGTTCATGAGAAAAGAAGATAGGGTTCCATTTATCAAGCAGCGGTTGATGCTTCGGAGACCCATGGTTTTATGCTTGCTTGAAGTGAAAATTAAGAAGCAGCAGTTATAAGATTGCTGCTCCTTAACCTGTTCACCTCATATCATCCCGGGATGATTAACAGACCCAGCTAGCGGCCGTTGAGCATCAGGTGGCATCGCACAAGCCATTCTGGTGAAATGCTTATGCAATGATAAATGCAGACAGTGTATGCTCTGCACATGCAGCAATGTCTACTCAGCATTTGATAAATGGAGCCCTTAGTGTCAATCGCTGTGTGAGTATATGCCCTTTTTTGTAGGTCTGACATAGTCAGTGCAAGAGTGAATCTTTCATTGCAGCAAATGTTGCTAAATAGATATGTATTTTAAAATCGCAGCACATTATTGAAGGCATAATTATGTACTGTGCTGTTGTTTAAAAGCCTGCAGGAATAATGCAATTTTTTAAGGAGCTATTGTATTGTTAAAGGGCCATAATACCCAAAAGTTTAAACACTTGAAAGTGATGCAGTATAGCTGTAAAAAGCTGACTGGAAAATATCACCTAAACATCTCTATGTAAAAAAGAAAGATATTTTACCTCAAAAGTTCCTCAGTAGCCACATCCCATTGTAAAGGATTTCTAAGCAGCATTTTAGTGTTTCTGTCCTAGGACAGCTTAGGGGATGAGCCTCGTGCACTCTCATCTTATTTCACCAATCAGGTAAAGGAAGTTTACTATGAAATCTCATGAGAGTTAAGTCAAATCCCATGAGATCACAGTAAAAGAGTTCATGACCTCAGCACTGCTGATGCTGATTGGCTGCAGTTCATTTCTTCATTTTTTTTTTTTTTTACCTGCAGCTGGTAGCAGCTGAGTATAAATTTTTACACAGAACTTACTCTGCTGAGCTGACGAGATTGTGAGGTAAAATATCTTCTTTTTTACATAGAGATGCTCAGGTGATATTTTCCTGTCAGCTTTTTACAGTTATACTGCATCAGTTTCAAGAGATTTAGCATATGAGTATTATGTCCCTTTAAGTAATTTCAATAAAAAGCTAAATATCCTATTAAATAAATGACTGATCACTAGGGATTTCTGGATAAATTGAGATACTCCCTCTAGCATTAAGCAATTTATAAATAATTCAATATTTTCACCTGAAGCTGTTGATACCATCAGCACAAGATGCCCCATTTTTACATGGCCTGCTCAGGCATTCATCAATATTTTCCTGACATATTTTGCCAGTATATCCAAGAGGACACAGACAATGGAAATCCGCTTTCTGATCTTCACAGACACCGTTATTTAAGCAAGGCCTTGATAAGCATTCATCAATTTCTATTTCACATTGTGAACCTGAGATGGCAAAAATTAGAAAAAAAATGATAAACTTTAGGAAGGCTAATTTCTCTTTGCTCATACATAACTACAACCTTCTTAGACCATTAAATTGTTTTTTTGTATAAATATTGTACAGAGCTCTTCATTTTCTAAGTAATAAATCTGAATAGACTCTGTTTGAATAAGTAAAGCTGAATTAATTGTGTATTCAATATTTCTAGGGTCATCACTTTTTAACGAATAGGTAAATACAAAAACATGTGCTTTAATGATATTATTATGTTATATTGACCTTCATGGAATGTTTCTGACTATTTTGCAGATCTTCATGGTTGAAAGCTATAGCAAAAAACGTAATAATCAGATTAAAAGTTCATGCTGCTAACAGCAGTTGGATTTGGAAACAGAGGGACAGACAGACTATGGTTCCAAATATTCACAACAAAAACATAATTTATGCTTACCTGATAAATGTATTTCTCTTGTAGTGTATCCAGTCCACGGATCATCCATTACTTGTGGGATATTCTCCTTCCCAACAGGAAGTTGCAAGAGGATCACCCACAGCAGAGCTGCTATATAGCTCCTCCCCTCACTGCCATATCCATTCATTCGAATGAAACAAGCCAAAAAAGGAGAAACCATAGGGTGCAGTGGTGACTGTAGTTTAATTAAAATTTAGACCTGCCTGAAAAGGACAGGGCGGGCCGTGGATTGGATACACTACAAGAGAAATAAATTTATCAGGTAAGCATAAATTATGTTTTCTCTTGTTAAGTGTATCCAGTCCACGGATCATCCATTACTTGTGGGATACCAATACCAAAGCTAAAGTACACGGATGATGGGAGGGACAAGGCAGGAACTTAAATGGAAGGAACCACTGCCTGTAGAACCTTTCTCCCAAAAACAGCCTCCGAAGAAGCAAAAGTATCAAATTTGTAAAATTTGGAAAAAGTATGAAGGGAAGACCAAGTTGCAGCCTTGCAAATCTGTTCAACAGAGGCCTCATTTTTAAAGGCCCAGGGAGAAGCCACAGCTCTAGTAGAATGAGCTGTAATCCTTTCAGGAGGCTGCTGTCCAGCAGTCTCATAGGCTAAACGGATTATACTCCAAAGCCAAAAAGAAAGAGAGGTCGCCGAGGCCTTCTGACCTCTCCTCTGTCCAGAGTAAACAACAAACAGGTTAGATGTTTGGCGATAATCTTTAGTAGCCTGTAAGTAAAACTTCAAGGCATGGACTACGTCTAGATTTATGCAAAAGACGTTCCTTCTTTGAAGAAGGATTAGGACATAATGATGGAACAACAATCTCTTGATTGATATTCTTGTTAGAAACCACCTTAGGTAAAAACCCAGGTTTTGTATGCAGAACAACTTTATCTGAATGAAAGATCAGATAAGGAGAATCACAATGTAAGGCAGATAACTCCGAGACTCTTCGAGCCGAGGAAATAGCCATCAGAAAAAAGAACTTTCCATGAAAGAAGTTTGATATCAATAGAATGAAGGGGTTCAAACGGAACCCCTTGAAGAACTCTAAAACCAAGTTTAAGCTCCATGGAGGAGCAACAGGTTTAAACACAGGCTTAATTCTAACTAAAGCCTGACAAAATGCCTGAACGTCTGGAACTTCTGCCAGACACTTGTGTAAAAGAATAGACAGAGCAGAAATCTGTCCCTTTAAAGAACTAGCTGATAATCCTTTGTCCACACCCTCTTGGAGGAAGGACAATATCCTAGGAATCCTAACCCTACTCCATGAGTAATTCTTGGATTCACACCAATGAAGATATTTACGCCATATCTTGTGGTAAATTTTCCTGGTGACAGGCTTTCGTGACTGTATTAAGGTATCAATTACTGACTCTGAGAAGCCACACTTTGATAGGATCAAGCGTTCAATATCCATGCAGTCAGTCTCAGAGAAAGTAGATTTGGATGATTGAAAGGACCTTGTATTAGAAGGTCTTGTCTCAGAGGCAGAGTCCATGGTGGAAAGTATGACATGTCCACTAGGTCTGCATACCAGGTCCTGCGTGGCCACGCAGGCGCTATCAATATCACCGATGCTCTCTCCTGTTTGATTTTGGCAATCAGACGAGGGAGCAGAGGAAACAGTGGAAACACATAAGCCAGATTGAAGAACCAAGGCGCTGCTAGAGCATCTATCAGTGCCGCTTCTGGGTCCCTGGAACTGGATCCGTAACAAGGAAGCTTGACGTTCTGGCGAGACGCCATGAGATCCAATTCTGGTTTGCCCCAACGGAGAACCAATTGATGGAGTTTTCATTCCCCCGGATGAAAAGTCTGATGACTTAGAAAATCCGCCTCCAAGTTCTCTACACCTGGGATATGGATCGCTGACAGGTGGCAAGAGTGAGTCTCTGCCCAGCAAATTATCTTGGAGACTTCTGACATCGCTAGGGAACTCCTGGTTCCCCCTTGATGGTTGATGTAAGCCACAGTCGTGATGTTGTCCGACTGAAATCTGATGAACCTCAGTGTTGCTAGCTGAGGCCAAGCCAGAAGAGCATTGAATATTGCTCATAACTCAAGAATATTTATTGGGAGGAGTTTCTCCTCCTGAGTCCATGAACCCTGAGCCTTCAGGGAATTCCAGACTGCACCCCAACCTAGAAGGCTGGCATCTGTTGTTACAATTGTCCAATCTGGTCTGCGAAAGGTCATACCCTTGGACAGATGGGCCCAAGATAACCACCAGAGAAGAGAATCTCTGGTTTCCTGATCCAGATTTAGTAGAGGGGACAAATCTGTGTAATCCCCATTCCACTGACTGAGCATGCATAATTGCAGTGGTCTGAGATGCAGGCGTGCGAATGGCACTATGTCCATCACCGCTACCATTAAGCCGATTACTTCCATGCACTGAGCCACCGTGGGGCGCGGAATGGAGTGAAGAACACGGCAAGCATTTAGAAGTTTTGATAACCTGGACTCCGTCAGGTAAATTTTAATTTCTACAGAATCTATTAGAGTCCCTAGGAAGGAAACCCTTGTGAGAGGAGATATAGAACTCTTTTCTTCGTTCACTTTCCACCCATGCGACCTCAGGAATGCCAGAACTATCTCTGTATGAGATTTGGCAATTTGAAAGCTTGACGCCTGTATCAGGATATCGTCCAGGTAAGGAGCCACCACTATGCCTTGCGGTCTTAGGACCGCCAGAAGTGAGCCCAGAAACTTTGTAAAAAAACCCGAATGGAAGAGTTACAAATTGGTAATGCCTGTATAGAAAGGCAAACCTCAGGAACTGATGATGATTCTTGTGAATCGGAATGTGAAGGTAGGCATCCTTTAAGTCCACTGTGGTCATGTACTGACCCTCTTGGATCATGGGTAAAATGGTTCGAATAGTTTCCATCTTGAATGACGGAACTCTGAGGAATTTGTTTAGGATCTTTAAATCCAAAATTGGTCTGAAGGTTCCCTCTTTTTTGGGAACCACAAACAGATTTGATTAAAACCCCTGTCCTTGTTCCGTCCGCGGAACTGGATAGATCACTCCCATTACAAGGAGATCTTGTACGCAGCTTAGGAATGCATCTTCCTTTATCTGGTTTGCAGATAATCTTGAAAGGTGAAATCTCCCTTGTGGAGGAGAAGCTTTGAAGTCCAGAAGATATCCCTGAGATATGATCTCCAACGCCCAGGGATCCTGAACATCTCTTGCCCACGCCTGGGCGAAGAGAGAGAGTCTGCCCTCTACTAGATCTTAGAGGCAGCAGCAGGCTTTCTGGCCTGCTTGCCCTTGTTCCAGGACTGGTTAGGTTTCCAGGCCTGCTTGGATTGAGCAAAAGTTCCCTCTTGTTTTGAAGCAGAGGAAGTTGATGCTGCACCTGCCTTGAAATTTCGAAAGGCACAAAATTAGACTGTTTGGCCTTTGATTTGGCCCTGTCCTGAGGAAGGGTATGACCCTTACCTCCAGTAATGTCAGCAATAATTTCTTTCAAACCAGGCCCGAATAAGGTCTGCCCCTTGAAAGGAATGTTGAGTAATTTAGACTTTGAAGTCACATCAGCTGACCAGGATTTTAGCCATAGCGCCCTACGCGCCTGGATGGCGAATCCGGAATTCTTAGCCGTTAGTTTAGTCAAATGAACAATGGCATCAGAAACAAATGAGTTAGCTAGCTTAAGAGTTCTAAGCTTGTCAAGCAGCAGTGACAGGTGCAATGCATGCAAGGGGCTGTAAAATAAAACCTTGTTGAATAAACATTTTCTTAAGGTAACCCTCTAATTTTTTATCCATTGGATCTGAAAAAGCACAACTGTCCTCAACCGGGATAGTGGTACGCTTTGCTAAAGTAGAAACTGCTCCCTCCACCTTAGGGACAGTCTGTTATAAGTCCCGTGTAGTGGCAACTATTGGAAACATTTTTCTAAATATAGGAGTTGGGGAAAAGGGCACACCGGGCCTATCCCACTCCTTACTAATAATTTCTGTAAGCCTTTTAGGTATTGGAAAAACATCAGTACTCACTGGCACTGCATAGTATTTATCCAGCCTACACAATTTCTCTGGCACTGCAATTGTGTCACAGTCATTCAGAGCAGCTAATACCTCCCCAAGCAATACACGGAGGTTCTCAAGCTTAAATTTAAAATTAGAAATCTCTGAATCAGGTCTCCCCGATTCAGAGACGTCACCCACAGACTGAAGCTCTCCGTCCTCAGGTTCTGCATATTGTGACGCAGTATCAGATATGGCTCTTACAGCATCTACGCGCTCTGTATCTCGTCTAACCCCAGAGCTATCGCGCTTGCCTCTCAATTCAGGCAATCTGGATAATACCTCTGACAGGGTATTATTCATGATTGCAGCCATGTCCTGCAAAGTAATCGCTATGGGCGTCCCTGATGTACTTGGCGCCATATTAGCGTGCGTCCCTTGAGCGGGAGGCGAAGGGTCCGACACGTGGGGAGAGTTAGTCGGCATAACTTCCCCCTCGACAGACCCCTCTGGTGACAATTCTTTTATAGATAAAGACTGATCTTTACTGTTTAAGGTGAAATCAATACATTTAGTACACATTCTCCTATGGGGCTCCACCATGGCTTTTAAACATAATGAACAAGTATCCTCTGTTTCAGACATGTTTGTACAGACTAGCAATGAGACTAGCTTGGAAAACACTTTAAAGCAAGTTAACAAGCAATATAAAAAATGTTACTGTGCCTTTAAGAGAAACAAATTTTGACAAAATTTGAAATAATAGTGAAAAAAGGCAGTTACACTAACAAAATTTTTACAGTGTATGTAACAAGTCAGCAGAGCATTGCACCCACTTGCAAATGGATGATTAACCCCTTTTTTTTTTAATTTTATTTATTGATTGAAAAGAGGGTCAGGTTACACAAATAAGTGGATCAGGTAATACAATGAAAGGTGAACATATTTCGTGATTGGTGTTATATACAACTGCTTATACCTATTAAAAAATACAAAATGCTTTTACCGAGTTCTACAACCTAATCCAATAATAGTTCTTGGAGTAGAAATTGAGAAACCTGTGCCTCAAAACATTTTCATCTTTTTGAACAAACAATAACCCAACATAGGTATAGTGTACCAATAAAGGAAAAATGCAGAAAATAAGAAAAGAAGAGAGAAGGACTGGGAAAAGGAAGAAGAAAGGAGAGAGAAAGAAGAAAAGAGAAAAAAAATAAAAAAAAAATAAAATAGGAATGATGATAAGGGAGACTTAAGTTGAATTCCCACTCCCCCCCCCCCTCTCCAAGAGACCGGGACCAACAGAAATTAAGTGATTACATCACTACTGAATTCCCCTCTCAATACAGCATTCTGAATCCATTCAGAGTGTTTAAAGGGAGCGATGAGGCTTCTTTGAACTTCCAGTGTATTGGAGAGAATGTAATCTCCCCATTTCCTGAAAAATTTGGCAATTTCTTTTTCAGAAGATATCTGCGTCTCATATTGTTCATAAATTAATTTGGAGTCTAACATGTTCAAAAGAGAGGTGAGCATAGGGCCTTTATTAGCTTTCCAGGAAGAAAAAATAATGTTTCTAGCGGCTAAAATTATGAAATTAACAAACTTTATATTTCCCGCCCTATCATCGTATTGCCTTAGAAAGATGATTTCCTCCATCTCCAAAGAAATTTTAAGTTTTAGGGTTTTTGAAAGCCAAAATAAGACTTTTGCCCAAAACTGTTTGACTTTGGGACATGCCCAGATGCAGTGGATCAAGTTGGCATTTAGGTAGTGGCAGCGTGTACATTCATATCTTTGCTTATTATTCCACTTCCCTAACTTCTCTGGGGTGATATAGGTCCTATTAATTAATCTAAGATGAGATTCACGCCAAGATAACAGAGGTGTCGCTGACCAAGCCCTGTCAATACTTTCTTGGATTGTCTTAAGCTCCAATTGCGGGATGTCTAATGACCATCTCTCATGGAGCCGTTCCATGCCATAGACACCTTCTTTACTAAATAATATATTATACCAATGAGATATGGAAGCTCTACCAAGCTGACGGCGTGACAGAGCTTTAGTTAGTATTTCCCAATTTATGTAAAAATCTGCAAGTGCTGTAATGTTGAGAAAATGCCTGATTTGAAAATAGCCGAACATATCGCGGTTAGGGAGATTATATTTTTCTTTTAAGGAGCCAAATGAATGAATAACTTGTCTATCTTCATCAATACATTGTGCAAAGTAGTCTAAGCCCCCTACCTTCCATCTCGTGAAAATTTCGGTATCAGAACCTGCGGGGAAGAGTGGGTTATTCTGGATTGGTAGATATCTAGAACACTGAAAATTGACACCTACCGCCGTGCATAATTTTTGCCAGGCTATGATAGGATTTCTAAAGGTGTACATAACTTTGAGTAAAGGAGGCCAGTCTCTTTGCCTCATATGTATTAGGGCTTTTAGGCTATACGGTTTAAAAAGGCCAGCTTCTACATCCAGAGGCGTTAGCTGATCCATATCTAATAACCAATCTGGAACTATCTTCATCAAGCAGACCAGATTATAATTATATATTGAGGGAAGGGCGAAGCCTGCGTTTTCCTTGGATTGAGATAGTCTTTTTATCGACATTTTGTGCTTTGTTTTTCCCCATAAAAATCTCCTAAAAGCTGAATTTAATATATTTATATCTCCTTTACGTAGAAACAGTGGGATATTCTGCATTATATACAGAAGTTTGGGCAGTGCGATCATTTTTATGAGATTTATCTTGGCGGCTAGTGTTAATGTAAATGATGTCCATCTAGAGATATCCTCTAGGATTTTCTTAATGACGCCATCGATATTAGCTCGGTACCACTCTTCCGGGCAGTTTGTGACATTAATTCCTAGATATTTAATCATTTTAACCTCCTTAAAGGGCAAAGCCCCCAGAGAGTCTCTGGTCTTATTTAGCCACATAATCTCTGATTTATTATCATTTATTGTGTAACCTGAGAATGAACCATATCGCTGCAATATACTCAGTAATACAGGAATATTCTCCTTAGTATTGGAGAGGAATACAAGCAAATCATCTGCATAAAGGGAGATTTGAATGTCTGTCTCCCCAAGTCTAATCCCCCTGATGGTATTGCGTAATACTATCGCCAGTGGTTCAATACAAAGATTGAAGAGTAGTGGGGAGAGTGGACACCCTTGTCGAGTGCCTCGCGCCAGTTGAAACCATTCTGTGGTCCTGCCATTCACAATTAGGGCAGATTTTGGATTCTTATATAGTGCTTGTATAAACGACAGAAAGGCACCTCTCATACCAAACTGTTCCACTGTGGTAAATAAGTGATCCCAACCAATGGAATCAAAAGCCTTTTCGGCATCGAGAGCAATGATAACCTTGTCTTCCCTATCAGCCTCATATGATTTCTTCCTAATATTATAATATTCTGTTGTTAATAATAGTTTCCTTAGATTTGAAAATAGGGATCTGCCCTTTAAGAAGCCAGTTTGGTCTGGGTGGATAAGTTTATCCATAATTTTTTGTAATCTAGCTGCTAAGATGCTTGTTAATAGTTTATAATCGGCATTGAGCAGGGATATAGGACGATATGAATCAAATTTTTCTGCATCCTTGCCCTTCTTTAAAATTAGCACTATTAGGGAGGCACTGAAATTACCCGAGATAGGATGTCCTTGCAAGTAATATGCATTATATAGGTCACATAAAGGTTCCGTTATTTGCTGTGTGAGTATTTTATAAAATTCTGCCGGAAAAGTGTCCGGCCCTGAGGCCTTATTTAACTTACTACTTTTAATTGCCTGAATGACTTCATCTTTATTAATTGGTTCAGACAGTGATTTGCTTGCTTCCTCATCCAATGTCGGGAGCCTGCATGTATCCCAAAAAGCTTTTTTATTATCCACATTGATTTCCTTAGATAAAAAGATTTGGGTGTAATATTCTGAAAAATTTTTGCTTATGTCCTTAGACTGTGTTAAGCGACTACCATTGACTGATATTGCAGATATGGAATTAGAGCCCTGATTTTGTCTAACTAAATTAGCTAAATTTTTACCAATCTTTCCTCCAAACTTATATAACCTTGCATTAGACCTAGCCACCGTGTAGGCAGCTTTTGTTGGAGGAATATGTCTCTTTCTTTTTTTACTTTAGCATATTTCTGCCAATTAGATGGCGAAGCTATATGTAAGTATGTGTTATATGCATTTGATACCTGATTTGTTAGTTGTCCCTCCCGGAGCTGGGTTTTTTCCATATCTTATGTAAATATGCCTTTATTTCACCGCATAGTACCGCCTTCGAGGCTTCCCAGTATGTCTCAGGGCTTTTAACTGAATTCTTATTCAAGGATTCATACTTTTTCCAGGCCTCTATTAACCAATTCTGAAATTTAGGATTAAAGTATAAATATTTTGGGAAAAGATATGAGGGGCAATTTCTACTTGCCGAACCCATTGATAAGGATAGAGAAATTGGAGCATGGTCTGATATAATAATTGAACTTATATCTGCCTCAGCAGTCCCAACAAGCCTTTCATTTATTAATATATAATCTATCCGTGATAATGATTTATATGTATTGGATTTGCATGTATACGCTTTTGACTCAGGATTCTGAATCCTCCACACATCCTTTAGGTTTAACGTATTTCTAAATTTTCGAAAACGCGTGATATTACTTTTCTCTCGACCTAGATCTCTCACTTTGATCGGCCATCTGTCTAATGGAAGTTGAGAGACTAGGTTGAAATCTCCTGCCACTATCAGATTGCTTTCTATATGTGGTGTCAGTTTAGTTTTTATTTTTTCCCAGAAATCTGGGCTTTGATTGTTAGGTCCATAAATATTGCACAATATATACATTTGATCCTTTATCTTTATCTGCATGATAATGAACCGTCCCTCTGCATCTATTTCTAATTGAGCAATCTTATAGTTTAGGTTTTTATGTAGCAAAATAGCCACCCCACATTTTCTGGTAGTTCCAACTGAAGCAATAACTTCACCCACCCAATCTGTTTTCAGTTTATTTACTTCCTTTTGGGTTACATACGTTTCCTGTAAAAATGCTACATTGCATTTAAGTTTTTTAAGATTTTTTATGACCATTTTTCTTTTGATTGGGTTTGTTATGCCTCTGATATTCCAAGATATCAGATTAATGTTTACCATCTCTGTCATTCTATAGATTTAAAAAACCTTAAGTCCCTTTTTAGCTTTATGCTCCATACTATAATATATGTCCCATAAACCTCTTGCAACTTCATTATTGGAGGAGGGGGGGGGCAAGGGGAAAACATGTGGGGAAGGCAAGAAGAAGAAAGAAATAGGAGTGAAAGGAAGAAGGGAAAAAGAGAAACTAGCAGAAAACAACACTTAAACTTAAAAACATCATCAATTGTATGCATCATCACTGTTATAGAGAATGATTCTTTCATCTTCTTAAAGAGCCAACACAAATTCTTAAGCATTCTCCTCTAAAAACATATTAGCTTCTTGATATGTATTTAGCATAAGCCAGGTGTTATTTTTACGGACCTTTATCCTGGCTGGATATAGTAAAAATGCTTCAAAACCTTTTTTAATAATGCGTGTGCATAGAGGGGCCATAACCTTCCGCCTATTTGTTGTTTCGACTGAATAGTCCTGAAACATTAATAGTTTAGCACCTTCTAAAAAAACTTCCTTCTTTTTGCGATAGGCATTCAACAGATCTACTTTATCTTGAAAATTTAACAATTTCATTATCACTTGCCTTGGTATCTGCGCACCATCAGCTTTAGTTCTTAGCTGCCCTATTCTGTGCACTCTCTCAATCACTATCTGTCGATGATTAACCCCTTAATAACAAAAACAGAATAATAAATGACAAAAACGTTTTTTAAACACAGTCACAACAACTGCCACAGACTACTGTGATTGTTACCCTCCTCACACACGACTTTGAAGCCTTTTGAGCCCTTCAGAGATGTCCTGTATCATGCAGAGGGAAGCTGAATGTCTCTGTCAGTATTTTTATCTGCACAGAAAAGCACTAAAATAGGCCCTTCCCACTCATATTGCAACAGTGGAAAGCTTCAGGAAACTGTTTCTAGGCAAAAATCAAGCCAGCCATGTGGAAAAAAACTAGGCCCCAATAAGTTTTGTCACCAAACACATATAAAAACGATTAAACATGCCAGCAAACGTTTTATATTACATTTTTATAAGAGTATGCATCTCTATTAATAAGCCTGATACCAGTATCTATCACTGCATTTAAGGCTTAACTTACATTAATCCGGTATCAGCAGCATTTTTCTAGCAAATTCCATCCCTAGAAAAATATTAACTGCACATACCTTATTGCAGGAAAACCTGCATGCCATTCCCTCTCTGAAGTTACCTCACTCCTCAGAATATGTGAGAACAGCAATGGATCTTAGTTACTTCTGCTAAGATCATAGAAAATGCAGGCAGATTCTTCTTCTAAATACTGCCTGAGATAAACAGTACACTCCGGTACCATTTAAAAATAACAAACTTTTGATTGAAGTTAAAAAACGAACTATAATACACCACTCTCCTCTTACTACGTCCATCTTTGTTGAGAGTTGCAAGAGAATAACTGGATATGGCAGTGAGGGGAGGAGCTATATAGCAGCCCTGCTGTGGGTGATCCTCTTGCAACTTCCTGTTGGGAAGGAGAATATCCCACAAGTAATGGATGATCCGTGGACTGAATACACTTAACAAGAGAAAGTATGTTTTTTTTTTTTGGGGGGGGTTTGCATTAAGATACATTTTTATTTTATTTTATACAGTATGAGTGTAGAGAGGGGATCGTAAAAGTTTTAGAATCTCTGTCATGTCTCATTTTCTTAACTAATTTATAAAATAAAAAGTTAAAACTAAACTGCTAGCTTATTGGCTGATATGATAATATTATTGACAATATTATTAGGCTATGCTGTGTTTTTTTATGCAACACAGAAAAATATATACAAGAAAACAAGCATTATGCCATTTTTTTTTTTTTTTTTTAAAGTGAAGGTAAACTTTGATAAATGAAAGCCCATTTTTTAAAAATACTATTAAAAACAGGGGCACTTTCATTCATCAAAGTTTAGAAAGCAGCCGTTTTGATTAAAAACTTACCTTTGTTCTTTTCACAGCCAGAGCAGCTTCCCCCACACAAAGATCCTCTCTTCACACGTTATCAATGACTAATCCGACTTCCTCCAATAACGGCTTCCCCCCCAGGGGAGTCATTGCTTGAGGCCATGCCATGATTGGAGGAAGCCGGATTAGTCATTGATGACGTGTGAAGAGAGGATCTCTGTGTGGGGAAAGCTGCTCTGGCTGTGAAAAGAACAAAGGTAAGTTTTTAATCAAAACGGCTGCTTTCTAAACTTTGATGAATGAAACTGTCCGTGTTTTTAATAGTATTTTTAAAAAACGGGCTTTCATTCATCAAAGTTAACCAACTCTTTAATTTACTTAAATGATCAAATTTGCTTTGTTTTCTTGGTATCTTTTGTTGAAAAACATGGGCATAAGCTCAAGAGTGTGCACATGTCTGGAGAACTATTTGGCAGCAGTTTTGCAAGAGCATTAAATGGCAGCACTATTTTCTGTTGTAGTGCACAAAAGAACATTTAAATCACTGTTTAATTACACAGCTTACAGAGAATACAGTTTGAAGCATATTGTAATGTTTGATATCCAAATGTAGACATCTCACATTCCCCATGATCATATTAAAATGTATTGGTAGCAAGCGTTAATTAATGCTTGAACAATGCAGAATTCTAGCAGATAAGTCGATAACTAACTAAATAACAAAAACTTATATACATATGTGTGGGCACTTTTTGTTTGTTTTTTTCTTGTTTGTTTTTGTACTCATGATGCAAAATGTTTGTCAAATATTCTTCATTTAGAATAGAAAAAAAGCATACTTACCAAGAAATCCATTTGCACATTGACAGCGATAGAAATTGATTTCATCAATGCAGATTCCATCATTTAAACAAGGATTAGAGCTGCACTCATCTATATTTTCTTCGCACAGGAGACCTTTGAAGGACACAAAGTGTGAAAAATCTATATTTCAGCCTATAATATGGAAGCAAAGGGACTTAACAGATACATTTGAAATGCACAACATTGAGTTTCAAATGTAATTAAAAGCATTTTTGTAATTTACTTGTGTTGGTAAAAATGCTTTAGTGATTCATTTTATAGTGCATGTGACTTGTTGTGAGTTAAGCATTAAGCAATGTGTGCAGGCTCAAAGAAATATCAGTGGTGTATCATATGATGTCAGTGACGCTAACAGCATGCAAGGGAAGCGAATGAGTAGGCACCGGGCATACTACTGTGTCTGTGGCAAATCATGTGCACAGTCCCTTTTATCACAAATGCAGTGAGTTTTAAATGGGCGTTTTTACCTAAAGAAGGTACCACATTGTACTGAAATTTTGCACTTTTTTATTTTCATTGGCCAATAAATGTATCACATTATATACCGTACTTATTCTTATATTCTACATTAAAAAAGATTTAGTTTTTTTTTACCATACTGCATAACACAATAAAACATATTCCAATCATATAAAGTGTATTGTATAACCAATAATGCAAATGATTATATTTAAATTTCTCATTGCAAACAGATGAAAGATCTGACCCAAGGTGTGGCGCCAACTGGAAAATAAAATTGTAGAATATTTTTAGAATTTTCATTTTCACCTGAATATCCAGAGACACATTGGCATTTGAACTCCCCAACACCATCCACACATTTTCCTTTATTTTTACAAGGAGATGAGCTGCACTCATTAATATCCGTTTCACATTTTGCACCTGAAAAAATGTATAAAACAGATAAATGAATACAATAAATACACATCTTCAAATTACTGAAAGTCAATTAATATTCAAATACACAATAATTATTATTTAATTTTTTAACTGTAAGATAAGTTAGTGATTTATGAATGAGTATATTTTATTTAACAATAAATTGTATTTTTTAAATTAAGCACATAAATCCACTGTACATAAATAATGATTTTTTTTTTATTAATTACACATGTAAATTATTTGCAAACTGTGAGGTCTATTATAATGTGTTAGAAAAGTTATTTGCATGGGTTTTCTAAATGTTTTTAAATTTAAGATTGTTCTAATGTTTTTTTCTGTTAGCTTGTCAGATTCTTTGCACTGAAAATCCAAACCAACGCTGGCATTACTACAGGGGGGGTGGTTGAGCCCCTAAAGATTCCTGACCCTACCATATCCTCCCTCCTGCAATACAGAGCTAATTAATCATTACATAGTACTGATCTTCTCACAGCTTTTATAATAACATCATGTTAAATCCAACAAGACTACAAATCAGTGTCATAAAAGGGTTAACAATTCCTATCCATTGTTTTACTGCCATCCAGAGGGACTAAAATCACTGTTCTCCGTTATTAGTATAAAGCTGTTAAAAATAGCCAAGTAGGTGTTGTCTATATCAAAATTTCTATTCTGAGTGTTCCTGTTGTCTAGGAAGTTAAAACTTGGATTAAAATCCCTCATTTGGTGTTAAAATCACTGAATACAATAAGGGTGCTTTTTAGTAAAGGCAACAGGGAATTTAAAATGACTGTAGCGTATATTGTATGGTAGAATGAAGAACACTGAATATTGTATAAAAATATTATTACTATTATAATTATTATTAGATGTGCATTTGTTGCTTTCGGGTAGCAACATATGCAGAATATGAGCCAGATTCAGAGCGGCACGCTAACAGTTATGCACGAGCGAAAAGGGGGTTTATCGTTTGTATTACAATTTGAAAGTAAACGCGAACGGGTAAGCGCAATCGCAATTTTCGCTAGAATGATTACAGCGATCACAGAGCTCTGGTTAACTGTTTCCCAAAACAAAAAAGTGTTACAAAACACAGCAAAAATACATGTAGAAGTACAGTTATACTTATAATAACACCATCTATTAAAAATGATTAAAAAAAATATTGCACAAAAAAAGTTATTAAGATTTAAAGATATGAGGTCTCAGGTGTTAGAAAAAAAAATACACAAAGGACTTTTTAGAAATACATAAATATACATGTTTAAAGATGCGTATGTATGTGTGTGTGTATATATATATAAAACATGGAAGGGAACTGCACTCCAAGAATGGATCAGGTACACATCCTGTGACTCAGCAACATCCAGCCCTGGGTGCTAAAAAAAAAAAAAAAAAAAAAGCTGTGATGTCACCAGAGCCACAGGCAGTTAACCCCAGTCCGGAATGGGTGCAAGAAACAAGGCGGATTACAAATAAAAAGTAATACAACACATAGAAACACCCAGCACTCACCAGCTAGCTCACAGCTAAGATATAATCACAACTGGAAAGGTAACTAACCGCATCTGGCCAAATGGGAAAGCTCAGGCACCATGTCAAGGTCCTTTCCATTGCCTGAGGATTGGATTTCCCAATATTTGTATTTTTGTATAAAAATCGTTTTTTGTTCCACGCTCCCTTGAGAAGCCACAAAGCAAAATCTGCAACCTACGTTTATAGAATGATGCTTTCCTGAGGCCTTCCCAACAGGCCAACTTTAAACTTTTTAAAGCTGTGATGTCACCAGAGCCACAGACAGGTAACCGCAGTCCGGAATGGGTGCAAGAAACAAGGGGGATTACAAATAAAAAGTAATACAACACATAGAAGCACCCAGCACTCACCAGCTAGCTCACAGCTAAGATAAAATCACAACTGGAAAGGCACCACGTCAAGGTCCTTTCCATTGCCTGAGTCCCTAACACAGCCACACTATCATGCAAGCTCACAAAGCCAAACAGACTGAGAACAAAGAAGGGGTGCACAGGTGGATGTAATCACCCATAGAAAATACAAAACATGGAAGGGAACTGCACTCCAAGACCGGATCAGGTACACATCCTGTGACTCAGCAACATCCAGCCCTGGGTGCTAAATAGCACTCCAAAAAAGCTGTGATGTCACCAGAGCCAAAGGCAGTTAACCCCAGTCCGGAATGGGTGCAAGAAACAAGGGGGATTACAAATAAAAAGTAATACAACACGGGGGCGGAGCTACGCCGTGCTGGGACATGGCCGCAGTGTGAGAGAGCTCCGTAGCTGTCAAACCATCAGAGCCTAAGAACAAACGAAAACTGGGGCCAAATTATATCACAACAAATGTGGAACAGCCCGTTAACATCACCGGTCTTATTGCTGGGCATGGAAGTGATTTTGCAGGTCCCTACACAGCTTGAAATTGAGAGACATAACTGAAGCGGTCGCCATCTTTGAAACCCACGCTGTAAGCAAACTACAACGGCACTCCACGACTACCTCGTCGCTGCACCTACGCTTGCCCCTTTGTGACACCTACCACTAGGCTTAATCTGCAGTGAGAACCGTGTACCGGGAAGGTAACCTACAGACAATCGGAGCAGAGGGACAACTGCAAATAACAGATACAGGTACCGCCCGGTAACGAAGGCAACAGGGGTTATGCTTGGGTGCACGAGGGTCATATAATATAGCCTGGACGCCACTACTGGGGTGCTCTGAGGGAAGGTCCGCTTGTATTATCAGTCACTATACTGCTCCACCAGGCCCTAGGTCTTTCTAACATAACGACCAACCACGTGGGCGCTGCCATTACAACACAGAGTTGCCGCCACGCTGGGCCCTAATTAAAACTTTGGAGAGCTCCCTGCCCCATTTCAGAAGACTGACATACTGAAACTTCAGGCCCATACAGGCAACAGTGACACACGGTTTCCTCGCTGCAGCTCTGAAGGAACAGACTGGGGCAAAAGTGACATTGAAACTAACTAGATCTGTCGGTTGGTAGCTGCTCATTTTAACATCCTGAACATTTTCAACTTAACTTAAGCTACAGCTGGTATCGTGGCTGGAGGCTTAGAGGGCAATCCAGATCTGGTAGAACCCACCCTTATACCCTAATAACTTTATTCCACATTCAGACACACGGTTTGATCCAGCTTAAACTAAAATCAACCACAGCAACTCTCACTGAGGGCTTAGAAAGAAGGCTACTCTATCCTAACACCCACAACTTTGATCCTCCATCACAGTACAGCCCACTATTAACAAAGAAAATGACCTCTAAAAAAGGCAACAAGCCAGAAAAGCCAAATAAAACTTCTGCCCAGACCCCCTCGGTCTCCACATTTTTCCTGACACAAGAAGGCCAAGGAACAGAAACACAGCAAACTTCTGAGGCCCACATAACAGAAACAACCACAGACACTGTAGTAACTCAGAGGGACTCCCTGCTTTCCATCCAGTCTCAGATAGCGAGTCTACCCTCCAAGACAGATATAGAATCACTCAAGTCCTTCATTAAAGATGAAATAAGAGATCTTAAAAAAGACTTAAATGAAATGGGATCTAGGATTGACTACCTAGAAGATGGCCAGGACAACTTAAACAATCTGGTCAGCTCAAACATCCATCAGCTTTCTATACAAGACTCCATCATACAAAACTTGCAGGATAAACTGGAGGACCTAGACAATAGAGGGAGGAGGAATAACTTAAGGATAAGAGGCATCCCGGAGGAGATCCCCCAAGAGCATCTAAAATCTTATGTCAAAGAATTGTTCCAGTATCTGCTTCCTAGATCCCCCCCACTGGCCTCTGAAGACATCGAGAGGATACACAGGGCACTGAGGCCCCCTCAGAAACCCCCAGCACCACCAAGGGACGTTATTCTTAGACTGCTGAAATTCACCACAAGAGAAGAAATCTGGCAGGCTGCCAGATCTAGGCAGTCTATCTCCTTTCATAACCATACATTACAAATTTTCCAGGACTTATGCCCTCAAACTATTCAGAGAAGGAGGGAAATTAGATTCATCACCTCAAAACTTCAGGATAACAATATCAGATACAGGTGGGGCTACCCCTTTAGCCTCATCATTAATCATAATGGATCCCAAATAATCTATAAAAGTTTCAATGACTTAGACACTCTATCTAAAAAGCTTAATATTACTTTTGAGGCTCCCTCAGAAAAAGTTCTAGACAACCAGATTTCACCTGAGGATCGTCGTGGAGAAAGACCTAAAGAACAGCGACCTACTTGGTCCAAAGTCCCAGCAAAGAGATTGAAAACCGGCCCAACTCCCCCACAAGGAACTTGACAACCAAACCTAAAATGGGACTTTTGTTGACTGTGCTTCAATCACTAAATGAGACAAGACCACCAGTGCTAATTTTAATTGGCTTCTATCTTAACCCTTTTCTTCTTTTTGTTATTGCTTTTTCACCACAGCTCATTCCATTAAGGTCAAAACATATTTGAAGTGCTCCTTTGAGGCATATTTGCCCACAACCAGGTTACTCTCAGGTATTCATAATTCGTGGAGGCTTATTGTAGTTCCCCCTTAAGCTTCTGTTCTAAATGTTACTTATGTTCCACTTTATTATCTCCCCAGTTTTCACACTAAAATCAGAGACTACTATAAATAAACTCTGATGGTTAATTGACACCACTCGTCCCCCTAGCAAATAGTAAATGATATACCAGATGTTGTACATTTACAATTGCAAGTTAGAAATATGTTCACGAAAATGTTCTCTCTTAAGTTTTAAAATTAGTGTCTACAATGCTACAGCTATAACTCTTACAAGATCAGCTAAATGTGATCCACAAATCAGATTCATGTTTTTGAGATGTTGTTGTTATTTCTCCTTAGGTATTGATTCTCAAAGGTACGAGGCTCGCTCTTCTGTGCTGCTCACTCCGGGAAGCCTTGATGCAGGGTATGTCACGTTCTGGGTCTCTCATAATACACAATACGCACCTTCTAACTTCACTCACGCACCATGATAGATGATCCATTACAAATTAAAATAATATCTCACAACGTCAAGGGCCTGAATTCCCCCCACAAAAGGTCTATGGCATTTAGAGAATACAGGAGACTCCAATGCGATATAATTCTTCTCCAGGAAACCCATTTTAAAAGAGGAAGGGAACCCTTAATGTCACTCAATAAATATGGGCAGGTGTTTCTGGCATCCAACTCCACTAAACACAATGGAGTTGGCATTGTTATCAAAAAGAATATCCCATTCTCTCCAATAAAAGTACATAAAGACAAGGGAGGGAGGTTCATTGTAGTGACGGGCAAGCTTTACAATAAAATGGTGACACTCACTAGTACCTACGCCCCTAACGTCGCTACACCGCAATTTTATCACACCGTCAAAAAAGCCATTCTTGACTATTCCAAAGGTAGCCTTATTCTGGGAGGGGATTATAATATAGCAATAGATTCGGAGTTAGACTGTTCAAGAGGTGCTTCCTCTGCCCCCCAGAAACTCTTACGCTCATTTAGGGCCCACCTAGCTGACTTAGCGGTACATGATATGTGGAGACTTACCCATCCTACCACAAAAGATTACACATTCTACTCCCACCCCCACCGGGTCTACACGAGAATAGACTACATATTTATTGATGTAACCAGCTTAGAACTAGTCAGACATACAGATATCTCTCCTATAACATGGTCGGACCACGCCCTGGTCAGCTGCTCCCTCAGGTGGCCTACCTCACAAAGACATGATAGGACTTGGAAACTTGACGAAACACTACTTCATGACCCGATCATACCCACACAGATTACCAAGGCACTTACCAACTATTTCACCACAAATAGCACACAAGATGTTACTGCGCAAACTATATGGGAGGCGCATAAGTGCGTGATTAGAGGGGAGATTATTGCATTAAAAGCAGCAAGAAACAAACAAAAAACCCAACTCCTGACTGCCCTACTAAATGACCTGGGCAAACTACAAGATATCCACAAAAAATTTCCAAGTAACTTATCCCTTCTTGCTAGCCTACAACATAAAAGAGACCAGCTCAACCTGCTCTTGGGTCATGAAACCAAGAGGGCGGCGCTGTTTCTCAAAAAAACATTTTATGAAGGGTACAATAAACAGGGCAAATTACTAGCCAGACTATTACGTCAACGCAACAACAAACGACACATAATGACAATAAAAGACCCTAAAGGGAAGACCTGGTCGACCTCAAGAGACATAGCTGACCAATTTAGAAAATACTATGAAGGGTTATACAACTTAGAGGACGCAGGGTCCAACCCCACTGAACAGGAAATATCTGCCTACTTGGCCCAATTACAGCTCCCATCCCTCACCACAGAACAACAGACGGCCCTTGACTCACCAATTACCCTTAAAGAGGTCAAGGACGCCATATCCTCATTCCCGACAGGTAAAGCCCCGGGACCAGATGGTTTCGGATCGGCGTACTATAATAAATTTAAAAACACCTTGGCCCCTCACCTACTGTCCTACATTCAAGAAATAGATGAAAACAAACCCTTTTCGCCCCTAGCTCTACAAGCCCACATTACAGTCATCCCAAAACCAGGCAAATCGCCTGACGCCATTCCCAATTATAGGCCAATTTCGTTATTAAATTGTGACTTAAAAATTTTCGCTAAAATACTGGCCACTAGACTAAACCTAATTCTTCCCTCCATAATACATCAGGACCAAGTTGGTTTCATACCAAACAGAGAGGCCAAAGACAACACGGTCCGCAATTTGCACTTAATTTGGCATGCTAAGGTCGAGGACATTCCCGCGGTGTGGTTATCCACAGACGCGGAGAAGGCCTTCGACCGAGTAAATTGGCAGTTTCTCAAGATGACACTGCGGTCATTTGGAATTGGAGACATTATGCTACAGAGAATTTTCGCTCTGTACTCAAGTCCTAGTGCCAAAATAACCCTAAATGGTATTCTTTCACAGCCCTTTCAGATAACTAATGGTACCCGTCAGGGCTGCCCCCTCTCCCCTCTGCTATTCGTATGCTTTCTGGAGACCCTCGCCACCAGAATCAGACTTAACAAAAACATCACAGGTATTATTATCAGAGACAGGGAATACAAACTTTCCCTGTTCGCTGACGATATCCTATTCTCTCTTACTAATCCTATCAGGTCCATGCCCCCACTGATGGAAGAGCTAAAGATATTTAACAAACTCACAAATTTCCTTATTAATTATACAAAATCTGAAGTTCTGGGAGTCTCTCTCCCAGAGTGGATGACACGCCAGATAGCCCAAATTTGTCCATTTAGATGGTGTGAGAAATCCATAAAATACTTAGGAATCCAGTTGGCGGAGGACATGGACAAGATATATAAATTAAATTATATCCCAATCAGAATTGCCCTAGCTAGGGACCTCTCCTCATGGAACTCCAGGAGATTGACATGGTTAGGGAGGATTAACACGGTCAAAATGAACGCCTTTCCTAGATTACTCTACATTATGCAGACCTTACCAATACCACTTCCAAATAGATACATTATTCAGATCCAACAGCTATTCCACTCATTCATTTGGAGGGGTGGACAACCCAGAATAAACAAAAAAACAATGATGCGCTCGAGAGAACGGGGAGGGTTGGGAGTCCCAGACATTGCACTTTATAGGACGGCTATTTTCCTTCAACGTATATTGGATTGGAGGACCCATAAAACACAAAAGAGATGGATAGAGATAGAGCAAAATTTAAATCCAGAAACACCCCTCTCAGCCGTCTGCTGGCATCCAAACTTCCACTCGCTTACTAAAAACATTGCAAATCCGATAACCAGAGAAACACTAGAACAATGGCATTGTGCAAACAAAATAAACCCATTTCTCTCTTCCAACCTCTCACCTTTGACGTCACTGACCCATAACAGTGAATTTTCAGTTACTGATCTTAGTGGGGCATGTGGGCTTGACGGAAGTATTATTGAAATAGAACTGCACCAGATATCTAGCCATGACCAGCTAATGTCCCAAACACTCCTACAGGATCAGGGCTTCTCGTTATTCCAGAACTGGTTCAACTACAGACGGACTCGCCACTACATACTGACCCACAAATATTGCAACAACATGCTAAGACCCCTTACGAACCTCGAGAAATTATACACGGCAAAACACCCACAACAGCACACTCTATCAAGGATACATTCTATCCTAACACAGCCGCCGCCAGGTGACCTTCCCCCCTCAATTGAGTCGTGGGAAAGAGAACTTGGTACTATAATTCTCCCACATACAGCAGCAGATATTTTCAGAAACACCAAGTCCTCCTCATCATCAGCTTACCTGGTTGAATTAAATTACAAAATACTACATAACTGGTATCTTACTCCCAAACGCCTGCACAGACTATACCCAACAATCCCAAATAGGTGCTGGAGGTGCGGACACACTGGCAGTGGCATGGGTCACATGTGGTGGTGGTGCAACGTTATCAACCAGCTTTGGAGAAATTGTATTGGAGAAATGGAGAAGGCCCTGGAGTGCACACTCCCTTTAGACCCCCTAGTTTTCCTACTTAACAAGTTTAAGAAACTGACCTCTAAAGCCCACCAAATTTTATTCCAAATAATGATAAATAGCGTTAAATCCATTATAGCCAAACAGTGGAAACTACACACTCCCCCAAACCCTCAGAGGTGGAGAGATAAAGTATCTGAACTAATTGAACTTGAGGAGTTTAGCTCATACAAAAATAACAATAGAGATCCGTTCATAGAGGCCCAAGCCCTCTGGGATCTCTACCTTTCACACATAAATGAGAGACCAGACATAAACCGGCGACCCGGAGTGGACACGCCGCAGACAGGACGACCCTTGATTGATACTTAATAGAAAAGTTAGACCTACCTATGTGTTATAATCTAGAGTTTTTCTTCTGTACATCTTTCCGGCCTTTGGGTTTGCTGTTTGGCAAACCCTAGAATAATTTGCTTCCCCTGAAGGGGCATAAAGACACTATTCTTTCCTTTTACTTCATTTAATATGCGAGAATCATTTGTGAAATTTTATATGTTCCACAGGTATAAGCTAAATTGGACCATGTCTCTTCTTTTCTTTTTCTTTTTTCATACATTTATGACGGTTTTCTTTACCATGTGTACCAATTTTCTCTTATGGCTTGTATTATGCTTGATTTATCTTCAATAAAAAGAACTTGGAATAAAAAGTAATACAACACATAGAAACACCCAGCACTCACCAGCTAGCTCACAGCTAAGATAAAATCACAACTGGAAAGGTAAGTAACCGCATCTGGGCTGGATGTTGCTGAGTCACAGGATGTGTACCTGATCTGGTCTTGGAGTGCAGTTCCCTCCCATGTTTTGTATTTTCTATGGGTGATAACATCCACCTGTGCACCCCTTCTTTGTTCTCAGTCTGTTTGGCTTTGTGAGCTCGCATGATAGTGTGGCTGTGTTAGGGACTCAGGCAATGGAAAGGACCTTGACGTGGTGCCTTTCCAGTTGTGATTTTATCTTAGCTGTGAGCTAGCTGGTGAGTGCTGGGTGTTTCTATGTGTTGTATTACTTTTTATTTGTAATCCCCCTTGTTTCTTGCACCCATTCCGGACTGTGGTTACCTGTCTGTGGCTCTGGTGACATCACAGCTTTAAAAAGTTTAAAGTTGGCCTGTTGGGAAGGCCTCAGGAAAGCATCATTCTATAAACGTAGGTTGCAGATTTTGCTTTGTGGCTTCTCAAGGGAGCGTGGAACAAAAAACGATTTTTATACAAAAATACAAATATTGGGAAATCCAATCCTTTTCTGGTCCCAAGCAACTTGGATAAAGGATTTTCTACTTGTACTTAGAAAAGACATGAACACCGGAGCTGGAAGTTACCACACATTAAAGAGAGCACGAGGAGTTTGAGAAGGTTTCACTATCAGAAAATTCTAAGACTCTGACGATCGCATACTGAGAGATCCACAGTCATCCTATCCTATCCATTCTACAGGAGGTGCCCTGCCTATTCATTAAATTGCTACATTCTTACCTCATATGATTAAGGTCCTTGGAAGTAAGTGTACATCCATAAGGGGACTATCGTATGAAGATTGTTTTCTTTCCATTTGGTGTGCACTGGATTATCTTATTTGAGACTGTATATTGGGCTTAGGCCTATCCCTATATACACCTATATATACTCATAGATATATACGGTTTCGATCTGAAATTTTATCTGATGTTTTATATATTACAGGGAGTGCAGAATTATTAGGCAAATGAGTATTTTGACCACATCATCCTCTTTATGCATGTTGTCTTACTCCAAGCTGTATAGGCTCGAAAGCCTACTACCAATTAAGCATATTAGGTGATGTGCATCTCTGTAATGAGAAGGGGTGTGGTCTAATGACATCAACACCCTGTATCAGGTGTGCATAATTATTAGGCAACTTCCTTTCCTTTGGCAAAATGGGTCAAAAGAAGGACTTGACAGGCTCAGAAAAGTCAAAAATAGTGAGATATCTTGCAGAGGGATGCAGCACTCTTAAAATTGCAAAGCTTCTGAAGCGTGATCATCGAACAATCAAGCGTTTCATTCAAAATAGTCAACAGGGTCGCAAGAAGCGTGTGGAGAAACCAAGGCGCAAAATAACTGCCCATGAACTGAGAAAAGTCAAGCATGCAGCTGCCAAGATGCCACTTGCCACCAGTTTGGCCTAATTTCAGAGCTGCAACATCACTGGAGTGCCCAAAAGCACAAGGTGTGCAATACTCAGAGACATGGCCAAGGTAAGAAAGGCTGAAAGACGACCACCACTGAACAAGACACACAAGCTGAAACGCCAAGACTGGGCCAAGAAATATCTCAAGACTGATTTTTCTAAGGTTTTATGGACTGATGAAATGAGAGTGAGTCTTGATGGGTCAGATGGATGGGCCCGTGGCTGGATTGGTAAAGGGCAGAGAGCTCCAGTCCGACTCAGACGCCAGCAAGGTGGAGGTGGAGTACTGGTTTGGGCTGGTATCATCAAAGATGAGCTTGTGGGGCCTTTTCGGGTTGAGGATGGAGTCAAGCTCAACTCCCAGTCCTACTGCCAGTTTCTGGAAGACACCTTCTTCAAGCAGTGGTACAGGAAGAAGTCTGCATCCTTCAAGAAAAACATGATTTTCATGCAGGACAATGCTCCATCACACGCGTCCAAGTACTCCACAGCGTGGCTGGCAAGAATGGGTATAAAAGAAGAAAATCTAATGACATGGCCTCCTTGTTCACCTGATCTGAACCCCATTGAGAACCTGTGGTCCATCATCAAATGTGAGATTTACAAGGAGGGAAAACAGTACACCTCTCTGAACAGTGTCTGGGAGGCTGTGGTTGCTGCTGCACGCAATGTTGATGGTGAACAGATCAAAACACTGACAGAATCCATGGATGGCAGGCTTTTGAGTGTCCTTGCAAAGAAAGGTGGCTATATTGGTCACTGATTTGTTTTTGTTTTGTTTTTGAATGTCAGAAATGTATATTTTTGAATGTTGAGATGTTATATTGGTTTCACTGGTAAAAATAAATAATTGAAATGGGTATATATTTGTTTTTTGTTAAGTTGCCTAATAATTATGCACAGTAATAGTCACCTGCACACACAGATATCCCCCTAAAATAGCTATAACTAAAAACAAACTAAAAACTACTTCCAAAACTATTCAGCTTTGATATTAATGAGTTTTTTAGGTTCATTGAGAACATGGTTGTTGTTCAATAATAAAATTAATCCTCAAAAATACAACTTGCCTAATAATTCTGCACTCCCTGTATCTATTTCATTATACATGTTGCTATAATTTTTAATTTATCCATTTTTGCCCTAGGCCTCTTTATTTTATATTATTATAGGGTCTGGGTATTTTATCTTTATTGTAGGCTCTTTCTTTTATTTTGAAATTCTACTGTGTGCTCTAGCCTTTGGTTTTCTGCGCCATCCTTCTCCTTTTGTCTTTATATATATATATATATATATATATATATATATATATATATATATATATATATATATATACACACATACACACATACATCTATATATATATATATATATATATATATATATATATATATATATATATATACACACATACATCTATATATATATATATATATATATATATATATATAGATATATATAGATATGAATATGTGTGTACATATAAATTTATGTATTTACAGACATATATACACATATAGACACACATATATATATATATATATATATATATATATATATATATATATATATATATATATACTGTATACCATACCCCCCAACTGTCCCGATTTTCGCAGGACAGTCCCAATTTTAGGGGTCTGTCCCGCTGTCCAGGGTTGCTAGCCATCTGTCCCGCATTGCCCCATGCATTACAAATTTTACTCTATTGGGCCCATACTCAGAATCAGCTGGCTTTTTTCTCCCAGGATTAGATGCCTGTTAGATTCCATGTGGAAAATGAATGATGTGTGGGTTAAGCAGGAGTTAGAAGGCTGTATACCCTCTGACTTCAGGTAATGGTGACCTCTAGCATACCTCTGGTAGTAATGACGTCTAACCCCTGGTTATAATACTAGCATGCCTTCAGTTGTATACGATGAATAGTGCTAACACCAGGGTAACGAGCAGTGGTAGCCTCAGACTGCAAGCTAATGTGCTTGCCAACTCCAGGACCCCATACAATGAATTACAGATACCCATATTTATTTATTTATTTATTTATAAAATATTTTACCAGGAAGGACACATTGAGATTTCTCTCGTTTTCAAGTATGTCCTGGGTCCACAAAACATTGCATTGATACAATAGGGTACAATAAAATTCAAAAACAATAATAATACACAATAGATGCAAATATTTTACATAGAACAGGTAAGAAATATATAATCAACCATGACAGGTGCATTATGTTTTGAGATATGTAGAGAGGGATCTCTTAAAGGATATTAGGCTTGGGGAAGGTTTGAAAGTGTGCGGTAGGTCATTCCATAACTGAGGCGCTCGGTAGGATCGAGCTGCTTTCTTTTTGCATTGAGGCAAGCTAAATAATGTGCTGGTACTGGATCGGAGGTTATAGGAGGTGGGAATAGCCGGGGACAGCATTCTGCTCAGGTAGGGTGGGAGCTTTCCAGAAAGGCACTTAAACACAAGGCAGGAAAGATGGAGGGTGCGTCTGTATTCCAGCGTCAGACAGTTTAGTTCTTTTAGCATGTCACAATGGTGGATCTTGTAGTTACATTGTAGCACAAAGTGTCAGAATGAGTTATACAATGTATTAAGTTTATTAAGTTGAGTTTGCGGTGCAGGTGCATATACTACGTCCCCATAATCCATGATAGGCATCAGCCAATCTTTTCCTTTACTGTAGGGCTGAGGCAAGATTTGTTTTTGTACAGGGCACCTAATTTTGGATAAAGTTTAGATGCAAGTTTTTCTATGTGGAGGCCAAAAGATAGATTAGGGTCTAAGAACATACCCAAGTATTTGAAAGAGTGGACTGCGGTAAGCGTGCAATTGGATTTTGTTTTGATGCGTAGATGAGAATTTTGTAATTTGTGTAATTTAGGCCCAGTTCCAAAGATCATTGTGACAGTTTTGTCAGTGTTTAGGAAGAGTTTGTTTTTTGAGATCCACTTTTCTACCTCTGTGAACTGGTCTTGGAGCACTGCTTCAAGCTGCGGCAGATCAGATTTGTTTGCATAGATTACCGTGTCGTCTGCGTACATGTGTACAGTTGAGGATTTGCAGACATAAGGCAAATCATTTATAAATAATGTGAATAGTAGGGGGCTGAGAATGGAACCTTGGGGAACACCACACGTGACTGGGAGAGGGAGGGAGTCACTGTTAGAAACAGAGACATATTGTGATCAATCAGATACATATGATCTAAACCAGGTTAACGGACGATCAGCAATACCAGAGGGTTTTTTAGTTTGAGCAGTAGTATGTCGTGGTCCACTGTGTCAAAAGCCTTAGCAAAATCAAAAAAGCTCCCAGTTAGGTCTCCTTGTTCTATGCCAGTTTGGATGTCGTTGCAAACTTTTAGGAGGGCAGTTGTAGTGGAGTGATTCGGTCGAAAACCTGATTGATCAGGGGTCAGATAGTTAGAAAGTTGGTAATACTCGCATAATTGCGTATGGATGCATTTTTCTAAGATTTTTGACAATACTGGGAGCAATGATATAGGGCGATAGTTAGAAACCAAGGTTAACTCCCCTCTTTTATGAATAGGCACTACTCTTGCAGTTTTCCAGAGTTTAAGTATGTATCCAGACACCAAGGATTCGTTAATTAGGGTTGTGACAGGCTTAGCAATTGCCGGCGCACTGAGCTTCAACAGCATTGCAGGGATTTGATCAGGTCCAGACTGGTTTTTCATTTTTAGATTATTAAGGTGTTTTTTAGCGACATTGATGGGTACAGGTCTAAAATTGAACTTCTCTATATTGGGTCTATGCTGTTTTAGTGGGGCCTGATCCACATTTGTAGCTTCAGGATGCGTGCCATTTATTAGTTTGTCAATCAGGGTGGTGGAGCATCCGACAAAATAATTGTTAAAGGCATTTGCTACTTCTAAGGGGAGTTGCAGGTTTTGGTTATCCACATTGACAGTGGAGGGTTGGGAGTGGATTGGTGGATTTTGTAAGTTATTTATGAGTTTCCAAAACTTTCTATGGTTAGATATGTTATTGTTCAGATTTTCACCGAAATATTGGGCCTTAGCCAATTTTGTTTGTTTAGTGCATATATTTTGCCATTGTCTATATACACAGTGATCATTCATAGAGCCAGTATGCTTGAACTTTGACCACAATGAATCCCGAAATTTGTACATTTGAATGAGGTCAGCTGTGATCCAATTCAAGTGTGCTCCTTTAACTCTCACCTTACGCAGAGGAGCATGTAAATTCCAAACTTGTAGGAGTTCAGACTGAAAGAATTCAACTGCAGAGTCTAGATCTGGGATTAGGTTTAATCTGTGCCAGGTGAGGTTCTTGATGTCATTTAGAAATGATTGAATATTACATTTTTTGAAGGACCTGGTGATTTTAACCTTGGGAGAGGATTTAGTAGCCTCTATTTTGCGCACGCAGTACACTAAGCAGTGGTCACTGAATTTGTTAGGGAGAACACCTGCCTCCTGGATTCGGTCGTGAGAAGTGGAAAGAATCCAGTTGAGCAGGGTATGATTATGGCTTTTGATGTTTATGCGAGTTGGGGAGGAGATTAATTGCGTTAGCTGTAAAGATTTAAACAGCGTTCGACAACTGTTATTTTTTGGATTCAGCCAATCAATGTTAAAATCTCCAAAAAACAAAATTTCACTTTTTGGGTTTTGAGCTATGGATTCACTAAGGAGCTGTGCTATTTCCGAAATGGAATGCACAGGGGAGCTAGGTGGGCGGTAGATTCCTGCAACAATGATTGATTTACTGCACGGGATCTCAATTTTGCCAGAAAGGAAATCAAAGGTGGCAGGAGAGCTAGATTTTTGTATGGTGGTGAACTTTGTGGAATTGTCAACATAAATTACAATGCTGCCTCTTCTCTTTGCTCTGTCAATTCTATGGCATGAATACTCATGTATTGCAATGGCAGAGTCAGGTATTTTTGCAGTTAGCCATGATTCAGAGATCACAAAGATTTTTGGCTTGTATTGTAAACACCAAGCTTGCAGTGCATCAATTTTTGGTAGTAAACTGTGGATATTACAGTGCACAAAGGAGAGGCCTTTTTTAGTTGGAAGGCTAGGAATGGAATTTGCTGGGGGACCAGGGTTAGACTCTACATCATTTGCAAGGGCAAGTAACATAAGGAATAGGAATCTGGACATAGTTTTTGTTTGGCTATATAGTGAATGGCATACTTTATAATTTTGTGAGGTGGGGGATAGGAGGGTTATTTTTTATAACTCTCCACCAGCACTCAGCAGATAAGTTACAGCAACAGAGCAGGCCATGGTGTATGATAATTTGTTTTCCAGTTTGCGGTCGATGCTTATGGCGGTAATGAAGTAAACAAAATGGGAGTGATAAAAGGGTTGTCACGAATATCAGTATGGTCATATTTTGATACATGTTAGTGCTGTGAGGTGTGTAGATGAAAATAAAACAAAAATAGTACAATATAAAAAAGAAATATATATATATGTATATATACACACTATCGATGTGGGATATATAGCTATTTGTAGGAAGAGAGGGTATGTATTTTAAAGGGTTAAGTGAATGGAAGGATGTGCTGATCAATGTTTGCAGCTGTCAGTTTTGGAGAATGAAAGTTGTGTGGGAGACTATCTATAAATGGGGGAATGAACCTGGGGTGGGTTATATATATATATATATAGTACCAAAATACCATCATTTATATGTGAAAATATGTATTTAGAAATAAACAGAACATAGTCTGCTATATGAAGAACATTGGAATGTCGGGTTAGTGCACTTTAACATTTGCGATCACATTTGTGCGCGAGCGGGGTGTTTTCCGCTTTTTTGATCCATTGACTTGCATGGGGAATACGTTAACACGCGCAAGATATTTAAAGTTTGGATTTTTATGTGTGTCTGTTTACAGCGTGCAAGGGAAAACTTTTTACTTTTAACTTGTAATACGAGCACTACCTGACGCGCAAAAAAACTTACTTCTAATGGAGTTATTGTGCGAGTGGGAGAGTTAAATACCACTTCACTTGTAATTTAGCCATATGTTGGCTGCTTTTTATTTTTTATTTTGTGTGTCTGTGAACCAGCAAAATTATTGTTTGTCTAAAAAGTTTGGTTTATACATCATTTAAATGTTCTGGATATATGCCATTTGATGAATATATGCCATTTGACACTTGCTTGGTTAAACAAAAGTAAAAAAAATGTCCACGCTAGATTCTAAGTTTCCTTGTGGTAAATTCTAATAGATTGCAATAGGCCCTAAATAGGAAAATGAAGCTTTGAAATTAGTATGCAATGAAAGTTAATTATTCTTTCCTTAGAACAAAACCATAAATCTGTCAACGATCAGCTCTAGGCACAGATTCCTACTGGTGGCAAGATGAAAATGACTGTTCAAATGTTTATTTCTCAAATTAAACAAATAAATAAATGAAAAAGAATAAAGTTTATTTTTGAGGTACACACAAGTAACATATAAACATTTTGTTTGTCACTTGATGGTTTTAGTACATGAAGATGCTGTCAAATGAAAAACAAAAACGCACATCATATATTTGGTAAAGCAAATTGTTTTTTGTTCATCGTACGTTTTGATGGATATTTATATTGCTGAGAGAGGCAGCAAAAATAAATAAAATTGAGTTTAATATCATCCAACGCTTCTGTTTATACACTCCTGGCAATAAATAGACAACAACAATAAATAAACATTACACCTTTACCAAACTATTAATTCTTGTCATATTGATTTGACTTCTCAGGTAAAAAAAAAAATAATCCCTATCACAAGCAATTTATATTCATGAAAGGAGATGTAGTATAAATATAAAACAGCAGAAAGTGAAAACAAACAGTAACTGAGTATTTACAATGTCATCAGTTTGTGCCTGGGATATAGATTACATAACTGAATGCATGTGGGTTGTTTAATCTAAATTTTGTTTAAAGAGCAGATGACAAGCTAATCTCACTGAGAACTATTGAACATCAGAGGCATAACTTAAATATAGCATCACCTTTGGAAAATGTGCCAAGGACCAAAACTTTTAACTAACTGCAGCCAAGAATTATAGAAATAAAATAAGTGCCGGTAGCCTTATTTACTCTAAACCTGTGATGCATTTGCTCATTTGGCAAGTAATGATAATACCGTAGTAGTAAACACTGTTTAGGATATATCTGTTTAAAATGACAACAACCATTGTCATTAAAAAGAGAAGTAAAGAGATATACATTCAAAATCAATAATGGTTATAAAAGATTTATTTTATTTTCAAAGGAACATTATAAAGCAAACATGACATGCCCTAATTAAGTTTACATTACATACCCTAAATAACCATAGGTTTGATTACAAGTTGAGTGCAAAAATGCAATCAGCATTAGTGGGCATGGGCCTCCAGAAGGGGGGGTGCTTGCCCCTCCGCTAGAAATTTGCTCCGGATAAAACATTGGGCACTCATTGCATGCACACGGCTAGATTAAAACTAACTCTTACATTTTGCTTGTATATATATAAATGTATTTATATTTGCTTTCATTAAATTACCTCTAATTCAACTCTAAAAAAGGTGTTTTTTTTCCACTCCACCTAGAGAAGCTGAATTACTTATGTCATACGTAAGTATGCAACAGTGCGACTGACCCTGCTACCTGCTACAATGTGACAAAGATCAGGTAAGCATAACCAAGAGATTTGTTTACAGAGTCCTAATTAATTTATTTTGCATGCAGATAATTTGCATTGCAGTGCTTAGTAATTGCTTACATATGGTCTCCATTTAACAAGCTTCACTATTTTTTAAAAATCATTTATATATATTATATACTGTATATATATATATATATATATATATATATATATATATATATATATATATATATTCATTCAGAAAATTGTGACTTATGGCAATTTTAAGTTTAAACTATAGCTTTTAAGTTATAACATGTCTGATCAGGATTGAAAAGTAGAGTCTTCCACACTGTCACCCTCAAACGGCTTTTGTTCAGATAGGTGCATGATTCTGACAGATTGCTCTGCAGAAGAGAAAAATCTGCTGCCGCATGGCTAGTCGACCGTAACTCATCCTCAAGCCTAGCAGCTCAATTTTGGAAGTAAGCAGAATGTTCTGGAATGATTGAGGGTTAAAGGGACATTAAACACTAAGGGGCAACTTACAAGTGGAGCGCAATTAGGGACAGTTATAAATAGGTCACTAGAGTGTGCAGCCAATGGCTGTGTGGAATATAACAGTGTTCTGCACTTCTATTTCTTACGAGAACTGAAAAGCTCACAATTTCAGAATGAAATTACAGGAAAAGGGGACAAAATAAATAATATATTGCAGACTTTTTTATATGTATGATTTATCATTTTATATTGCTATCTCAAAGTGTTTAATGTCCTTTTAACTGACCTACATCAAGAAATGTTGTTATGACCAAAAATCGTACAAGGTATACAGTGAATTAAAAAAAAAAAAAGAAAAAAAAAAAAGGACAAAATGCTAATTTGGAAGGTTTAATTAACCTTAATTAAAACCATTATATCCTCAAAGGGACAGAACCCCAACATTTTTCTTTCATGATTCAGATGGAAAATACAATTTTAAACATTCCAATTTACTTCTATTAGCTAATTGGCTTCATTCTCTTGGTATCCCTTGTTGAAGAAGCAGCAATGCACTACTGGGAGCTAGCGGAAGGCATTGGGTGAGCCAATAACATGAGGCTTATATGTGCAACCAACAATCTGCAACTTCTGAGCTTACCTAGGTATTCTTTTCAACAAAGTATACCAAGAGAACAAAACAAATAAGATATTAAAAGTAAATTGGAAAGTTTTTTTTAAAATCACATGCGCTATCTGAATTATGATAGGGAAAAAAACTGGGTTTCATGTCCCGTTAAAGGGGCCTCAAACCCAAAATGTAAAGCTTCCTAAAATGTTTTACTAGGCAAAGTGAAAAAAAACAACAACCTTTGTGGTGCCTTCTCTTTAATTATCTTGCCTGTTTTTCCTCCAATTTAAACCTGACAGACTGAAGTTTTTCCAGTGCCTCCTAGAGCAACTGAAATGCATTTCATTCTTCCATGCACTTATTTATAACTGTCCCTAACTGTTTACAGTAAACATGAAAAGATAAGACTAAAGAAGCATTTCAAGTGGTATTCCTCTATACTGCAAACCAAATGACTTTTAAAACATGTTTTTTTCAATACAGACATTCTGCAATGAGGTGACTAATTTTATGTGTATATATAAACAAACAATTTGATGAACTATATATAGCTTGTTTCTAAATTCTATACTTCCAAAGAGGTTAAAATGTTGTTTTTGTAAACGAGTACACATTTTTAAATCAATTAACTATTTCACTTGCAACATAAGCTTTATTGTACTTGTCCTTTAGATTTGTAGAAGTGACAGACCACACAAATAATACATACATATTGCGAGTTTGATTTTGTAATACCTGTGTAGCCTTTAGTGCATGTGCAAATATATCCACTTCCAACCTGTTTGCAAGTTCCACCATTTTGGCATGGGTTTAGAAAGCATTCATTAAAAATCTGCCAAGAATAAAAAATACATTAATCTAGTTTAAGATATTTTCATTAAAATAAAAAACACAAAAAAAGTCTATAATGTAAATTAAAAAAGGTTTATTATTAATTCTAATATACAAATTTGCCAAAAGCACATTTTAAAGGGCCACTAAACCCACAATCCTACTTTCATGATTCAGATAGAACATACACATTTAAACAACATTACAATTTACTTCTATTATTTATTTTGCTTTATTTTTTTTAGATATCCTTATTTGAAGAAAAAGCAATGCACATGGGTGCGTCAATCACATGAGGCTTCTATGTGCAGCAACCAATCCGCAGCTACTGAGCATATCTAGATATGCTTTTTAGCAAAGAACATCAAGAGAATAAAACAAATTAGATAATAGAAGTAAATTAGAAAGATGTTTAAAATGGCATTCTCTTTCTAAATCATGAAAGAAAAAATGTGGGTTTCATGTCCCTTTAATGCTAGAATTTAACATTCATTGCTTTTTAAAACATTATATATATATATATATATATATATATATATATATATATATATATTTACACATAAGCACTTCTTAAGTTGTAGCCTGTAGCTCTAAGCAGGCATTGTGTTTGAATCCTCATCCTTTAGTCACATGTAGCATATGTGCGTATGCCGCTAAAACAGTAATAGCTTTTACTAGAATCAGTTCTACTAATGGAACTATATTGAAAAAATGTTTCTCTTTAAAATGTAAAAGCAGCATTCACATGTCAGTTCTTTCTATCCTTTATTTCTGTTTCTAAAGATTGTGATATAGCTATTCCTGTTAATATTACAATAAACAGAACACTACCAAAGTGCCTATTTATTATTCAAGAGAGACGCTTAGCATGGAACACTGCACTATTATGTGCTAACATGAAAATGTGTTACACGTTGTATATAATATGTCATTGCAAATGAATTTCCTGGCTGCAACCTCCTTAATCACTCTAGCACTATTCATTATGTAATGTATAATTTTCCCATTGATGCTAATAGCTAATACTGTCTTTCTTAACCTTTGTTTGAGGTAGGAGAGATGAATGCTCGTACAGAGCCACAAGAGTGTAAGCATCTTAAGTTTACCAGATCAATAAATTGGAACCTATAAATGATTGTTTTAATTAAGTAAATTACCTTTATCAGCTATTGTCTTGAAATGTTGGTCAATAAATTACATTTGCACTAACTACATTTAGTGTATGATAAGTTAAATATGTATTTACTTAGTTCACTGACACCAACGTATTTCATGCTCTCGTAAATGATTTATGTGCTTCAAAAGTATGTTACAGAAAATAGTTTGCAAAACATTAACTAATCATGTCTTTACATGGGCTTTAAATGAACAGTTTACTTAAAAAAAGTTTTCCCCTTTAAATTATTCCCAATGATCCACTTTAATGTATTAAATTGTTTACAAGTATTTCCATTAACCTTATATTGGCATTTGAATAAGTTTATTTAGCCTGTGGTATCCCCACCCATCCTGAAAGTTTTTGGCCTCAAGGCCAAGCTGTATTAACACAGCCAGCAGAAGAAATTACACTCCCAGTGGGTCATAGAAGAGATAAGGTAATAAAATGTTAAGTTTCCATTGTTCTCTTAAAGTATTGGTGATTGGTTTATGGACACATATAAGATAAATAAGCAGGTATATGTACACACTGTGATAAAGTAATGAGATCTGATTATACCTACAAGCTCAACCCATTTTATTAGGTTGTGGCTTCAAAACACAAAAGCAGATAATTCATATACACAAATAAGCCTTAAAAAAGCAAATCTCATACATTTTATACACTGCAGCTGGTAAAAAATGTAATTGAAAACACATTAAAGTGAATGTAAATTTAGATGATAAAGTGCCCGGCTTTTCAAAATCCGATTAAAAACAGGAGCACTTTAATTCATCAAAATTTACATTTCACTCGTGTTGTGAAAATACTTACCTTTTAATCGTGACAGATGCTGCATCGCTTCCCCCACACGTTGCAAAGCCTCTTCCAGGGTCAAAAATGAGGAAACCAGCTTACTCGAATCACGCTGTTGAATCAGACACTGATTCCCCGGGGGGGGGGGAGCTGTGATTGGAGGATGAATGATCCGTCATTTCTGACGTATGAAGAGGCTTGCAAGGACCGGGGGAATCGCTGGAGCGGCTGTCAAGATTAAAAGGTAAGTATTTTCACAACACAAGTGAAATGTAAATTTTGATTAATTAAAGTGCCCCTGTTTTTAAACGGATTTTTAAAAAACGGGCACTTTATCATCTAAATTTACATTCACTTTAAGGGAAAAACAATTTTATAGTATACTGTCCCTTTAATTATATAAAACAATTTTGTAAAGTAACATCTAAAGAATGAAATACTTCCATTAATAAAATAGCTTTTTTTTCAGAAGCCGCATTATTAGAAAATCATGCACATGTAAAGGGATAGTCTAGTAAAAAATAAACTTTCATGATTCAGATAAGGCATGTCATTTTAAACAACTTTACAATTTACTTTTATCAGCAAATTTGCATTGTTCTATATGTAGTCTTAGTTGAAACCTAAACCTAGGTAGGCTCATATACTACTTTCTAAGCCTTTGAAGGTCGCCTCTTATGTCAATGTATTTGGGAGTTTTTCACAGCCAGAGAGCATTAGTTTATGTGTGCCATATTTCACGCCCAAGGAGTTGCATTTGAGAGGGCACTGGTTGGCTAAAATGCAAGTCTGCCAAAAGAAGTGAAATAAGGGGGCAGTCTTCAGAGTCAGATACAAGGCAATCACAGAGGTAAAAAGTATATTAATATAACCGTGTTGGTTATGCAAAACTGGGGAATGGGTAATAAAGGGATTATCTATATTTTTAAACAATAACAATTCTGGAGTAGACTGTCTCTTTAAGAATTGTAAATGCTAGTAAACAAGTAAAATGTGTATAAAGGGGATTTGGTATGTAAAATGAATGGCTAAATCCTATGCTTGTCACCAATTTACATTGAGAATTTTGTTGTATAGCCACAACCATATATTTATGAATTCCACCCTGTGCAGTTGATATTGTCTTGTCTACAATGAAATAACTGACAGACACACAATTGGCAGTAAATAGAGGAGCAAGAGTTTAATGCTTGTAAAGATAGCTATAGTTGTAGAGATAAAGTGAAGGTAATCCTAGCTGCAGAAAAAAGGTAGAATAGGGTCAGTAGTATGTAACATAAAAGCAATGCGCATGTAATAATCTGTAAAAGATCACTTACAGGGACATTAAACTGCTACAGTAACATTGTTACTATTCACCATGTTATTGTTTCTCCTGTTTTACTTTTTTTAAAGCCATTCTCTTATTTTAATCCATTACAGAAGCCAGTTGGTAAAGCTCTGCAGCTTTGGTGCCGCCATCTTGTAGTGCACGTATTGTTGCATCATGTGATAAAAGAGGTGTGCTTTCACAGATCAGAGACAGTGCTGGTTTTTTATAGCTGTACCTTGCACTTTGGGTAAGCTTAAACAATAGAAAAAAGGAAACTTTTCATTTTTGCTGTTAATTTACATAGTTTAAAAGTTACATAACAACTATAAAAATCCCTCAAGAATAATATAATACAACGCAGCACAGCTCCCTCTGTATTGTGCAGCTAAACTGAATGGCACAATATGTAAAGAAGAATTATTAAACTCCAAGATGGTGGCACCCAGTGGGAAGATGCAGCCCTTGTAAAGGGTTAAGAAAAGAAAACAGATTAGAAAAGAGTTGCAGGCATGAGGAAAAAACAATAACATGGAGTAGTAACCTGGCTACTGTAGTTGTACCCAGACATCCCGTTAAAAAGACTTTAATAAATAAATGCTGGCCAGAATAATATATATTCCTTCTCTGCTGTCTTCTCTGAGGCCATTAGAGACAGTTATAAATGGTCCGCTAGAAGGTGCAACCAATGATGGAAAGCCTACAATTTTTAGAATTAAATTACAGGAAAAAGACAAAATACATGTGAGAACATATTCAAGTTTTTTTTTTTTTCTTTACTATATATTATTAAAAATTTTGGGCTAGATTACAAGTGGAGCAGAAAATATTGCTTTCCCAAAAGTGATATTTGCACTCCACTCAATAATACCAGCATACGCAAATGTGCACTGGTATTGCAAGTTAGTCACAATGAATGGAAGCATTGCACTCACAAGAGTGTGCTTCAGTAGGCCCCAATTTGAGCCTCATTCTCATGCTGTGAGACACGGCTAAGAACCTAGCGCAGAGAAGGGGTAAGTCCTGCAGCGATGGGTAGCAAATATTAAATATATATGTATATGATTATATATTTATGTGTTAATATGAGTATACATATATCAACACATAAATGTAAATGCATATAAGCAAATACATAAATATTTACGGGGAACACACAGTTCCCAATAGACCACAATATGAAGACAATTTTCTGTGCTGTTTTTTTTTTTTATCTAACACCCCACACCCGCCACTTTTAACCCCTTAAATAAAGAGATCTGATCTCTGGTTAATTTCCGGAATGCTAATTGTTACCACTAGTTATTTATCGCACACCCATAAACGGGCGAATTTAATGTTTACAGGTGTGCAATAAATTAGCGCTCCACTTGAAATCTAGCCCTTTATATTACAATCTAAGAGTGCATAATGTTTTAGACTGTTTATTAAAGCACTATTGCTTAAATTTAACTATGCATTTAACCCCTGCAGAGTGTTTGAACGTGCATTTAAAGACAGCTCCAGAGCACTACGGTGAGCACATCTAGTGAGCCAGTGACAAGATCCATATGTATATAGCCACCAATAAACATATACCTTGCACTAGCGCATTGCTGCTCCATAGCACCGAGGTATGTTTTTCAACAAAGAATACAAGAGAATTAAGTAACTTTTGACAATAGCATTACATTAAAATATCATGTTCTATCTAAATGATTAAAGTTTATTTTTATTTCATATCCCTTTAATGTTCCTTAAATGTGTTTGTTAGTTAATGAGATATTAAACAATGAATACTAGTGCTTGATCAATAATGACTTCTTCGATTTTGTCAATAATTCTTTATCTCATGTTATTTTAGGAGTCCCTAATGATGTAATGTGGCATTAATCCCTACTAATTATTTGGTTACATAAATGTTGTCCATGTATAAGTCACTCCTGAAGAACAGAAGAATGTTGTAACATTAGAATGAATTAACATGTGAGCTATAGAGGTGTAGGCTTTAGGCAACTGAAGGACACATCTAGCAACAAAAAATGAAACCCATGCTGGCAATTCTTTGGAGATTACATTGTATAGTTTAATTATGTGGATAAAAACACACATGGGTGGCCAACTACTGAGGCAGCAGGACGTGTGTCTTAACAGCTCCGGGCTATTAGATATCATTTTTAAACTTAATTAATATATTGAGAGCCCAAACCTTTCTTATATAACCCTAGAAAGCCAGTATCATCGATTGCATACTTCATGAAACCGAAGATTTATTATCTAATGAGCATAACGCTGATGATTACTGCCAGACTATGCCACATGGAGATTTCAGGCGGCACCTTCCCTACAGCGGTACTGCTAATATGGAAGCCCTAGAAAACTGGGAGGACCGTACCCAACAACTCTTAGAGCAACACTTTCAGAACCTGAGGGAGGATCTGGCGTCACTTCTATCAGCCCTTACACTGCAGCTGAATCATGCTGCTGAGACCACAGACTTTGTTCAGTGTGTCAGGGATTGTACGGCACTTGCAGACGGCATCCAGGAAAATCTAGAAAAGCCCTCTTACAGGTTCATGCAAGACACCGGGCTCTACGATACGAATCGATCTTCAGCTCTTGCACCCCCACTGTCTATGCAGAAGAAACTAGAACCCGAGGAGACTCTTTGCTCGGTTATAGTGAGCACGCATGAGGGGACATCATCTTTAGCTTTGCCGGCTCGCCGTGATCCTCTGGCCCTACTCCAAGTTTTCTTCTCGGACTTGGGAAACTACTCTCTGGTGATGATTGACGCACTGGACCCGGCTAGACAGGTGATTCCTAGACACTGTGGAGATTTGATGTTGAAACGGACTGTAGCTATATTGACACTGTGTCTTCAAGAACTACAGGGACTGCTTATAACAAACCTAAGTAATTTCCAACTCTCCTTTTGTCTGAGGGTAATGGTCTCAGACTCTGATTTTTCACATACCATCCTACGCTATGCATCCCAACAAGCTCCATGTGGAATAGGTTGATGGTCAGCCAAAATCCAGGTTTAGTGCCCCTGCTGCCCTGCTGGACCGAGGGACATTTTCAGGTGCTGACTCAAGATCCCAGTAACACCTTTATCAAGCTCTCAAGGACTGTATGAACCTTCTTAACATTGATCATTTGCTTGAGACATTCACATTTTATATAGCCTTCCTATGTGTGGTCCTATGTCTATTAGTTTATAGTTTATACTGTTGATTAAGCTTGTCACGAACTAGTGATCCTCAGGTTGTTATGGTTTGAGGATCTTATTTACATGCAGGAGTTGCTATTCCTATTTAATGAGCCTAGAATACCTAACCGGTAAGCTGCAGTACCCCTAATCCAGTCACCTTGTCATTGAGGTTTATAGTGCTGCATTTTCACTATATATTCAAAATGTGTCTGATATATATGTATAAAGCTAACACCCTATAGCTTGTTATACCTAGGTCTTACCTTAGGTATCTCATAAGACAGTCTAGATTAATAAATCTGTGTGAAGTTAGCTTTATATAATTTAATGCTACATACAATAATATTAGTTGCTTGTCTATATACACTGTCAATGTAGGGTTTTTATTGGGAAAAAAAAAAGTATATATATATTATATTACACCTATGTTTTTACTAATCTAAATTCAAACAAGTCCTACTTGTGCTACCTCGACTACATGACTCTGGAGTAATGTTTGGTTTTCTCTATATTGCTTGTATTTTGTATTTTGATATTTCAGGACTGCATTGTGTGCTTAGCTCACCACTGGGCATGGATAATGTTAAAACTCTGTATGACACTCTGAGTAAGCTACTACTCCTATTCTCTCACACGCCTAAATATGACGTTTCTCTAATATATTCGCAGGTTTTATAAATACGCATACTTTCATAAACTTGCTCTGCTAACTGAAGAGACACTACTAATTCATGGATGCATTATGTATGAATAGGCTATTTTGGGCTCTAACTCTATTGCATTCTAGGAGCTAGAATTCACAGTTTTTATTACTTTTTGTGGAACGATAACACTGTTATCTTATTTTTCATGTACTATACCTTAAGTGCCCATAACATGGCTATTCTTTGCACTGCAGTTCTATAACAGCGGACTACATCTTTTTTTGTGTCATACCGCACTGCACTGTACTATTGTGTTAATAAACTAGGAAACCCCACTACTTAGTTATTGATAGGCGTATATAGCATTATATTATCTCATGAATATGTTTTTTACAATCCCAAGTCACAAAGTATTGAATGAGTTACATAGACATATGCTTATAATTGTGGAGATAGGAGTATAATGCTTGGCCATGGGCCTGTGTAATACCAGACATAATACTGCAGAGATAAATTTTTATCAAAGATGTTTGCCCTAGCGTTGACATAATGCCCCTACATAGTTGACATTGGCTATGAGCACCTTGCTAAATGCGCCATTATCCAGAAATTGACAGACACTTGCGCTTCACCATGTTAGATTTTTCACCAATGGAGTTAGGACAGGCATGTCAACTTATCAACGTAAAATTATTTTATTAACTGTAGTTTGGCTATAATATGACTTACTTTTGATATAAATGTTTAATATGTATGCATAACGCTTTATGAAAGTGTAAAATGTTAATGTTTTTTATTATTATTTCTATTGCTCCATTTATCTGAGTTTATAGGCATAGTATAGTATAGGTTTAAAAACAAATTGATTGTTTAATGCTACTCTCCTATCCACTGAGTTATATCAGAGACTGCAACGCTGCAATTCTAGACTAGACATTTGTTCGACCTATTATATATCTCCATTCTGTCACACATGCATAATCAGACGTCAGCCTCTTAAGATTTACTTATACTGTATACTCTAACTAGTTATACGGTCCCCAAGGATACTCCAAAGTAAAGTTAATACATATAAGTACTTGCGCATATGGCTCCGCCACCCCAAACCACCCCAAACCCCCCCTCATTTTAAGAGCGGTGCTTATCCGCTGAAACTCACCCCCCCCCCATAACGTATATTCACTTCTATTATTGTTACAGCTCTTTAAGAGCTATCTACTTGACCATCAGTTAGCTACTATACTAATTGGCCATTTGGCCTAAAAATGAGCCATCGCTAGGTCAGACACTTATGCTAATATACTAAAAAATCGAGGTTTCATCTGCCTATCTATGCTGAACATTATGATTGTTGATATTTGTTGTCTAATAATACTTTTTATCTCCTTCTGTTATCAAAAAGGCGATTTATGTCTTATGTTTATTGTGCAAAACCTCAATAAAAAATTTATTTAAAAAAAAAAAAAAAAAAAAAAAACACACATGGCTTAAAACATGAGCAAAACTCTACATCTGATGCATTTTAGCTCCCAGCCATACTCTTAGACTTAAACTGCAAAGTTATATACACTTTAAAAGAAATTTGTCTATTGGTTAAAACAAGTCTTTGAAATGCCTATAAATTACCCACTAGTAAACCAAAAAATTATAACATAATTTATGCTTACCTGATAAATTTATTTATCTTGTAGTGTATCCAGTCCACGGATCATCCATTACTTATGGAATATATTCTCCTTCCCAACAGGAAGCTGCAAGAGTCCACCCACAGCAAAGCTGCTATATAGCTCCTCCCCTAACTGCCATATTCAGTCATTCGACCGAAAACATGCAGAGAAAGGAAAAACCATAGGGTGCAGTGGTGACTGTAGTTCAAATGAAAAAATTACCTGCCTTAAAGTGACAGGGCGGGCCGTGGACTGGATACACTACAAGATAAATAAATTTATCAGGTAAGCATAAATTATGTTTTCTCTTGTTAAGTGTATCCAGTCCACGGATCATCCATTACTTATGGAATACCAATACCAAAGCTAAAGTACACGGAAGATGGGAGGGACAAGGCAGGTACTTAAACGGAAGTTACCACTGCCTGTAAAAAACCCTTTCTCCCAAAAATAGCCTCCGAAGAAGCAAGGTATCAAATTTGTTAAATTTGAAAAGTATGAAGCGCAGACCAAGACTCCGTCTTGTAAATCTGTTCAACAGAAGCCACATTTAAAAAAGGCCCAAGTGAAAACCACAGCTCTAGTAGAATGAGCTGTAATCCCTTCAGGAGGCTGCTGTCCAGCAGTCTCATAAGCTAAATGAATTATGCTTTTTAACCAAAAAGACAGAGAGGCTGCTGAAGTCTTTTGACCTCTCCTCTGTCCAGAATAGACAACAAACAAGGTGAACGTTTGATGAAAACTGTAGTAGCTTGTAAGTAAAACTTTAAAGCACAAACCACGTCCAATATTGTGTAATAGACGTTCCTTCTTTGAGGAAGGATTAGGATACAAGCATGGAACAACTATCTCTTGAGTGATGTACTTGTTAGATACCACCTTAGGAAAAAACCCAGGTTGGTACGCAGGACTACCTTATCCGTACGAAGGACCAGATAAGGATAATCACATTGTAACACAGATAACTTGGAGACTCTACGAGTCGAGGAATTAGCTACCCAAAAGGAACTTTCCAAGATAAAGATTGATATCTATGGAACAAAAAGGTTCAAACGGAACTTGAATCAGGTTTAAGCTCCATGGCGGAGCAACAGTTTTAAACACAGGCTTGGATCTAACCAAAGCCTGACCAAATGCCTGAACGTCTAGAATACCTGCCAGACGCTTGTGCAAAAAAATAGACAGAGTAAAAATCTGTCCCCTTTTAAGGAATTAGCTGACAACCCTTTTCTCAAAAACATCTTGGAGAAAAGATAATATCCTGGGAATCCAGACTTTACTCCATGAGTAACCCTTGGATTCATAACAATCAGATATTTACACCATATCTATGTTCAATTTTCCTAGAGACAGGCTTTCATGTCTGTATTAAGGTATCAATGACTGACTCGGAGAAGCCATGCTTTGATAACATCAAGCGTTCAGTCTCCAGGCAGTCCATCTCAGATTGATTCTATTTAGATGGTTGAAAGGACCCTGAGGTAGAGGGACCTGTCTCTGAAGCAGAGACCGTGATGGAAAGGATGACATGTCCACCAGATCTGCATACCAGGTCCTGCGTGGCTACGCAGGCGCTGTCAAAAACACCAAAGCCCTCTCCTGCTTGGTCTTGACCTCCGGAGGAAATCCCACTCCCCCGGAAGAAAAGTCTGACGACTTAGAAAATCCACCTCCCAGTTCTCAACACCTGGGATATGGATAGCTGATAGACAAGAGTGAGTCTCTGTCCAGTGAATTATTGTAAGACTTCTAACATCGCTAGGGAACTTCTGTTCCCCCTTGATGGCTGATGTAAGCCACAGTCGTGTATATTGTCCGACTGAGTATGATGTACCTCAGAGTTGCTAACTGAGGCCAAGTCTGAAGAGCATGGAATATCACTCCCAGTTCCAGAATATTTATTAGAAGGAGGGTCTCCTCCTAAGTCCACTATCCCTGAGCCTTCAGGGAGTTCCAGACTGCATCCCAACCTAAAAGGCTGGCATCTATTGTAACAATTGTCCCATCTGACCTGCGGAAGGTCATACCCTTGGACAGATGGACCCAACATAGTCACCAGAGAAGAGAATCTCTGGTCTCTTGGTCCAGGTTTAACAGGGGGACAAATCTGTGTAATCCCCGTTCCTCTGACTGAGCATGCATAGTTGCAGCGGTCTGAAATGTAGACGTGCAAACGGTACTATGTCCCTTGCCGCTACCATTAAGCCGATTTCATTCATGTACTGAGCCACCGAAGGGCGCGGATGGGATGAAAAAAACACGGCAGAAATTTAGAAACTTTGACAACCTGGACTCCGTCAGGTAAATTTTCATTTCTACAGAATCTATCATAGTCCCTAGGAGGGAAACCCTTGAGATTGGGGATAGAGAACTCTTTCCTTGTTCACTTTCCACCCATGTGATCTCAGAAATGCCAGTACTACGTCCGTATGAGACTGGGCAATTTGGATGTTTGACACCTGTATCAGGATGTCGTCTAAATAAGGGGCCACTTCTATGCCCCGCGGTCTAAGGACCGCCAAAGCGACCCCAGAACCTCCATAAAGATTCTTGGGGCTGTAGATATCCCAAAGGAAAGAGCTACAAACTGGTAATGCCTGTCTAGAAAGGCAAACCTGAAAAACGATGGTGATCTTTATGCATCACAATGTGAGGATAAGCATCCTTCAAATCCATTGTAGTCCTCTATTGACTCTCCTGGATCATAGTTAAGATGGTACGAATAGTTTCCATCTTAAATGACGGAATTCTGAGGAATTTGTTTAAGATCTTTAGATCCAAAATAGGTCTGAAGGTTCCCTCTCCTTGGGAACCACAAACAGATTTGAGTAAAAACTCTGTCCCTGTTCCTCTCTTGGAACTGGATGGATCTCGTACACAATGTAAGAATGCCTCCTTCTTTATCTGGTTTGCAGATAATTGTGAAAGGCGAAATCTCCCCTTTTTTTGGTGGGGAATCTTTGAAATCCAGAAGATATCTCTGGGATATAAATTCCAGTGCCTAGGGATCCTGGGCATCTCTTGCCCACGCCTGGGCAAAGAATGAAAGTCTGCCCCCTATAGGATCCGTTACCGGATAGGGGTGCGTTCCTTCATGCTGCCTTAGAGGCAGCAGCAGGCTCCTTGGCCTGCTTATGTTTGTTCCAGGTCCGATTGTCTCCAGACCGCCTTGGACTGAGCAAAAATTCCCTCTTGTTTTGCCTTAGAGGAAGAGAATGCCACACCTGCCCTGAAGTTTTTAAAAGGTACGAAAATTAGACTTTTTTTTTTTTTTTTTTTTTTTTGCCCTTGATTTAGACTTATCCTAAGGAAGGGCATGACCTTTTCCTCCAGTGATATAAGCAATAATCTCCTTCAAACCAGGCCCGAATAGGGTCTGCCCCTTGAAGGGAAGTTAAGTAGCTTATTTATTAAAGTCACGACAGCTGACCATGATATAAGCCATAGCGCTCTGCGCGCCAGTATAGTAAAAAACAGAATTCTTAGCCGTTAGTCTAGTCAAATGAACAAGGCATCAGAAAACAAAGGAATTGGCTAGCATAAGCTTGTCAAATATATTCATCCAATGGAGTTGCTTAACTGTAAAGCCTCATCAAGAGACTCAACCCAGAACGCCGCAGCAGCAGTGACAGAAGCAATGTATGCAAGGGGATGCAGGATAAAACCCTGTTGAATAAACATTTTTTATCCATTGGATCTAAAAAGCACAACTGTCCTCGTCAGAGGTAGTGGTACGCTTAGCTAGAGTAGAAACTCTTCTCTCCACCTTAGGAACTGTCTGCCAGAAGTCCCGTGTGGTGGTAACTATTAGAAAACATTCTTCTAAAAAATAGGAGGGGAAGAGAACAGCACACCTGGTCTATCCCATTCCTTATTAAAAAAATTTTTTTAGTAAACCTCTTTAGGTATTGGAAAAACATCAGTACACACCGGCACTGCATATTATTTATCCAGTCTACACAATTTCTCTGGCCCTGCGATTGTACACATTCATTCAGAGCAGCCAAAGCCTCCCTGAGCAACAAGTGGAGGTTCTCAAGCATACATTTTAAATGTAGAAATATCAGAATCAGGTTAAATCATCTTCCCTGAGTCAAAAAAAAAAAAAAAAATCACCCACAGACTAAGCATATTGTGAGGTAGTATCATACATGGTTCTTAAAGCGTCTGTATGCTCTGTATCTACCACCAGAGCTAACTGCTTTCCTTTAATTTCAGGTAGTCTGACTAATACTGCTGCCAGAATATTATTCACCACCTTTGCCATGTCTTGTAAAATAAACGCTATGGGCGCCCTTGATGTACTTGGCGCCATTTGAGCGTGAGTCCCTGAAGCGGGAGTCGAAGGGTCTGACACGTGGGGAGAGTTAGTCGGCATAACTTTCCCCTCGACAGAATCCCCTGGTAAAGAAACGCTATGGGTGCCCTTGATGTACTTGGCGCCATTTGAGCGTGAGTCCCTAAAGCGGGAGTCAAAAGGTCTGACACGTGGGGAGAGTTAGTCGGCATAACTACCCCCACGACAGAATCCTCTGGTGATAATGTTTTTAAAGACAAAAAATGATCTTTATTGTTTAACATGAAATCAGTACATCTGGTACACATTCTAAGATGGGGTTCCACCATGGCTTTAAAACATAATGAACACAGAGCTTCCTCTATGTCAGACATGTTAGAACAGACTAATAATGAGACTAGTAAGCTTGGAAAACACTTTAAATCAAGTTAACAAGCAAATATATAAAACGTTACTGTGCCTTTAAGAGAAACAAATTTTGCCAAAATTTGAAATAACAGAGAAAAAAGGCAGTTAAACTAACAAAAATTTTACAGTGTATGTAACAAGTTAGCAGAGCATTGCACCCACTTGCAAATGGATGATTAACCCCTTAATACAAAAAACAGATTAACAAAACGAAAAATATGTTTTAAACAGTCATAACAGCTCCTACTTTTGAAGCCCTTTTGAGCCCTTCAGAGATGTCCTATAGCATGCAGGGGACTGCTGAGGGAAGCTGAATGTCACTGTTTGTAATTTTAACTGCACCAACTGTAACTTTTATACTATAACAGTGGAAAGCCTCAGGAAACTGTTTCTATGCAAAATTTAAGCCAGCCATGTGGAAAAAACTTAGGCCCCAATAAGTTTTATCACCAAACATATGTTAAAAAACGATTAAACATGCCAGCAAACGTTTTAAAACACATTTTTACAAGAGTATGTATCTCTATTAATAAGCCTGATACCAGTCGCTATCGCTGCATTTAAGGCTTTACTTACATTACTTCGGTATCAGCAGTATTTTCTTAGTCAATTCCATTCCTAGAAAAATATTTTACTGCACATACCTTATCTGCAGGAAAACCTGCACGCCATTCCCCCTCTGAAGTACCTCACTCCTCAGAATGTGTGAGAACAGCAAATGGATCTTAGTTACGTCTGCTAAGATCATAGAAAAACGCAGGCAGATTCTTCTTCCAAATACTGCCTGAGATAAACAGCACACTCCGGTGCCATTTAAAAATAACAAACTTTTGATTGAAGAATAAACTAAGTAGAAAGCACCACAGACTCTCACAACCTCCTATCTATGTTGAGGCTTGCAAGAGAATGACTGAATATGGCAGTTAGGGGAGGAGCTATATAGCAGCTTTGCTGTGGGTGGACTCTTGCAGCTTCCTGTTGGGAAGGAGAATATATTCCATAAGTAATGGATGATCCGTGGACTGGATACACTTAACAAGAGAAATATATATATAAAAATCATTAAAATTATGGTGGAGATAAAAGTCTCAGGTTAAAATCCTCCATGTCACAAATGTAAATCAATACAACATTATTTTCAAAGGCCTAGATTTGGAGTTTTGTCGGTAACGACCCGAAAAACTAACGCCGGCTTTTTTCTGGCCGCACCATAAAAATAACTCTGGTATCGAGAGTCCACATAAAGGCTGCGTTAGGCTCCAAAAAAGGAGCGTAGAGCATTTTTAACGCAGCTTCAACTCTCGATACCAGAGTTGCTTACGGACGCGGCCAGCCTCAAAAACGTGCTCGTGCACAATTCCCCCATAGGAAACAATGGGGCTGTTTGAGCTGAAAAAAAACCAAACACCTGCAAAAAAGCCGCGTTCAGCTCCTAACGCAGCCCCATTGTTTGCTATGCGGTAACCCTTCCTACGTCTGCACTTAACACTCTAACATGTACCCCGAGTCTAAACACCCCTAACCTTACACTTATTAACCCCTAATCCGCCTCCCCCACTATTGCTGACCCCTGCATATTATTATTAACCCCTAATCTTCCGCTCCGTAAACCGCCGCTACTTACATTATCCCTATGTACCCCTAATCTGCTGCCCCTAACACCGCCGACCCCTATATTATATTTATTAACCCCTAATCTGCCCCCCACAACGTCGCCTCCACCTGCCTACACTTATTAACCCCTAATCTGCCGACCGGACCTGAGCGCTACTATAATAAAGTTATTAACCCCTAATCCGCCTCACTAACCCTATCATAAATAGTATTAACCCCTAATCTGCCCTCCCTAACATTGCCGACACCTAACTTCAATTATTAACCCCTAATCTGCCGACCGAATCTCGCCGCTATTCTAATAAATGTATTAACCCCTAAAGCTAAGTCTAACCCTAATACTAACACCCCCCTAAGTTAAATATAATTTAAATCTAACGAAATTAATTAACTCTTATTAAATAAATTATTCCAATTTAAAGCTAAATACTTACCTGTAAAATAAATCCTAATATAGCTACAATATAAATTATAATTATATTATAGCTATTTTAGGATTTATATTTATTTTACAGGTAACTTTGTATTTATTTTAACCAGGTACAATAGCTATTAAATAGTTAAGAACTATTTAATAGCTAAAATAGTTAAAATAATTACAAATTTACCTGTAAAATAAATCCTAACCTAAGTTACAATTAAACCTAACACTAGACTATCAATAAATTAATTAAATAAACTACCTACAATTACCTACAATTAACCTAACACTACACTATCAATAAATTAATTAAATACAATTGCTACAAAGAAATACAATTAAATAAACTAGCTAAAGTACAAAAAATAAAAAAGAACTAAGTTACAAAAAATAAAAAAATATTTACAAACATAAGAAAAATATTACAACAATTTTAAACTAATTACACCTACTCTAAGCCCCCTAATAAAATAACAAAGCCCCCCAAAATAAAAAAATGCCCTACCCTATTCTAAATTACTAAAGTTCAAAGCTCTTTTACCTTACCAGCCCTGAACAGGGCCCTTTGCGGGGCATGCCCCAAGAAATTCAGCTCTTTTGCCTGTAAAAAAAAACATACAATACCCCCCCCAACATTACAACCCACCACCCACATACCCCTAATCTAACCCAAACCCCCCTTAAATAAACCTAACACTAAGCCCCTGAAGATCATCCTACCTTGTCTTCACCATACCAGGTTCACCGATCGGTCCAGAAGAGCTCCTCCGATGTCCTGATCCAAGCCCAAGCGGGGGGCTGAAGAGGTCCATGATCCGGCTGAAGTCTTCATCCAAGCGGGCCAGAAGAGGTCTTCCATCCGATTGAAGTCTTCATCCAAGCGGCATCCATCCGGAGCGAAGCGGCAGCATCCTGAAGACCTCCACCGCGGAACATCCATCCTGGCCGACGACTGAACGACGAATGACGGTTCCTTTAAATGACGTCATCCAAGATGGTGTCCCTCAAATTCCGATTGGCTGATAGGATTCTATCAGCCAATCGGAATTAAGGTAGGAATATTCTGATTGGCTGATGGAATCAGCCAATCAGAATCAAGTTCAATCCGATTGGCTGATCCAATCAGCCAATCAGATTGAGCTTGCATTCTACTGGCTGATCGGAACAGCCAATAGAATGCGAGCTCAATCTGATTGGCTGATCGGATCAGCCAATCGGATTGAACTTGATTCTGATTGGCTGATTCCATCAGCCAATCAGAATATTCCTACCTTAATTCCGATTGGCTGATAGAATCCTATCAGCCAATCGGAATTCGAGGGACGCCATCTTGGATGACGTCATTTAAAGGAACCGTCATTCGTCGTTCATTCGTCGGCCAGGATGGATGTTCCGCGGTGGAGGTCTTCAGGATGCTGCCGCTTCGCTCCGGATGGATGCCGCTTGGATGAAGACTTCAATCGGATGGAAGACCTCTTCTGGCCCGCTTGGATGAAGACTTCAGCCGGATCATGGACCTCTTCAGCCCCCCGCTTGGGCTTGGATCAGGACATCGGAGGAGCTCTTCTGGACCGATCGGTGAACCTGGTATGGTGAAGACAAGGTAGGATGATCTTCAGGGGCTTAGTGTTAGGTTTATTTAAGGGGGGTTTGGGTTAGATTAGGGGTATGTGGGTGGTGGGTTGTAATGTTGGGGGGGGTATTGTATGTTTTTTTTTACAAGCAAAAGAGCTGAATTTCTTGGGTCATGCCCCGCAAAGGGCCCTGTTCAGGGCTGGTAAGGTAAAAGAGCTTTGAACTTTAGTAATTTAGAATAGGGTAGGGCATTTTTTTATTTTGGGGGGCTTTGTTATTTTATTAGGGGGCTTAGAGTAGGTGTAATTAGTTTAAAATTGTTGCAATATTTTTCTTATGTTTGTAAATATTTTTTTATTTTTTTGTAACTTAGTTCTTTTTTATTTTTTGTACTTTAGCTAGTTTATTTAATTGTATTTCTTTGTAGCAATTGTATTTAATTAATTTATTGATAGTGTAGTGTTAGGTTAATTGTAGGTAATTGTAGGTAGTTTATTTAATTAATTTATTGATAGTCTAGTGTTAGGTTTAATTGTAACTTAGGTTAGGATTTATTTTACAGGTAAATTTGTAATTATTTTAACTATTTTAGCTATTAAATAGTTCTTAACTATTTAATAGCTATTGTACCTGGTTAAAATAAATACAAAGTTACCTGTAAAATAAATATAAATCCTAAAATAGCTATAATATAATTATAATTTATATTGTAGCTATATTAGGATTTATTTTACAGGTAAGTATTTAGCTTTAAATTGGAATAATTTATTTAATAAGAGTTAATTAATTTCGTTAGATTTAAATTATATTTAACTTAGGGGGGTGTTAGTATTAGGGTTAGACTTAGCTTTAGGGGTTAATACATTTATTAGAATAGCGGCGAGATTTGGTCGGCAGATTAGGGGTTAATAATTGAAGTTAGGTGTCGGCGATGTTAGGGAGGGCAGATTAGGGGTTAATACTATTTATGATAGGTTTAGTGAGGCGGATTAGGGGTTAATAACTTTATTATAGTAGCGCTCAGGTCCGGTCGGCAGATTAGGGGTTAATAAGTGTAGGCAGGTGGAGGCGACGTTGTGGGGGGCAGATTAGGGGTTAATAAATATAATATAGGGGTCGGTGGTGTTAGGGGCAGCAGATTAGGGGTACATAAGGATAACGTAGGTGGCGGTCGGCAGATTAGGGGTTAAAAAATTTTTTCGAGTGTCGGCGATGTGGGGGGACCTCAGTTTAGGGGTACATAGGTAGTTTATGGGTGTTAGTGTACTTTAGAGTACAGTAGTTAAGAGCTTTATAAACCGGCGTTAGCCCAGAAAGCTCTTAACTACTGACTTTTTTCCTGCGGCTGGAGTTTTGTCGTTAGATGTCTAACGCTCACTTCAGAAACGACTCTAAATACCGGAGTTAGAAAGATCCCATTGAAAAGATAGGATACGCAATTTACGTAAGGGGATCTGCGGTATGGAAAAGTCGCGGCTGGAAAGTGAGCGTTAGACCCTATTTTGAGTGACTCCAAATACCGGCGGTAGCCTAAAACCAGCGTTAGGAGCCTCTAACGCTGGTTTTCACGGCTAACGCCAAACTCTAAATCTAGGCCAAAGGAAATTAACACATCCAGGCAAGTTCCCCGCTTGCTTTTCCCCAGTAAAACTCCATGTGCACTGTTACCAATGCACATTGGTAACAGTGGACATGAAGTTTTACTGGGGAAAAGCAAGCAGAGAACTTGCCTGGATGTGCTAATTTCCTATGCAAAAATGTTGTATTGATTATATATATATATATATATATATATATATATATATATATATATCATTAATGATTCAGATAGAACATACAGTTTTTAACAATTTCCCATTCTATTCTATTATCTAATTATCTTCCTTCTCTTGGTATTCAGTGTTGAAAAGCATATCTAGGTAGGCTCAGGAGTAGAAATGCACTCCTGAGAGCTAGCTGCTGATTGATGACTGCACATATATGTCTCTTGTCATTGGCCTTTGAACAAATAACCAAGAGAATGTAGAAAAGTTAAAAATAGCAGTAAATTGGAAGGCTGTTTAAGCCACTTCTGTATAAAATATCAGTTGTCTTTGAAAACTAAAATGTCCTCAGTAATGTAAGTAATTTAATCATTCTTCAAACAAAACCCTGCTGTACTACTCTTTAACAGTGTTATCTGATTTTTCTTATAATGCACAGAAACCATTTGTTTTAATGATAACACAGCTTTTGGCAATTTATGTATTTTCTCAAAGCAAATACAATTTTATTTTTTTCAAAACCACAAACTGTGTTTTCCCAGAAAATATAAACCATGTATATATATATATGACTTTCTTTCTTATGAGCAAACATATTCCAAGCCCAAAGAGCCAGACTATGAGAAAACAGAATGTCTGCATAGGGTGTTGGTTTTTTAGGAGCAGAAGGGCAAACTAATTGGACAAACTTTGTTTCTCTTGGCATGTGAGACAACCTATGCCTCACTGTTACTGATATCTTAGGAGCCTTATATTTTAAGTGAAAAATGTCTAAGGATACAAAACAAATAAAATATTCCTGATTTTCTTGCAAAACTGGGACAAAGCGATAGTCTTCATACATCTAGTGAACTCAATTCTACACCTAACAAATTTATTTTGCTATAATTATGTTAGATGGAGAGTAATCTCATCACATATTATCACAATTCATGTATATTTGTTAATCAGTTTCCATTCACCATATAAACCAGTTATCAATCAAGACTAAAAGTCAGACTGTCAGCATGTGGGTGAGCTCTATGCCAGCTACAACTGGTACAAAACATATCTTCTCAGTCACAGATATCAGGCTCTGCAGGTTTCTTCACTTCTGAGATAGAGAGCTGCATTATAACTAATTGTGCAGTGCTTACATACAAAGCATATTTTTGCATACATTAATAGAATATAAAACTGCTGGGCACAACTATAATAGCATGATTGCTATTCCCCATGCTTTTCCTTGTTCACTTGTAGATCTCTTCAAAACATTTTCTTATTTGAAACTATTACTGGTGCTAGTTAATCAAGCTCCATATCCTTATACAGGGCACCATCATCTTAGAGCTTAGGTATTATTGAAATCTGTGACAGAGCTGTATGGCTCTAAATTATTCATGTGACTTTTTCTATATGCAATGTAACCTTTAAACTGTGTATTAAAACTGCAAACATGTAAACGGCATGCTTTGTATCGTGCGTGCTTACAGGTTGCACATAATGCAGCTGTGAAAAAGCTGGAAAAATCACTTATCTTTAACTACTTCTGTGAAAGAATACATGCGCTCCAGTATAAAAATGTGGAGCTTCACCAACCTGCATCTGTAAAGAGTTAAAAGAACAGAATGTTTCTGAAGAGAACTAAAGGCACAGAAAGTGATGGAATTATTCTGTTGAAACTGAGAAAAGTTAATTGTCCCTTTCCTACACTTGGCAAAACAGAACTGTTTTCAGAAATATTTCTGATTATTAAGGACAGATTTGTTTTTTATACAAATCTGTACCAAATATTTCATATTGTTTTTGTTAATTCTTGCAACATTTGTGAACAGCCCAGCTGGGAAAGAGTTAATTATAGCAATTAGCAAACACAGCAAGGTGTGGTTCCCTTATTAACAGTTTCACTGCTGGGCCACTCACAAAACTGGTTTTATAAGGAAAACTGCTTGTGGCTAAACTATACATTACAGTTTTTGTCAGCCTCTTTATTCAGAATACTGCTTAGATGATTTTGCAAGTAGAATTTAGAGAAAAAAAAACCCCAAAACCTACATAAGTAAATAAGAAAAAAACACTTGAAATAAGCTTGCCGATGCAATACATAGTCCCCACAATTATGCAATTTAACTTTACCAACCGTGTTTATGCAGTCTCACTGTACTAACCGTGTTTATGCAGTCTCACTGTACCTACCGTGTTTATGCAATCTCACTGTACCAACTGTGTATATGCAATCTCACTGTACCAACTGTGTATATGCAATCTCACTGTATCAACCGGGTTTATGCAATGTCACTGTGCCAACCGTGTTTATGCAATCTCACTGTACCAACCGTGTTTTTGCAATCTCACTGTACCTACCGTGTTTATGCAGTGTCACTGTGCCTACCGTGTTTATGCAATCTCACTGTACCAACCGTGTTTATGCAATGTCAATGTACCTACCGTGTTCATGCAATGTCACTGTACCAACCGTGTTTATGCAATGTCACTGTACCAACCGTGTTTATGCAATGTCTCTGTACCAACCATGTTTATGCAATCTCACTGTGCCAACCGTGTTTATGCAATGTCACTGTACCAACCATGTTTATGCAATCTCACTGTATCCTCTGTGTATATGCAATCCCACTGTACCAACCATGTTTATCCAATCTCACTGTACCAACCATGTTTATGCAATCTCACTGTACCAACCATGTTTATGCAGTGTCACTGTACCAACCGTGTTTATACAGTATCACAGTGCCAACCATGTTTATGCAATCTGACTGTAATAATCATGTTTATGCAATTTCACTGTGCCATCTGTGTTTATGCAGTCTCACTGTGCCAACCATGTGTATGCAATCTCACTGTACCAACCATGTTTATGCAATCTCACAGTACCAACTATGTTAATGCAATCTCACTGTAATAACCGTGTTTATGCAGTCTCACAGTACCAACCTTGTTTATGCAATCTCACTGTACCAACCGTGTATATGCAATCTCACTGTACCAACCGTGTATATGCAATTTCACTGTACCAACCGTGTTTATGCAGTCTCACTGTGCCAACCATGTATATGCAATTTCACTGTACCAACCATTTTTATGAAATCTCACAGTACCAACTATGTTTATTCAATCTCACTGTAATAACCGTGTTTATGCAGTCTCACTGTACCAACCGTGTTTATGCAGTCTCACAGTATCAACCGTGTCTATGCAGTCTCACAGTATCAACCATGTTTATGCAATGTCACTGTACCTACCGTGTTTATGCAACCTCACTGTACCAACCGTGTTGATGCAATTTCACTGTACCAACCATGTTTAATTTCACTGTACAAACCAGGATTGCATAAACAAGGTCAGTACAGTGAGACTGCATAAACACTGTCTGTACAGTAACAAATGGCCTTGTGAGAAATTGCACCTTTTAAAGAAAATAAATAAAATTACAGTGTGATAAATGTTTTAAAAAATGCACTATCATTTAAACCAAAAAAAAAAAAAAGAATCAAATGAATGAATATAATGAATATAAATTAAATGTCATAGACACCAGGGGCGCGATCCGATATAGGTCGTAGTTTTCGGCGCAAGCGAGGTAACCCGCGTCGCCCGCAGTTTCAGCTCGCAACTCGAGCTATCCAATATTCACCGCCGTCAGATGCTAAACTGGCGTAAGTCTGAAAAACCGACGAGCAGGCAAAATGTGCGCAAATACACCTTTTAGTCGTCGCAAGTACTTGCGCCTGTTTTTTGTTCACGTAAAGTCTCAATAAAGTGTAGTTTTATGCAAATTAGCCTACGACTCGTAAAAAATTACGCCAGTTCTAAGAGATGCGCCACGTAATGACGAGATTCAAAAATCATACTTAAACCCCTGCGCAGCCGCAATTTCTTTAGTGTGTTTGGTTGGTTCTTGGAGCTACAGCACACTACAGCGAGTATAGAGATTAGTGGTAAGAGTAGTGAGAAAGGAGCATCATCAAGTTAGTTAGGTCGGATTGTTGGTTGGATTGTTAAGCCAGTACATTTACTTACACTTTTTTTCATATTGCACACATTTTGCATACACACATATACAAAATACACAACACTTTTTTTTTATAACACCCAACACTCTTTATTTATCTTTTACAGTTTGAAAGGCTGAGTGTCTGGTTGTGATTGTGTGTGATTGAAGTGGGAGTGAGTGTGAGTGTGTGAGTGTGTGTAGTGTGAGGATGTCAGGGAGAGATAGGGCTGGGGGGAGGAGGGAAGGGGAGTCGCAGGGAGAGGATTATGTACAGGAGGAGCAGCAGGGTCCCCGTCAGGGAGTGAGCGGAGTGGGGAGAGGGAGAGCCAGAAGGGAGGATGGGAGTGGGGTTGCCCAAAGGCCAGGCACACTGAGAAGAGGGATAGAGGGTGCACATGGGGATAGAAGGGGGGAGGAGGGAGAGGATAGGGAGGAACCCACACCAGGGACATCCCAGGGAGGGAGCCAGGCAGACCAGGACGAGGAGCGTATGAGGTGTCCCAATTTCAGTTTTGCTGAAAACCTCGCTCTCGTCCAGGCTGTCCTGGAGAACCATAATGCCCTCTTTGGACAAGAGAAGGGCAAAGGAGTTGCCCGGAGGCGTAAGGATGCTTGGCAGAAGGTGGTGGAGGCCGTCAATGGAGTGTCCCAACAGAGGAGGAATGTTGACGGGCTTAAGAAGAGATGGAATGATTGCAAGAGGAGAGTCAAGGAGAGGATGGGCCAGGAAGCAATCTCCCAGAGGGCAACAGGAGGTGGGCCTCACTATGAGGCCGAATACAATGAGTGGCAGGAGCTCATTCGTCGGTCCCTGAGCCTCACAGCAGTCCGTGTACTTCCAGGGGCTCGTGACTCAGGGACTGCAACATCAGCACAGCATGCTGGTGAGTAACATCCCACACACTAGTATAATATGTATTTGAGTTATAACATCCTATATTGTCACACATTCATGTACACAATGAGGATCATGGTATTTTGATTACTAACAACTAAATATACAATGATATTTAACATTAAAGGGACATGAAACACAAAGATATTTTTTCATTATTCAGATAGAGAATATAGTTTTAAACAACATCCAAATTTACTTCCATTATCTATATTTAATTTTTATTTTGAAAATCTTAGTTTATTAAATATCAATGCACATGGGTGAGGCAATCACACGAGGCATTGATGTACAGCCACCAATCAGCAGCTTCTGAGCCTATCAAGAAATGCATATCAGCTAAGAATATCAAGATAATGAAGCATATTAGCTAATGGAAGTAAATTACAATTTATTTAGAATACCATGCTTGTCTAGCTGAATCATGAAATAATAAATATGTTTTGCATGTCCATTTAATGCTACTTAACACATTGAAAATCATGATATGAGGTAGAATAGTGAAATACTAACATGTCTCAGAGTAACACAGGCCACAAGCCACATGTAGACCTTTCAGTAAATGGACACCATAGTCATCACAACCATAATGTCACTTAAAGAACACATTTTCTCCATCACTGACATGTACACAGAACTATTGTATGAAACACATACATGTATAATTAGCATATTCCAAACCCTCATATCACAAATCTCAATGTGCACAAGCATGTTATAGAGTTTGACATGAGAATGTGGATAGGCCCTAGCATGTAAATTGTATGCCCACATGGATAGATATGTGACTGTACTAATCACTCTCATCATTTGACTCCTTCACAGAACCTCCAGTCACCAGGGTGCCTACGCCCATGAATCCCCCAACACCGGTTCTAAATATATGTCCACCACAACCACCGGTACAGATAAGAGAGCAGGAGTATGCCAGGCATGAGATGTCTTGGACTGTGTCCATTGAAAATCCACATATCATGCCACCTGCATTAGAGGAGGATACCTGGCAGGACCCGTGGCAGGAGGAATATTCCTATGGCTTGGAGGGGGAGCCCCACCAGCCCCAAAGGGTAGATGTATTTCCCCCCCCAACAATATCAGGGCACTACAGGAGTATACCAGCAGGCTGAGTGGATGCACACCAGCGGACATTGGGACTATCGGTCCATCCCGACATCTGGACCATCATCTTCAGTTGGAAGGGCTCCACCAACTGTAATCCATCGCCCTGCACCTCCAGCTCATATCCCTGTGGCTGCACCTCCAGCTGAGATATCTCTTCCTGCACGTCCAGCTGCTGTTTTTTTTCAGGCACCTCCAACTGAGGTTATTGTTCCGGCACCTCCAACTGAGGTTAATGTTCCGGCACCTCCAACTGAGGTTAATGTTCCGGCACCTCCAACTGAGGTTAATGTTCCGTCACCTCCAACTGAGGTTAATGTTCCGGCACCTCCAACTGAGGTTAATGTTCCGTCACCTCCAACTGAGGTTAATGTTCCGGCACCTCCAGCTGAGGTTGTTGTTCCGGCACCTCCAGCTGAGGTTGTTGTTCCGGCACCTCCAGCTGAGGAACACGTCATTGAAAGAGTGCCTATTGTCCCTGCTGATGAAGAGCCCATGGATCAATTGAGTTCTGCCATGGGTGATGAATATATCTCACTACAGAGGAGGCAAACTTTGACCTGTGAGACTCTAACGGAAACGTGTCTGAATATGCAGAGGGAACAACACAGGTTCCATAGAACCCAACACCGTTTGCAACAGAGGTCGAATGAGCTGCAAAGGGACATGGCAGCATCGCTATCAGCTATGGTCCAAAATCAGAATCAAATGCTACGTGTAATATCGGACATGCAAATCCAAAGTGACCAAAGATGGAGGGAACAGAATCAACTGTTGGGGGCTTTGGTGGAGCATTTCACCCAACAGCAGGACATGGCATCAAGTATCTCCTCTGTGACCAGCACTCCTAGTGTATCCACACAACCCAGGAGAGGCAGAAGACCCACACCAGGCCCCTCATCTAAGAGGCCTAAAAAAAAAAAAATATTATTCAATTTCATTGAAAATCTTGTCCTCTGTTATTTACTATCTAATTGTCATCCACATCCATGTGAGTTGTGTTTTAGTACAGTAATATTGGTAAAACATATAATAATACCTGTGTTGAAATGGACCAAAAAGGAATTATTATAATGTTTATGACATATTCATGCTCAATAAACAACATGACATGGTTGTGTCTCAACGGTACATATAGTAATATTAACTTCTAAGATGTACATCAAGGTTTCTCACATCCAATATAAATTGACACGTTGGTATATATAACTAATAATATATTTAAAGAAGGTGTGAACATAAGGTATAAATATCCATTATCCTCATTCTTAATGATAGTGAACTAAACATGAATAAAACAAATTATAAATATACAGTAATTAGGGTTGTTAAAGGGACATTAAAGCAAATATTTGTACTTCATGATTTTGAAGGAGAAGATAATTTCAAAAATAAACTATAATTTCATTCTATTATTTCTGTAGATTCATTCTATTGATATTCTTTGCTGAAAACAATATCAAGATATGTTTGGTAGCTGATGATTAGTAGCTGTATATAGATGCCTCCTGAAATTTCTTCACTGTGTGCATTTCTATGTCTTCATTAAAGTATATCTAAATAAATAATGAAAATAGGTAATTGATTTAAATTATAAGGTTTGTGAAAAATTATCTTCTCTATCCTTAATCATGAAACAATATGTTTGGGTATAGTGTCCCTTTAAGGGAAGGGGGTTGGGATGTAGTAGTTTCACTTACATGCAGTGGAAATCCAAACTTTTACATTCTGCAAGACATGATATATACACATGCAATGGTTGGTGAGGTACTGTCAAACATCATAATACATGTGAATGTTACGGTTTACTGTAATTATGAATAAGTAACTTACAGGTGAAGTATTCCCGGATGACATAATCCCTCACTTCATTCCCCCTCAGTGTCCCCCTGTCCACATCCTCAAGTACAGGAACCAGCTGCTGCTGCTGCTCTGGGTCAATGTCCCCCAACAAACGTGTGTCCACAGCAATGTTGTGTAGAATACAGCAAGCATTGACAATGGAACACACTTTGTTGGGGTTATACTGTAGTGCTCCGCCTGTAACATCCAGACACCTGAACCTGGTTTTTAATAGGCCAAAGCTCCTTTCAATGACATTCCTTGTTCTTATGTGTGCCTCCTGGTACCTGAGTTGTGGCTCTGTAATGGGGTGCACCAAGGGGGTTAATAGCCATGGTCTGCAGCCGTACCCTGCGTCACCTGTCATGTAACATATGTGTTTGGATTACTACAGGTACATCATGTGCTTTAAAGGGACACAACATGAATCACATATAAAAGATAGATTTAAAAAAAAAATTAATGGAAGTAATCAGGATAGTTAATTTAAATTAAAAGGCCTATCTGAATAATGGAAGAGCAATTTATTATAGACTGTCCATTTAATATGAACCTGCAATTGTTAGCAGCTTGATAATTAACTTTGATTAGATCATTTTCTCCATTCTATAGATAACTCTTGATGACAAGCATATTAGATATGCTCAATAGCTGCTGATTGGTGGCTGCACATAGAAGCCTCATATGATTGGCTCATATATGTGAATTAGTAATTTAAAAAAAATATATATTTAAAGAATGAATAAAATGATATAAGAGAAGTGAATTATAATGCTGTTTAACATTGTATTCTCTATCTGACACATGAGATGACAATATGTGTTTAGTGTCCCTTTATTATAAATATACAGACAGAATGAAGGTACTCACCAAGCAGCCATCCTCCCGAAAGTGTTCCATTTTCAAACATATTGAATAAGGAGGTCTGGCGCAGGATGTAGGAATCATGTGCACTCCCTGGGAAGCCTGCATACACATGTAAGAATTTCAGATTGGTATCGCAGACCATCTGGCAATTCAATGAGTGAAACCCTTTCCTGTTAATATAGAGGATTGTCTCCTCATGTGGGGCCACAATACGAACATGTGTGCAATCAATTGCCCCCATGACATTAGGAATACCCCCCAGTCGATAGAAGCCTTGTTTAAGACGGTTCCATTCCTGGGGGGTATGGGGGAAATGAATGTATCGTTGTGTCTGGTTATCTAGAGCAGTCAGAACCTCCCCTAGAATCCTGGAGAAGGTAGACTGCGCTAGGCCAGACACAAGCCCCTCTGTTGACTGGTATGAGCCAGTTGCCAGGAAGTGTACAACACACAACAGCTTCTGCATACCAGTCAGAGCTCGGTTCCTATACGCTTGAGGGTCAATTTCATCCTTCAACACCTCATATAGGTTAATGAGGCTTGCAGATGTCAAGCGATATTTTTCCCTGACCTCCACTTCTGTCATCCCAAACAGGGTGACCCTAACCCTGTGTACCCTTGGTGCTCTTCCCCTCTGCTGATGCCTTCGTCTTATAGGCCCTGCTGGCCTATGGGCAGCTGCAGCAACAGCAGCATGGGGAGCACCAGGAACAGGGACAACAGCAGGAGGAGCAGGGAGGGCAGCAGCAGCAGCTGGAGCAGGGACAGCTACAGCACCATGACCAGGGACCTCAGCAGCAGGGATACCATCCAAAACAGGGGCTTGTAGGGGTTCCAGCACCCCTTGTGCCCCACGACGCTGTCTGACTCTAAATGCAATATACTGCAAGGGAAACATGGTGGCTAATGAGGGTGTGCATTTGCAGGTGTTTTAAGGTTGCAGGTGAGGGGTTGTGCTGTTTGTGATTGGTTTGACACACTTGCAGGGGCAGGAATAATAAATGCTTTTAAGAGGTTAACTATTTGTGAACAAGCTGCTGCTATGTATATTGTTAGGCATGCATTTGTTAGGCCTTCTGAGAGTTATGTTGGTTTCTAAGTCAGTGCAAGGGTACCTGCGCCTTCAATTTGTGGCGAGCTGAGAATGGCGTAGATTTTGAAAAATCTGCGCGCGTAAGTCCTTACGCCGTATATAGGATAGCAAATTGCGCGTGTTTTGTATGTCAGTCTATGGGCCAAAAAACTACGGGCGACGCCAGAAATCTACGCGCGTAACTTCTAGCTTACGCCGTATATAGGATACCAAATCCGCGCAAATATTGGCGTCGCCAACTTTTGCGGGCGACGATTTTTATCGGATCGACCCCCTGTAGTGTACACCCATAATGTATCAGCTCAAATTACTAATTCATTTACAAGTTGTGAAAAGGTTAATTTCAAACATGTAAATTGTTTTTGTTCTTCTCCAGTGTACAACAGTATTGTAAGGGATATTGTTGCCAAATGAACGTTGCATTAGAGATTTGCATTTGCATAAGGCATAACTGGTAGCTTTCTGGTTACTTTTCATTCTCTTTTAGCTCTGGTGAGCTGAGCCTTGAGTGGGAAAACTTTACTTTTGTAATACAAGTGCACATAATATACATATGGTAGCAGTTTCACACAAGTGCATTGTACGCTAGAAACATCACAAAAGTACTGTTTCACTTGTAATCTATGCCTTTAAGTAAAAATCTTAAAGGTATAGTCTAGTCAAAACTAAACTTTCATGATTCCAACAGAGCATGACATTTTAAGCAACTCTCTAACTTACTACTAATATCAATTTATTTTCATTCTCTTGGTATCGTTATTTGAAAAATCTGGAATGTAAGCTTAGAACTTGGCCCATTTTTGGTTCAGCAACTGGGTAGTGCTTGATGATTGGTGGCTACATTTATGCTTGATACCCCTGCTCGCAACCAATCGGTCAGGGGGTGGCATTGCAGAAGCATTTCTCAAGAAATGCTTGTGCAATGTTAAATGCTGTCGGCATTTAGCGATGCCGCTACAGCGAATCATATCCGTCCGGCATATAATAAATTGGACTTGATAACTTGAGTGCAATCACGATTTACACTAGAATGATTACCGCGACTTCAGAGCTCTGGTAAACTGTTTTTTCGAAACTTAAAAGTAGCACAAAACACATCAAAATACATTACAAAGTAAACTTACACTCATAATAACACTATCTAATAAAAATTATTCACAAAAATATTGCACACAAAAGTTATAAAAAAAAAGGCATCAAAAGGCTTTAACATTGAGTTACATACATATACATGTTTAAAGATGGATATATATATATATATATATATATATATATATATATATACATATATATATATATATATATATATATATATATATATATACAGTACATACATATGTATTTATATGTGTATATATGTATTTACAGTAATTTTATATATTGATTTTAAATTTATTTTTATTTTTACCAAAATGTTAATATAATCTAATAATATAATTTTAGTTTCTTGTAAAAGGGGAATGACCTATGTTTTTTAATTCAGTCTTCTAAATGGAAATTAAAAAAAATATATATGTATATAGTAAACCATCTAAAGATTTTACAATAGATATGACAAGTTTAATATGACAAGTTATGAAGATTCAGCACATTAAATTCTGGTTATTAAGCTAGCTTTGATTCAACCTTGATTTTTAAAAGAATGCATGACGCTTAGACTTGTTTTACTGCATCCTGCATTTATCCGGCTTTTCTACTAGTCAATTAGTGACTTTATTATTGAACAAATTGTATTCTTGCCTGACTGCTGACTCTGTATTTGCTGTTGACATTTTCTGGAGAAATGGGAATCATTACACTTTCCTCAGCTGCCGAGAAGCTGGAGCCAAAGCCTACAAAATAACATTATAGAAACACATGTTAGATCAACCCAGTCATTAGCATTAACATTCAGGAGCAGAAGTTCAGTAAATTAACCCCTTATTTGAAAGGAACAGAAACAAAATGTCATGGTAGCCACAGAGCAGTTTTTCCCCATAAATGATTTTGGTAAACTCAGCCTCAGACACTAAGAGCTATCATTAGAAGGAATCTATTTTTAACTTAATTCTTACATTAAATTGATGTTCAGCACTAGAGGACTCACATTTCTGTAATACCACTGAATAAGCAAACCTCACATTACAATACTGCAATACCACTGAATGAGCTCAGCAGCACTTTCTGGTCATCCAAAGTAAAAATTCAGACAAAATCACTAATACAATTCTGTGCATGTCAGTCTTTTTTATATATTTTGAAATTGATTGCAAAGCTTATCTGGATACAGAAGATGAAACAGAATGTAGAACATTTTTACACATTTGACGTTTCTTATCTTTTAAACTGTAGGATGCGTTTTCAGTTACAGAAGTTACAGCATATCAATTTATAGATGAAATAAATGTGGATGTAAAAGGAACACAGCACTGAATATTGCAAAACTAATTAAATAAAATTAAATTTAGAGAAAAAAAACTGTTTTTTTTTCCACCTTGATATCTCTCTCTATTTTTAATTGATTGAATCACTTCACGCATAAATTATCATGTCCTGGAAGTATTTTGAAATAATCCAAATAGTGGAATCTAACTAAACTTCTGTTTGCTAGTAGAAATACTATTAATAACTATTTTGTTTTGCATTAAAGGGATATGAAACCCAAATATTTTCTCTTTCATGATTCAGATATAGCATGGGATTTTAAACAACTTTCTTATTTACTTTTATTATCAATTTTTGCCCGTTCTCTTGGTACTTTCTTTATTCAATAGCAGGAATCTAAGCCAGTCCATTTCTGGAACACTATATGGCAGTATTTTTGCAAGAATTATACATTTGCAAGAGCACTAGATGACAGCACTTTTTACTGCCATGTCTGACTCCAGATAGCTACCTAGGTATCTCTTCAACAAAGAATACCATTGTAACAAAGCAAATATAACCCCTTAATGACCAAGAAAATACTGGGTACAACCTACAAAAAATGGTCGCTGGAAGTGATCGTGATCGATATTGAGGCATCGTGTTATACCCTTTGGTAAGCAACCGATGCAGTCTGCATCGGCCAGCGATGGTGCCGATCATTGGTGGCATGGGAGGGATAGGAGGGAGGCTGGTGGGCGGCAGAAGGAGGACAAGAGGGGGTGTGAGAGGGGTGGGAGGGGGCAGGAGGGGGTAGTAGAGGAGCAGGAGTGGGCGGGAGTGTGTGGGAGTGGGCAGGAGCGCTTACACTACGGAAAGTGAGAAGTGAGGAGGGAGAGGGGGTATATAGTAAAATGATCTGGGAGGGGGTAGGGTGGTAGGGGAATGAAGAGGGGGCAGCTACACTACTGAAAATAAATCTTTATATGTATGTATATATATATATATATATATACATATATATATATATAGCCAAAAAATATAGGAAACTAAGTACTGGCAGAAAGATGGGGTGACCTTTGGGGGGTGGGGGAGGGAAGAAAGCTGCTTGAGAAGGGTCAGGAAGGGATCAGGGGGTGGGATGTGTCAGGTGGGAGGCTGAACTTTACTCTAAAGCTAAAATTAACCCTACAAGCTACCTAATTAGCCCCTTCACTGCTGGGCATAATACAAGTGTGGTGTGTAGTGGCATTTAGCAGCCATCTAATTACCAAAAATCAATGCTAAAGCCATATATGTCTGCTATTTCTGAACAAAGGGGATCTCAAAGAAGCATTTACAACCATTTGTGCCATAATTGCACAAGCTGTTTTGTTTAATTTCAGTGAGAAACCTAAAGTTTGTGAAAAAGTGAACAATTTTTTTTTTTATTTGATCGCATTTGGCGGTGAAATAGTGGCATGAAAAATACCAAAATGGGTCTAGATCAATACTTTGGGTTGTCTACTAAAAAAAAATATCCATGTGAAGGATTATTCAGGGATTCCTGACAGATATCAGTGTTACAATGTAACTATCGCTAATTTAAAAGAAAAAATGGTTTGGAAATAGCAAAGTGCTACTTGTACTTATTGCCCTATAACTTGCAAAAAAGCAAAGAACATGTAAATATTGGGTATTTCTAAACTCAGGACAAAATTTAGAAACTATTTTGCATGTTTGTTTCTTTTTTGGTGGTTGTAGATGTGTAACAGATTTTGGGGGTTAAAGTTAGAAAAAGTGTGTTTTTTTTTTCATTTTCTTTTCATCATATTTCATTAAAAAAAATTACAGTAAATTATATGATATGATGAAAATAATGGTATCTTTAGAAAGTCCATTTAATGGAGAGAAAAGCGGTATATAATATGTGTGGGTACAGTAAATGAGTAAGAGGAAAGTTACAGCTAAACACAAACACTGCAGAAATATAAAAACAGCCCTGGTCCTTAACGGTAAAATAATTGAAAAATGGTCTGGTCACAATGGGGTTAAAAGTAAATTGGAAACTTTTTTTTTAATTTCATGCTCTGTCTAAATCACAAAAGAAGATTTTGGGGTTTTATATCCCTTTAACAAATGTATCAGATAAACTTATTGCGCATTAAATAAAACTTTTGTTATCTACAAAAAGATATTATGGAGACCATTCACGCAGGTTCATTCACTTCAAATGTGAAGAAACAAATTAACATAAATAGATAGATAGATAGATAGATAGATAGATAGTTGGAGGATAGATGATAGATAGATAGATAGATAAAGCTGTACAGATATAGCTTGTTAGAGTTATAATAATAACTTTTATATTATTATATCATACCATATGTTGTTTCTTTACAAACTAGTGATATGAGGTATAATAAACATTTTTCAATACATTTTGAATAAGAAAGAAAAAGGATAATCTCTCAATTTAGAATGCAAATGCTTAGAGACTGTGACAGGACACAGCTAAACGATGATTCAAAGAATACATTTGGCCACTTGGGCTTTAAGCTAAAAAAGTATTCAAGCAAATGAACCATGTCTGATTAATGTTTATACCACAGTGCTGCTATTCCACCTCTACACATAACTTTAGTTTCTATTAAAAAACTCCAGAAATAGCTCGGCCATAATGTCTCTCTTGTTGTAATAGGCTGTTGGAAGCAAACAGGAACATCACATAGTGCCAGCTACTGTAGTGGAATAATTGCTTTGCAGGAGCTGAGCATTTGAAGTGATCAACACCAAATGTGCTTATAAGTTTGTTTTCAATAATTGAACATCAGCTGATGTAGTGGATGTGCCAACAATTTAGTATCACATTAAAATATATGAGTAGCAATACAGTAAGACTAAGTAAACACGGGTAGGTGTACAATATTACACACTACTTCACTCAGCAAGGTATTGTTTTGTTAATATATCAATAAACTTAACTATCATTGCAATATATTGTCCCTGGTAATATGTATAGCTTTAATATTTATATGTTCTGTAAAATTACTGCTAAATTATCACAGTGCTATCCCGCAGAATGCCTTAACTTTTTCAGTTCATTTTATTATGTAATGCTCTTTCAAAGTTTATCGGTTTATACGTTTATGGAGTGTGATAATGCTAATCAATATGCATATTAATAATTATTATCAAACAGGCAATGCATTTCATTTTATAAGAAGAGTGCACATATTTTAAGACTTCCATTTGATGATAAAAAGCAACCCATAACCATTGAGCATGCAGCTAACTGCTAACAAGTAGGAACCTGCTAGATTCGGTATGGTGACTAAGAAGAGGTTTTTAATGAGTGGATATTAGTGGTTGGGACCAGATAGTCCTATAAGGGTATTTACAGAGGGTAGAATTTAGGATTAATTGTGGTGGGATGCTGAAGTCAGAGTTGTTTAGATTATCTCAGGTGGGGAGGGGCATCAGGGGGTTTCGCAGTGTTAGTAACCATTGGGGGGTCATATAAGATACGTTTAGCGCTAAGAAGAGTATATTAGTTATTAGGAATATTTGCAAAGGGGAGAAGTTGTAGTTTAGGTCAAGTCAGAGTGGTTAATGTTATCTGAAGTGAGGAGGGGGTCTCAGGGTAAGTTGTGGTGAAGGGATATCAGTGATAAAGGGTTTTAGAACTTATACTATTTATTTAGTGAAAACATTCTACACAATTCCCAGTTTTATTGTATTTTGAGTTTTCTACATGAATGATTATATGTGAGAGTGCTGAAAACATGACATTATAAAAAAAAGTTTAGCACCATTCATTTAAGTGCAATATTTAGAATGTTAAGTAATTGTACCCTAACCATACTTTTATCAATAATAATTAGGACTATAAGCAGAGAATTATATAACATAAAAAATGTTTAATAAAATACCCTGTAATTACAAGATTTTCGCAGGCTGGAAGTAAATTACCATACTACTTGAGTGAGAACATTTTTATAAATGTTTTACAAATTTGCAGCCATTTTTTTTTTCTCAATAGGTAAACTCCGCCAACCATTTGCCTTATTTGGAGTAGCCAGTCTGAGATAAACAAGGCTTGTCACAGCCATTTTATCAGCATTGTTTTGCAGTGGTTCACTTAGACTTGTGAAGCCTGTCAAGAACATTTCTAAATCTTAGATTTTTTTTGAGTTAAATTACAGGAAAAAAATGTAAAATAAATAATTGAATGGTACTTTACAATGCATAACTAATGAAAGTGGTTTTACTATGCATTATTATTTTTTTTATATATTACAGTGCCAAGGTGTTTTATGTCCCAATAAGTAATACAATATTGAGGATTAATAAAAAGGAAACACCACTTCATTGATATTTACCTGAAATTAAATTTACCATTCAATTCGAGATGAACAGTAGTTATTACCTTTAAGGAGCAACAGTTAAACATGTTAGATATATTTTTCTATGTAAAGACTGTTTAATGGGACAATGTACCAATGGGAGGTAGCTGAACAGGATTCAGTGTATATTCCAAGCAGCTGTAGGACCATCTTTTTAAATGGGCTGGGCTCTCTCCCACCCCCACATGGAGATTGATGTCTGCTGCTGTCTTTTATTTTCATTGCACTTTTATACAGAATACTGCAGTAGTCATATTTTCAGTATAGGTGGTGGCCTCAACCGGTAAAAGAGGCTATTTCAATTGACAAATTAAAAAGTATAGGAGGAATCTATAGACAATTTATGGTTGTGATGTTTACAAGATACTGGCCAGCCTCTATAACGACAATGCACGAACCACAAATGTCATTATCAAATTACAGGAAACGTAGGCAAAATATATAGTTTTATGCCCCTTAAAGTGATGGTAAATTGTAATGTTATTTAAATGCTAGACACAAGCTATAGAATAAATTAAAAGAACCTTAATTCATGAATTTAAAATGAAACTGCACTAAAATGTTTATTTTATGCACCCTACTACTAAAATAGCCTCTGCCACTGTATAGCTAGAATGATAAAAGAAGGAGAAGGAGGTGCTTCATAGGGTGAGTAAGTTCGAGCAAAAGTGGTCAACCTCAAAGACAGACAAAAGGCAACTCACATTTGGTAGGGTACTACTAGAAGTGCACGTGACAAGCTGGGGCACAGCGAGATTGACACAGGCAAGGACTGCTGACTGGAAGGTGCCACATACAAGCTCAGTGATGTTTGTTGCTGGTCAAACAGCGTAGGTGCGGTCTTGCACGTCACTGTCAGGTGATCAGCTCGGTCTCAGCTGAGGAATCAAAGTATCTCCAATATCGGATACAAAGTCCCAAACGACAAGGGAAGTGTGCTCACAGTGTGCTGAGTTTGTATGCGGCATCTTCCAGTTGGCAGTCCTTGCCTGTGTCAGTCTCTTGGGGGGGAACGGTGTGCCCCAGCTTGTGTCATGTGCACTACTAGTAGTGCCCTACCAAATCTGAGTTGTCCTTTGCTTGTCTTTGAGGTTAACCACTTTTGCTCAAACTTACTCACCCTATGAAGCGCCTCCTTCTCCTTCTTTTATCATTCTAGCTAACCAGGGACTCAGGATCCCTCTCCTGGAGCGACGGCTCGTGGGGTTGAATTGTGTTTTAAAGCGTTTGAATAATGCTACAATTTACCATCACTTTGATTTAACCGGCTGAGCAAAAATAACTTCCAGTACTCAATCAGTATTAAAATAAATATGACAGGCAACTTACTTGAACAGTCAGTTATTGATCGAGCTCGATTTGTGGTAGTTGTTCCATGAAACGGGCATGACAGACAGTAAGATTTTCCATGGTCAGGTTGATAGTAGTCTCTAGGACAAGGGTAACATGGTCGCAATCCTGAGCGGGAGAACTCACCTGCATGGCAGGGAACTTAACAAGAAGATAGCAGACATAGTTATATATAATTATATTTATATATATATATATATATATATATATATATATATACACAGTATATATATTTTGTATATAACATTATTGTAATCTAAAGGTGAAAACTATATCAACAATTTGGCCAATCCACAACTACTCTTCTTCCTTTTCTCCCAATATCCACTCAATATCACACTCCTGTACTTTTCATGCCCCAACCTTGCATTTAGATACTTTGACATATATACACATTTGTTTTAGACAAATCATTAATAAAAAAAAAAGTTTTAATTTCTTCCAAAATTAATCTATTGACATATTTGTTTCAAGCTAATTTTTGTTAACATTATTAGTTTTTCAACAAAATTTGTCTTCATTATTGCCTATTAACACTTCTCATCCTTATAATGTAAAGAGTCAATTAAATTACAAACCCAGTGGGTAAAATCCCTAACCCCAATTAATCTCTAAACTGCTACAGCCCCCAGTGCAAACCCCTACAAAAAAAAACTGCAGTTAAAATCCACTAATCCTAACTCCCTCAGCCACCACAACCACCAATGTAAAAAAAAAAAAACATAACCACTATTAACCAACACCACCCCCACTGCAACTCCCCCATGTCTAGAACATCCATAAATGCTATTGAGCTTAAAACTGCCACAACCCCTATAAAAAACCACAACAACCCATTACATGAAACCCCAAACAGCTAACCTCTCTAAACAGCTATTGACCCCTAAACTGTTACAAACCCAGCGCAAAAATAAAAACAGTAAAAAAAAAAAAGATTAAACCCTAAGCAACCATAACCTCCAACTATACATAACAAAAACTCACTGCTAAAACCCCTATCAGTTAGTAACCCTTAACACTCTAGAACACTCAATTTAAATGACCCTAATGGTAATTAGCCTCTAAACCACTACAGCCCAAACACAAACCACCTAACTGCTAATTACCCACCAACCAGTTTAATACCTGCTAGGGTGTTTAGCAGTCTAGGGGTTAATAGTGGCTAGGATTTTTTATATATATATATGTCTTCAAAAGTTAGGAGTTTTTATCCATGGGGTTGTGGTATTTAAAGGTAAATAATGTTTAGAGATGTTTGAACTGGGGGTTGTGCAGTTTAGGGGTTAATACTGGTTAAGGGGTTTTAGCTGCTTTTTTTGGAGGTTATGGGGTTGTGGTGGTTTAGAAAAATAATGTTTATTTATTTTAATTAGATTGTAATTAATAAGTCATTCAATTTGTATTTGTTATTTTTTTGTTTTGTTAAAGGAACAGTTGAAAATTAGTTATTTTTGCATAACAAAACCAAATGTTCCTGTCTACCTTCAGTAAAATCGCAGTTATTTTTCAGTTTAAAATTGCCATTCACCCAATGAGGCCCATTTATCAATCACCGAATGGAGCTTGAAGGGCCGTGTTTCTGGCGAGTATTTAGACTCGCAAGAAACAGCAGTTATGAAGCAGCGGTCTAAAGACCACTATCGCCACAATACAACCCGATCGAGTACAATCGGGTTGATTGACACCCCCCTGCTGGCAGCCCATTGGCCGCGAGTCTGCAGGGGGCGGCGTTGCACCAGCAGCTCTTGTGAGCTGATGGTGCAATGCTGAAAACGGAGAGCGTATTGCTCTCCGCATTCAGCGAGGTCATGCGGACCTGATCCGCACTGTTGGATAAGGTCCGCAAGACCGTTGATAAATTGGCCTCAATATACTTTGGTGAAAATGTTAAGGTTTTATGTATTTTTCTATCTATTTATATATCTATTTATCTATCTATCTATATCTATCTGATTGCCTATTTTAGTAATTTAAATGGTTTTAAAGTGACATAATACCCATATGCTAAATAACTTGATGCAGCATAACTGTAAAAAGCTGACATGAAAATATCACCTGAACATTTCTATGTAAAAAAGGAAGATATTTGACCTATAGATTTCTTCAGCTAACAAGAATATGTGTTCTGATGAACAGTTATACCATAGCATCAGCAGTTCTGAGGTCATGCTATGCTTTGCTGGGATCTTGTGAGATTTCACTGAAATATTGTAAGATTTATATTAACTTCCTTAAACTGAATAGGGAAATAACATAACTGTGTATCCGCATGCCAGATGCACACTCCCTTGCAAGTCTTGGGACTAGTATCCTGATTGTAAAGTTACCTTTACAACCAGGGTTGAATACTTAGGGGATTTTGAGGTAAATACCTTCCTTTTTTACATAGATTTGTTCAGGTGATTTTTTCTAGTCAGCTTTTTACAGCTATACTGCATCACTTTCAAATTCTTCAACATTTGGGTACCATGCCCCTTTAAGGAATTTTAAACATAAAGCATTTAATGTGTATATTATCAGCTACCCAATAATATTGGTGTTTTTTTAAATAAATTGTGATCTGTGATGTCATGTATGATCTAATATGTGAGGCCAAGTATTGCAGGTGTATTATATATATATATATATATATATATATATATATATATATATATACAGTATATATATATGTACTGGTAGCAGGTGTCCCAGCACTCCAGCCTAGGCAATGTATCAGCCACCTGGGTGCAATCCTCAAAAGGTCATGTATAGATTTGTTTGAAAGTGAGGGGCGTTTTGGGAGCGCGGCTATGCGCCGACTTAAAATTTTCTTTGTCTTGAAGAAGGCTCTGATGTGAGCCGAAACGTAGACTTTGTCCTTGATGACTCATTGTGGTTTTAAATAAAAACATTTTTCTTTAAAAAACCTGAGAGTGCCCTTCACTTTCAAAAATAAAAATAAAAATATTATATATATATATATGTACATGTATATATATGTATGTCTGAGGAGGGGGGTGACCCAAAAAATATTATAAGACATTATGAGATTATATTAAGGTATTAAAGGGACACTGTACCCATTTTTTTTATTTCGTGATTCAGATAGAGCATGAAATTTTAAGCAACTTTCTAATTTACTCCAATTATCAAATTTTCTTTATTCTCTTGGTATATTTATTTGAAATGCAAGAATGTAAGTTTAGATGCCGGCCCATTTTTGGTGAACAACCTGGGTTGTCCTTGCTGATTGGTGGATAAATTCATCCACCAATAAAAAACTGCTGTCCAGAGTCTGAACCAAGAAAAAAAGCTTAGATGCCTTCTTTTAAAAATAAAGATAGCAAGAGAATGAAGAAAAATTGATAATAGGAGTAAATTAGAAAGTTGTTTAAAATTGCATGCTCTATCTAAATCACGAAAGAAAAAATTTGGGTTCAGTGTCCCTTTAAGAGTGCCTTCTTTACAGGAGTGGATATATATATATATATATACTGAGATTATTTTTGTAAGAATATCAAGAACATTAGTTGTATTTAATTATTTTCAGGAAAAATAATATTGCTGCAAGCATTGCGTATGTGTGATAGATAGTTAGCTAAGTGGAAGTGCTTATTATGTCTCCATGGATTTCTTATTAATTTTGAGGCATTAATTTATCTTGTCTGCTTTTATTTATTAATGCTAGTTTTCTTGCAATTTTTTTTTTTGTGCTGGATAAATGGCCTGTTTTCAACAGCTCTTTTACTGGCAAGCGTACTTTAAAAAAATTAAAGGTATGCAAAACAAAAAGAAAGCCCCATGTGTCATAAATAAATATATAATCTAATATATGAAAACTCATATGACTCCCTAACACCAAACAGAGCTAATGCCTAAAGCTAAGAATCGATGCAGAAACAAATTATTGTTGATGTTTATTATCAACTTGTCTTTTTGAGTTTGCCTGGTTAGTAACAATGCAATGGTGGATGTGACTGTTAATTGGTTCCTATGCAGACAGATTTATAGATTATTTTTCACCTGTTTAGGCATGGAGTTGTGTGGAGGACCAGGTTTTTGAGAAGCTGTCCAGAAAATACGGCAAAATTACAAATTTATTTTGATTCCTGCACCTAAAGATGCACCTTAAGCTATGTGAGTTAAATCTGTGGTAAGTGTTTGTAACAAAAAAACAGATAGGGATAGATAGATAGACAGACAGACAATACAGTAGACAGACAATAGATAGATAGACAGATACAGTAGATAGATAGATTAAATAAACTGAAAAAATGCAGAAGCCAACCTCCACATTCTGAGACATCCACTGATCCTCTCTTAATTGTAGACATTCCTTTTGGACACGTGGTACAAAACTTAGATCCAAAGGCTGATTGATAAGTTCCATATGGACATGATTCACACGTTTCAAGACCATTTGATGAGTAGGTTCCTGGCTTACACTGAGCTGAAACAAAAAAAAATAAAAAAAAAAAAAATAGTGAAGCGCATAATGTTGTATTAGCAGGAGACTCTTAGGCTAAATAAAAACTATTTTATTTTTCAAGAAGAAATAACCTCCAAATGCTAAAAAATAGGACTAACCTTTCTTCCACCTTTTCTTTAGTTATTTACTATGGGCTTGATTACGAGTGGAGCTCTATTGTTATTGCACGGGACATGAGAAGCAATGTCACAACCACGCTAACTAAACGCATATTACAAGTTGAAAGTAAGTGGTTGAGATCAAATGCAAACAAAATTTGCGCTCATTGGATTAGCACGCCTGAAGAACTAGTGTAAAGTGTAAGGGTTAGGGGCATGTTTAAGCCGCTGACATGATTAGAGGTGAAAAATGGTTGCTCTACTCATATTCTAAATAATCTGTGGATTATCTCATCTATACTACCTTATCTTGCCTCGCATCGCTAAATATTAGCTAAAGAAAAGCTCTGGAACCAAATGATACCAATATTTCCACATCCCTGCAACTAGAGGTACCAAAACCAACTAAAACCAAAGGTGGCGGCCTACGACTCATTTTATTCTCCCCCCCCACCCCGGTTAGAAAATTAGCCGGGTGAAGTGGTTAGAACCTACTACATTCATAAAACATCATATTGGGAACCTGTATATAACAGAAAAGAGAGGTGTTTGTCGGGAGGAACTAACGAGCCTTAGAGCCATAAGGACCTACAATAGAGCCTGAAGTCTTAGCCCTCTCACAGCAGTTGTCTCACAAGATGGAGAATCATCACACATCCCTCATGCTGAGTTTGAGAGCCGAATGGAGGGATGAGATCACCTTTCCCAGTCCAACCCTGTTATCAACAAGTCTCCCGGTCACGATTGATGGGAGCCATGAGGGAGATCATACCGCTGGCCTAAGTGAGACTATCTATATGATCGTGCCACCAGTCACAGAAGGTTGGACCTCGTAAAATATCGCCTCTGCAGACAAATAATCATACATGCAATCTGGCACTGGCATACTGTTGGCAGGAGAGAGGCTGTTCTGGGCACCCTAGAGATGTGGCCGGTCGAAGGATAGCCTGGAATAAGCTGTAAGCTGATGTGCCTGGAGAGCCCGCTACTGAGACCTACACATTCCTTGCTAGGATATTCTAAGATCTTCCAGCTCTGAAATACAGACTTCACCCTGAAAGCCACTGACCCTCCTGTGGATGTCCTGTGTAAGACATGCATCTTGGCGACCCCCTGTGTCTATACAACCCCAGATTTGATATGCCAGAGGAACTCTAATTTTTTAATAACTGCAAGAGGGATAGGGTAGAGGAATTAAGGGACAGATGAGAGGCAAATAATAACCTTACTTACTTGATGACAATGACTACCAATAGTCTGAGATGTGCCTTCATTCATATTGTACACTATAATCTGTTTCCTACAGTCAGAAGGGGTTTATTATATCATTGCCCTATAAGTCACTTGATATTTGCTTGTATGAGACCCTTACCCTCCCCCATTGTCCCCTAGGCTGTTTAATTCTAATTTCCTTGATGATCACTTCTATAAGAATTTGTAAAGGTAAATGTGTATGAATACCCAGCATAAGTATGTTTGCACAAGTCAGTTTATGGGTATTCCTACAATGACTCTATACCTACATAGAAAAATGACCTTATTAGAGACATAGGTCAGGTGAAGCTGGTAGATTCTGGTCATCATACACTCTGTCCTGGTACTAAAATGCATTCCAAAGGGCACAGATACATTTCACTTTATCTTGTTATATTTGAGGTGATTCACTGATTTTACTAAAGTGGGATGTGTGTTTGCTATCTTTATCCCCATATATATTTTACATGATATCCTCTTGTATAGCTTCACAAGGCTATATGGCTTCACTGTAGCATCAAAACACTCCAAGTTTGTTTTAACTATGTTGTTTTAAAACTAAGCCATAGGTTTTTTATATATGGCTTGCATACTTATTAGAGCTCACCTTCTCCAACAACAAATAAATAATAGCAATAATGAAAGTTCTGTTTATGGGAATTTTAGATATATTGTTCATGCTATTTTACTAATAATATAGCCTTATATCATATTTCTTATATCAGTTGCTCATTACTATTTTCTATATACTAAGGTCCAAGAGTGACCATGACAATCAGCTAATTTCCCATACTTTTACAATTTCAGATCAGGTAGGTCCATTAGTGACTCTTTGTCTCTGGCATATTTAGGTTTTGTGCTGCCCTAGGCACTAAAAATTCTACTGTCTCCCCCGCCCCCCCAGAAAGGAGTGAAAGAAGGGAGCAAGGGAGGGAGTTGAGAGAAAGAAGGGAGGGAGGAAAATAAGGGAGGGAAAGAAAGAAGGGAGGGAGTGAGTTGAGGGAGGAAGGGAGGGAGAAAGGGAAAGAAGGGAGAGAGGAAGGGAGGCAGAGAAGAATGCACTTTGAAACAATCACTGCCCTTCACATGCAACAACATACAGTAATTACCATAATTCAAGTAATGAAACTTTTTAAGTGTCCGTTTACTATTTACCCTGTGGGTTCATGAATGCAGGGAAAGCCAGCTCTTAGTAGCTAACATACATTAGCACTGAGAGTTTATGATTAGACATCACAAGCTGATCTAAGCAGTGCACAGACTTATCCAATCTGTTAGACGCAATAAGCACTGCGCTCACAGACCCACCACAGCTGACAAGGGGAGGCAGCATATTGGCACAAGGTCTTCTACTCCAGCCTCACCTTGTAAGCATAACCCCGGGAAAGTTTCTCACCAAGAACGCTTCCACTGCAAAAATGCCGGAGGCTCTAAACGAAGCAACAGTTTAAAAGAAGCACTGCCTGTGAAGGGCGACCTTAATCAGCGCACATGCTTTGTCTTCTCTGTAAAAGCTTGCACTTTATCGCTCACTGTACTGTGTGCTGGCTTTTAGAGAGAGGATAGGGCAGATGTGCTGCCCTTCCCAAATCTGATGCCCTAGGCACCGGCCTTGTTGGCCTAGGCCATAATACGCCCCTGCTCTTTGTGTAATAAGGGGGAACATAAGTTAAAGTTTAAAAACCGAGGTTTCATTGATATATGCTCTAGATACCTTTGTTTGCCATAGGCTAGTTACTTCTATTGTTATTCTTATGTTTCATACATTTTACTCATAGCAGAACAAGATATTGCTGTCTATATGATTAAAATACAAGACATAGTACTATAGCTCATGTTAGCAGATATTCTCATATTATAGAAATTGCTCTTTTATATAATATCTATTTTCATTTATATGTATAGCACCACACAGGTTTAGATAAGGCGCATATGATTTCAATACTTGTATCTTTGTGTTTATGTTCAAGTTTGTACATTTGCGAGATCTGCACATTTGTTATTATCATGTCTGATTGGTGTTTGGACATATTCTTTATATTGTAATCAATCATAACCTCAATTAAAAAAAAAAAAAAAAAAAGTGTAAGGGTTAAAAAAAAGTTGCACAAAAAAACCAACATAAATACATTAAATTAAAGCATTAAACTAATATACAGTATGCACTTTGGAGCCTTTTCCACTCAATACCTTTAAATCTAAAAACCTTTAAATAAAATACATTTAAACATGAAAAATATATTTGTATTAATTTTTATATAGTGTAATGTGTTTTACTGTGTTTTTAATATAAATATTTAACATTCCAATGTTCTTCACATGTGTTTTTTGAACAGAGTGCTCCATTGAAATCTATGGTTAACACAGTCACGATATCCAAAGGCCTAAGGTTAGCGTGCATCAGGTTTCACTTGAGCTCTAACTTTTTTACTTTCAACTGGTAATACGAATGCTAACCCGCCCACATCAAAAGTTTACTTTGAGCCCAAATAGTGCACGAGCAAAAGAAAAAGGTAGTGGACCACTTATAATTTGGCCCTATGTCAGTTACTGTTGTCAGTGTTTTCTTTGAATTGACAAAACTGAAAACCTCTCTTCTTCTCTTGCTAGAGCAAAGTATATGGGACAAATGGAATGACACATTTATGGTTATTGACACCACTAAGAACCCCTCAGAACTGCCACTGCTCCTATCTGTTGGTAAATTCCACTTTGCAAAGTGGGGCCTAATTCCACACAGAAAGACAGTTATTTGTCTCTCATTCAGTGGCGATTCTACAGAGGTGCAAATCTTCTCCATTTTGAGGTTACATCCTGATTGTAGGAAGCTGCACAATTTCCCTACCTTTCTACCTAGTTATGTCTAACCATACCCTTGGACCAGCCAACCCCACCCTCAGCACCTCAATATCTGCACACAAAACACCCATCACTCCATCTGCTTTTACTTAACCTATGGAATACCTTAGACTCCTCCCACTCACCTACCCAACTCAGTCCCAAGCTCAAGGGCTTTATAAGTGTCTGGCCCCCTCCCCAACAAAATAATTGAAATAACTCTTCCTACTCTCGCTTTGTGCTTATTTCATTTATTCATGGGGTACTGTATGCCAACTTATACAACTTTACATTTTATGGAACAGGATGAACCAAATGTAGTTTCTGCTAACCTCTGCTAGCTCTGTATTATTATTATTATTATTATTATTATTATTATATATATACCGTATATAATCAAAACCAAATCATATTTCTTTGCATTTATTCATTTGACTCATTGCTATGCATTCAATAAAAAGCTATTACAAAATTAAATATTTATAATACATAATGCAGATGCTTTAAGGCTGTTTCCTACATACCATCATAAAGACTGCACAGTGTTTACCTTTGCATTCAGACAGCCGCTTTGAATGAAGGTATTCAGTATAAGTGCCCGCAGGGCAACTTTTACAATCCATCTGACCTTCATCATCCTGATAGGAACCAATCCAGCAACTTTCACATGTGTTATGTTCCAAGGAGTAATATGTCCCTTTTGGGCAGTTAACTGGAAATATCAAATTAAAAAAGACACACAATGTTTAGATTGCCTGACAAATGGACCTTAGTATCCTAAAAGCTTGAAACTGCTTGTCCTCTTAGTTATCTGTAAAAAGTTTTTTTTTTTAATTTCTAGTAAAAGAATGTAAACTCGTTTTTTTTCTAAAAAAAAATACTTTACTGTATTTATGATTTTCTATAATGCTTTATTATTTTAATAATTATTCAAGTATTAAATGCTCCTTTTTGTTAGAACGTTATTTTAAAACACATTCTATTATTTTGTTAACAGCCAGTAGTTAGAGCATAGGCATGTATTCTTGCTTTTCCTTTGCTTGCCTGCTGAATTCTTATATGGAGTGGGACAACTTTGATTATGTATTTAACTAACCTTCAGACATACAGTAATATCACTAAATCTATTTTAAAATGAAATACTCTAAGAAAGAAGAGCATTTTATTTTGACTCTAAAATATCCCTTTAAACAATAATGCAAATGTTAAACACATACTACCTATACATTATGTCAAGCATTTTAGAAACATATACATAAAATAGTGACTTAAAACAGCATTTTGTTATTCTTTAGGTACAATCTGTAAAACAAAAAACAAAAACAAAACTTAGAATGTAGGGCCAGTAGAATGTGATGTATTAATACATCTAGAGCGTTGCATACCTAATTTATTCAATCTATTTCCAGATATCAGAACTTGGGTTACATTACAGGCATAACAGGCAACTGCAAATGATTATGTTGCAGCTAACTGGTTAGCACATAGCTTCTGCTAAGGGCTGTCTGTCATGTGGGAGATGGCAAATTGGGATAGCTGATGAAAAAGCAACAAATAAAAAGGCCTCTGTGATTTATTTTGTTACTATAATGGAATCCTCTTGAGTTCCGCATTTCACATCTATCAACACAATTTAAAGGCATGGCAAGGAAGTGTTTTCAATTATAAACCACCAAACCAATTCACAAAGAATCCCCACTGAAGTTTCCTTTTTTATGTAGCAGACTTATTTGTATGCGTGCATCAGAAATTAATCACTGCATTGCAAAACATCTGCCTATAGAATACATTTTTTAAAAACACAACGTTGCATTGGTCTGCAGTTCTGAAATATTGTTAATCCGCTGTGACTATTTAGAGTAAGTTAACAATGAGCTCCTGGGCTTATTAAGCAATCACTGTATAGCATGTTTATGATATGAGTTCCCAATTCCATGGAATGACCACCAGCATATCTAGGAGCAATGGAAAAAGTACAATGTTCTAACTTCATTTACTAGAAAAAGAGGACAAAAAGTATATTGCAACTCAACAGTGCATTGAGAATTATCTTTTGCATAACCTCACACAAAGAATAACTCACAGGCCTAGATTGTAGAGCGTAAAAATATTAGCACTATTGTGCGTTAACATTGCTCAAGTGCAATTGATAGGGATTCTTATTTTGTGCTTATATATATAATGACATACAATCTATTATAACAAAAAAAATGGCAGCTAAAATTGTTTAAGCTCCTTATTCATTTAACGAATAGTGAGGGGGGCACTATTAGTGCTCTCATTGCACCTGTATTTAAAGTGTAGCGTTAAAGGGACATAAAAAAACCCAAAAAAATATTTCATGATTCTGATAGAGAATACAATTTTAAACAACTTTCCAATTTACTTCTATTATTTAATTTGCTTCCTTCTCTTGTTATCCTTTGCTGAAAGGTTTATCTAAGAAAGCTCATGAGCAGCAAAGAACCTAGGTTCTAGCTGCTGATTGGTGGCTGCATAGATATACTGATTGTCATTGGCTCACCCATGTGTTCAGTCAGTAACCAGTAGTGCATCACTGCTCATGCAACAAAGCATACCAAGAAAACGAAGACAAATTTATAATAGGACTAAATTAGAACATTGCTTAAAGGGATGGTAAACTCCATATAAATAGATTATATTAATTATCCTGTTTGATTACATTAATTACACACACAAAATTTCATCTAATCAAATATATGAAAAAATACTTAGAAAACTTTTATTTCTCGGTCCGTCTTATGCGTTCCATCTCCAGCCCCCTGTGACGTAATTTTCAATGTTTATTTTTTGGTGCCAGACAGGCTTACTCCTATGCAACCCGCTATGCGCATGCGCAATATTCTATTTTACTTCCAAGACGCGCATTCAATCAGGAGCATTCAAAATCTATGACGAATTTGCACATGCATTTTTTTGGGAACGCATGCGTTATAGTCACTTTTTTTGCTCGTTTTCTAAGGCACTGATCTCTCGCTTACTCGATCTCGATCACAACAATATTTTTATTCAGATGTAACCAAGTAAACATTGAATCTCGTGACTCAATGTTTACTTGGTATACATCCTTTTCAACAATGCGCATGCGTTGAAAATATCAGAATAGGGAGCACGCAAATTCTATGACGTGCAGAGAGGGTGGAAACAAGATGAGTGTGTAGTGTATTCAGTAAAGGAAATATAAGGGGCGGAGCGATGCGGCTCTACAACAATTGCTAAATATGCGTAAATTATAATAAAAGCACATATAAAAAGGTTAAAAAAGTTAATGCGGTTTAATAGATATTATATTAAATAATTGAAATCTGTCATTTACCAATAGTGGAGTTTACCATCACTTTAAAATTGCTGCTCTATCTGAATCAAGACAGAAAAATGGGTTTCATATCACTTTAAATGTTGATCGCAAGAGCAATCCAGCATGAAGCTTAAAAATGTAGCTCTGTTTAACTCCTGAAGTAAACCATTATTGCTATTAATATAGCACAGTACTACACAAGGAATTCCCCTGCTTGTGTATCATCAGCTTAGCACTCAATATCTAACATAAATGTTACTGCCTATTATGTGAGGAATTTAATGCACCCCCACTATACAGCATGCAGATATTAGTGCACCCCCACTATATAGCATGCATATATTAGCGCACCCCCACTATATAGCATGCATATATTAGCGCACCCCCACTATATAGCATGCATATATTAGCGCACCCCCACTATAGAGCATGCATATATTAGCGCACCCCCACTATATAGCATGCATATATTAGCGCACCCCCACTATATAGCATGCAGATATTAGCACCCGCCCACTATATAGCATGCAGATATTAGCACCCGCCCACTATATAGCATGCAGATATCAGCGCACCCCCGCTATATAGCATGCAGATATCAGCGCAACCCCGCTATATAGCATGCAGATATCAGCGCACCCCCACTATATAGCATGCAGATATCAGAGCACCCCCACTATATAGCATGCATATATTAGCGCACCCCCACTATATAGCATGCAGATATTAGCACCCGCCCACTATATAGCATGCAGATATTAGCGCACCCCCACTATATAGCATGCATATATTAGTGCACCCCCACTATATAGCATGCAGATATTAGCTCACCCCCACTATATAGCATGCAGATATTAGCACCCGCCCACTATATAGCATGCAGATATCAGCGCACCCCTGCTATATAGCATGCAGATATCAGCGCACCCCCACTATATAGCATTCAGATATTAGCGCACCCCCACTATATAGCATGCAGATATTAGCGCACCCCCACTATATAGCATGCAGATATTAGCGCACCCCCACTATATAGCATGCAGATATTAGCGCACCCCCGCTATATAGCATGCAGATATCAGCGCACCCCCACTATATAGCATGCAGATATCAGCGCACCCCCGCTATATAGCATGCAGATATCAGCGCACCCCCACTATATAGCATGCAGATATCAGCGCACCCCCACTATATAGCATGCAGATATCAGCGCACCCCCACTATACAGCATGCAGATATTAGCACCCCCCACTATATAGCATGCAGATATTAGCGCAGCCCCACTATATAGCATGCAGATATCAGCGCACCCCCGCTATATAGCATGCAGATATCAGCGCACCCCCACTATATAGCATGCAGATATCAGCGCACCCCGCTATATAGCATGCAGATATCAGCGCACCCCCACTATATAGCATGCAGATATTAGCACCCCCACTATATAGCATGCAGATATTAGCACCCGGCCACTATATAGCATGCAGATATTAGCACCCGCCCACTATATAGCATGCAGATATCAGCGCACCCCCGCTATACAGCATGCAGATATTAGCGCACCCCCACTATATAGCATGCAGATATTAGCGCACCCCCGCTATATAGCATGCAGATATCAGCTAACCCCCGCTATACAGCATGCAGATATTAGCGCACCCCCACTATATAGCATGCAGATATTAGTGCACCCCCACTATATAGCATGCAGATATTAGCTCACCCAGACTATATAGCATGCAGATATTAGCGCACCCAGACTATATAGAATTCAGATATTAGCGCACCCAGACTATGGCTTTGAATTTGTAATATGAGCACAAAAATAGAAGCATTATTGATTGGCTGCGCTTTTGCGATGTTAAAGGGACATGAACCCAAAAATGTTTCTTTCATAATTAAGGTAGATCATACAATTGTGTAAAACTTTCTAATGTACTTCTATTATCTTATTTGCTTCATTCTTTTGGTATCCTTTGTTGAAGGAGCAACAATGCACTACTGGGAGTAAGCTTAAAGCCAATGGCAAGATACATACTGTATATGTAAAGCCATCAATCAGCAGCTTCTGAGTCTACCTAGGTATAGTTTTCAACAGGGCATACAAAGAGAAAAAAACAAATGAGATAATTGAAATAAATTGAAAAGTTGTTTAAAATGGTATGTTCTGTCTGAATCATAAAAGGAAAAAAAAAAGGGTTTCATGTCCCTTTAAAGCGCAATAGTGCTAATATTTTTCAGTTCTACTTGAAATCTAAGCCTAAATTTCTGGAATATTACAAAATGAATTAAAGTTGCAGAAAGAGTAAAACATTACTAACATAAAATGAAGTATAGTTGTTTTTTTGTGGTGCAACAGCTGTCTGTAATATTGAACATGTTCTTATATTTCACAATATTTATAGAACAGCGTCCCTTATTGTTCTTTGGAGTTTATAAAGAAAAAAAATGGTGTTTTCTTTCAAGGTTTGATTAATATCTCTCATAGACTAAGATAGCAAGCTGCCCTACATACTTTACATGAGATAATTGATGAATATACCCAATATGTTTTCTAAATTTCCTATGCATTATACATATAGCAATATCTTATACAAACTATTATAAATAGGGAGAAAATAAGGAGAAGTAGTCCTTATAAAAAGATAGGGAATTCAACACTCTCATATACACATTTAAAGAGACAGAGATATAAATATCTCAAGGTATCAACCTAAGTATTAAGATAAATAGAGCTGAGTGTGCAGCCAGATGGAAACCCAGAATAAAGACTTGACAACTAGCATGCTTGCAAGGCACTCATAATTTTATTATTTACAAAAAGCAACAAAATTCTTAGTAAAGGTCATGTGACCATCAAAGTAATTTGAAACAAAATTGAATCAAAAATATGAGCTAAAAAGCTAAGTGAGACGTCTCATAGGAAAATAAAGTGTCTAAAAAATTAGTGGCTAAATATAATAGTGACAATGCAACACCTCTATTAGAGGACAACCCCAAAAGAAAGAGTAATATGAGGGTAATGTTGTCATAATAATATAATGAGGATCTATGCAATTCACATAAACATTGAGCAATATCTTATATACAGGGCCGTCTTTAATATTGACTGGACCCTGGGCAAAAATTTTCTTGCCCCCCCCCATGCAATTACGCTCTCCACCCAACATTCCAAAAAAACAACTAAATCAATTTTTTTTTAATTATTATCCACTGCTGAGCTAATCATTTTAAAAAAATAAATAAATTGCAATATGTGAAACTGGACCTAAGCAGTACTAATAAGTAAATAAATATATAAATTCCTCCACCGTGGATTCATTTAATATTCTTTTGAATGTGATTCTGGTGTGAGGTTAGCTGGTTAAAGAGATTTAGGGCAGCAACAGGAGCAAAGCAAGGTAAACAATGAGGAGGAAGCATGGAGGTGCAGTATAAGTTTACTGACTGGAACAACAGAACTACTATGGGAAGCTGTAAAATCTGAGACAGAGAGAAAACATAAACTATAAAAATAAACCTTACATTAATGTGTGAAGTATCAGCATGACACATGTCACTTCTTTGCTAGAAACAAGTTCCCTCTCACTCTGCACTAGACAATGCTGCATGGGGAGGGGTATGTGTGCACTCACTTATTCTTCCCACTGACACCTTTCTACAAAGCACTGCTCCTCTAACAAACTTCAGTTAGTTGATCTTAGGGCCACAGCAGAAAGAGCAGGGCTAAGGGGACCAGCAGACTGGATGCTGTCTGTCCAAGACTGCATGGATACAGTGTGAGATGAGTCACACAGCCTCAAGACTGAATAGAGAAGTATGCAGCTGCACAGATGCTCAAATCCTCATGTGCTTGCCGCACCAGCTTTCTGCTGCATGCGCCTACAGTCAGCCCTACCCAGAAACAATCCCTACCACCAGAGGAGTTACCTGGTAACATTGGTAACCCCAGTAGGACCTTATATGATGCTGTGGGAATGGCTGAATTCCGAGTTAGGACTTTGCATTCAGTGCTGCACAGTGCACATCTAAAACAGCACATGGCAATAGCTTGGCATGTCACATGACACCGGCACGGTCTGGCACAGTTTTAAAAAAATAAATATAAGCAGAGTACTTTTGACTGTGACAGTATCAGGACTGAATGTGTGTGTTCCCCATGTCACATCCATCAGCAGTCTGGTATGACCATAAAAAAAAAAAAAAAAAAATTTTTTTTTTTTTTTTTGTTAGGACTCTTGGGCCCCTCAACAGAAACTGGGCCCTGGGCAGCTGCCCCTTTTGCCCTGTGTTAAAGACGGTCCTGCTTATATATACTATTGGATTTTAAGGTTAAAGGATTCTTTTTAAAATAAAATATAAGTAACATCCTAATAATAGTTTAAATATAAATTTAGGGCTGTTTTTTTCCCACTGGGAACAAGTATTCAAGCTTCGGGTACACTCTGAAATATATGTATAGTGTTAAGGCAAAAAAAAGCTCAGATGTTTATTTTTTTTTTGTGTTCTAGCTTGTCTCTTGTATTTTTAAAGATCTTTACTAGGTTTCAGCACAGTGTTATTGTAAAAAAATATTTGATTAATGTTTACCTTTCAAACCTTTTGCTTTAGCTCCACTAGTCGTGTGCAAAAGCTGTTTACTTGAACTTAAGAAACACATTGCTGTTTAATTCAATTGCAAATAAATACTGCCATCTTCAGGATCCACACAGAATTACACACAAACTAGTACAGTTAGTATTCTAAAAATATCCCATTTTGTGAAAACAAAATCTACCTTACATCAATAAAAGAAAATATCAAATTATATTATATAAAATATATTTCAGTATGGATTTATAAACAATTTGCTAGAGATCTGTAGCAAAGCAAATTTAATGCCATTATATCCCAATACCTCTGCACTTTTACTGCACACTCTCCCACTGAAAACTAATAGGTTGTTTTTGAAGGTTGCTCTGAGTGTTATAGTTAATATTATGGAATTTCCATACCAAATACAGCATAAGGCCAAGGAATATTGAAAACAAAACGAAATGTCCTCTGCTGCGTGTATGCATCCCCAATAGACTGGCTGGAGTATATGTGAAAAACCAGTATGACAAGACTGTACTCATCAATATGAACAGCATGATCTCACATGTTCATTTTTTAATAATTTTTTTGCACGAAAAATGTGAAGTAAAAGTATTTGAAATCTAAACAAACAAATACGGAAGCATGAGTTGTGAATGCTATATTATTGTTCATTGGCTGATAGTTGATACATACTTCCTACTAATGCTCATTAGATATTAGCCACTTATGATTAATGCTCATTAGATATTAGCCATTTATGATTAATGCTCATTAGATATTAGCCACTTATGATTAATGCTCATTAGATATTAGCCACTTATGATTAATGCTCATTAGATATTAGGCATTTCCTACTGTATGGGATGTGAATTTGTCATGATTCCATACACAAATAGTTAATCAATAGTAAATGTATTAGCAGTTTATATTACTAATTTTGCTTAAAGGGACACCGTACCCAAAATTTTTCTTTCGTGATTCAGATTGAGCATGGAATTTTAAGCAACTTTCTAATTTACTTCTATTATCAAATTTTCTTCATTCTCTTGGTATCTTTATTTGAAATGCAAGAATGTAAGTTTAGATGCCGGCCCATTTTTGGTGAACAACCTGGGTTGTCCTTGCTGATTGGTGGATAAATTCATCCACCAATAAAAAAGTGCTGTCCAGAGTACTGAAACCAAAAAAAAGCTTAGATGCCTTCTTTTTCAAATAATGATTGCAAGAGAACGAAGAAAAAATGATAATAGGAGTAAATTAGAAAGTTGCTTAAAATTGCATGCTCTTTCTGAATTACAAAAGAAAAAATTTGGGTACAGTGTCCCTTTAATATAGAACAAATTTATAAAGGGCTAGATTACAAGTGGAGTGCAAAATATCACTTTCTCAATAGCGGTATTTGCGCTTCACTGAGTAATACCATTGCATGCAAATGTGAGCTGCTATTACAAGTTAGTCATAATGTGAACACGACCTTGCTTTCGCATTGCTGGGAAACATTGCGCTCACAAAAGTGTGTTTAAATAGGCTCTAATGAGAGCCCTGCTCTCATGCCATCAGACACGGCATGAGAATTAGCACAGCGAAGGGGGTATGTCGCGCAGCGATGGCAGCAAATTGTACATAAGCATATACATATATATTCACAGGAAACACACTGTTCCCATAGACTACAATGTGAAGGCACTTTTCAGAGCCGTTTTTTTTTTTTTAACCCTTTGGCTGCCAGATATAACTTTAACACATTGCTCAGCAATGCATTGTAAAAAAAATTAGCAGCCAAGAGGTTAAACACTTTACAGCTGCCAACTTTAGCCCCCAAAAACTGCTAAGTGCAGTTACTTTATTAAAAAATAAAGATGCTACTATGAATCTGCAAAATTACAAGTTGTGCGGTACGGCTATACTGCTTAAAAATTGGCCTTTGCGCGTGGAATGGCAGGTCTCCCGTATTACAAGTCACAGCGGTACAGCTATACCGCTAGCGTTTTAGCATATACCGCAACTCTCCATTCCGCAATCAAAAAATGGCTTTTGAGTGTGGAATTTTAATTGCGCCTGTATTACAGGTTGTGCGTTCCTGCTTTAACGCTAGCGTTATGGCTTATATCGCCATGATCCATTCTGCTATCAGAGACCAGTAGTTATGGATTTTGTGAAACAAAAATGAATCACAAAACTCATAAAAGAAATGTTACAAAGTACACTAACACCCATAAACTAAACTATTAACCCCTAAACCCGCCGCCCCCACATTGCAAATACTATAATAAACCTATTAACCCCTAAACTGCCACCTACCCACATAACCAACACTAAAATAAAGTATTAACCCCTAAACCTCTGACCTCCCACATCACAAATACTAAACTAAACCTATTAACTCCTAAATCGCCTGCCCCCACATTGCAACTACTATAATAAAGCTATTAACCCCTAAACAGCCAGCCCCCTACATTGTAACTACTAAACTAAACCTATTAACCCCTAAACATAACACCCCCCTAACTTTAAATTAAAGTTACAATATAACTATCTTAAAATAAATAAAAACTTACCTGTAAAATAAAAAAAACTAACCTTAAACTATAAATAAACCTAACATAACTATTTTAAAAAAATAAAATAAATGAAAAATAAAAAAAAGTTAAAAATTAAAAAATCCTAACACTACGATATAATAAAAAACTAACATTAAAACCCCCCACTAAAATTACGAAAAATAAAAAAATCTAAGATTACGATAAATAATAAACGCAATTATCCAAAATAATAAAAATTAAACCTAATCTAATACCCCATCAAAACAAAAATCCCACCCCAAAATAATACACCACCTAAACTAATAATAAACTACCAATAGCTCTTAAAATGGCCTTTTGTAGGGCATTAACCTAAGTTAAACAGCTCTTTTACCTAAAAATATTACAAAGAATCCCCTAACAGTAAACCCCCCACCCAACGAACCCCCCCCAAAAAAAACCTAAGATACCCATTGCCCCTAAAGGGGCATTTATATGGGCATTGCCCTTAAAAGGGCAATCAGTTCTCTTGATCCCGGTGACGTGGAGCTGTGGCGGCGCGGATCTGAGAAGAACCGGCGGCCATAACAACATCAAGCGTGGAGCCTCCTCTTCATGCGATATACGCCGCCCACTGAAGCTTGAATGCAAGGTACTTGTTTTATATTTGGGTTTTGAACAGCCAATATAATTTAAGATGCTCTCATCCTATTGGCAGATTTGAATATTTCAGTCAATAGGAATGCAAGGTACTCCAAATATAAAATGGGTACCTTGCATTCAAGCTTCAGTGTGCAGCGGAGATTGCATGAAGAGAAAGCTCCGCGCTGGATGTTGTTGTCGTCGCCACAGCATTGGGCCACCGGGATAGAGATAGAAGATGCCCCTGTGATGGATGAAGATGTCGCCGCCTGGATGAAGATGGATGGCGGGACTTCAGGAACTGTGAGTACATTTTTTGGGGTTAGTGTTAAAAAAATTTTGCTTTTTTGTGATTTTTTTTTTTTTTTTTACATTAGGGCTTTTTTTCTTTAATGGGCACTAAAGAGCATTTAAGGGCAATGCCCATGCAAATGCCCCTTTAGAGGCAATGGATAGCTTGGGTTTTTTTTAGACTTTTTGCAATTTTTTGCAATTTTAGATTTTTTTTTATTTTTTGTAATTTTAGTGTTGTTTTTTTTGTAATGTTAGTTTGTTTTTGTTTTGTTAATTTTCTAACTTAGTTTTTTATTTTACGTTTATTTATTTTTTTAAATAGTCACATAATAGTCGGCTAGATTACGAGTTTTGCGGTATGAGTGAAAAAGCAGCATCAAGGCTCTTTTTCACTACTGCTAGTATTACGAGTCTTGTAGGTACAGCTGTCCCGCACACTTTTTTGGCCATAACGCAACATAACTACCGCAGCTTTCCAAAGGTCCTTTTTTCAATGGGACTTCCACAGCACCGGTATTACGAGTTTGCCTGTCCGGCCAAAAAGTGAGCGGTACAGCCCATAACTACAAGATACATATTGTAAACTGAAAGTCAGTAGTTATGGCTTTTATTTTATAACGCCGTAACATAAAACTCATAACTAAAGTGCTAAAAAGTACACTAACACCCATAAACGACCTATTAACCCCTAAACCGCCACACTCCCACATCGCAAACACTAGTTAAATATTATTAACCCCTAATCTGCTGCCCCTAACATCGCCACCACTATATTAAAGTTATTCACCCCTAAACCTAACCCTAAGTCTAACCCTAACCCTAACACCCCTAACTTGAATATAATTAAAATAAATCTAAATAAAAATGACTATTATTAACTAAATAATTCCTATTTAAAACGAAATACTTACCTGTAAAATAAACCCTAAGCTAGCTACAATATAACTAATAGTTACATTGTAGCTATCTTAGGTTTTATTTTTATTTCACAGGTAAGTTTGTATTTATATTAACTAGGTAGACTAGTTAGTAAATAGTTATTAACTATTTACTAACTACCTAGCTAAAATAAATACAAATTTACCTGTAAAATAAAATCTAACCTGTCTTACACTAACACCTAACCTTACATTACAATTAAATAAATTATATTAATTAAATACAATTAACTAAATTACAAAAAACCCCCACTAAATTACACAAAATTAAAAATAAATTATCAATTGTTTAAACTAATTACACCTAATCTAATAGCCCTATCAAAATAAAAAGCCCCCCCAAAATTAACCCCCCCCTAGCCTACAATAAACTATCAATGACCCTTAAAAAGAAATTGGCTCTTTTACCTGTAAAAATAAATACAAACAACCCCCCAACAGTAAAACCCACCACCCACACAACCAAACCCCCCAAATAAAATCCTATCTAAAAAGACCTAAGCTCCCCATTGCCCTGAAAAGGGCATTTGGATGGACATTGCCCTTGAAAGGGCATTTAGCTCTTTTTCTGCCCAAACCCTAAGCTAAAAATAACCCACCCAATAAACCCTTAAAAAAACCTAACACTAACCCCCGAGGATCCACTTACAGTTTTTAAAGACCGGACATCCATTCTCAACGAAGCCGGGAGAAGTCTTCATCCAAGCGGCAAGAAGTGGTCCTCCAGACAGGCAGAAGTCTTCATTCAGACGGCATCTTCTATCTTCTTCCTTCCGACGTGGAACGGCTCCATCTTCAAGACATCTGGCGTGGAGCATCCTCTTCTTTCCACGGCTCTTCCAAAATTAATTCTCCTTTAAATGACGTCATCCAAGATGGCATCCCTTGAATTCCGATTGGCTGATAGAATTATATCAGCCAATCGGAATTAAATGTGAAAAAATCCTATTGGCTGATGCAATCAGCCAATAGATTTGAGCTTCAATCCTATTGGCTGATCCAATCAGCTAATAGGATTGAGCTCGCATTCTATTGGCTGATTGGAACAGCCAATAGAATGCAAGCTCAATCCTATTGGCTGATTGCATCAGCCAATATGATTTTTTCACTTTTAATTCCAATTGGCTGATAGAATTCTATCAGCCAATCGGAATTCAAGGGACGCCATCTTGGATGACGTCATTTAAAGGATAATTCATTCTGGAAGAGCCGTGGAAAGAAGAGGATGCTCTGCGCCGGATGTCTTGAAGATGGAGCCGCTCCGCGCCGGAAGGATAAAGATAGAAGATGCCATCTGGATGAAGACTTCTGCCCGTCTTGAGGACCACTTCTTGCCGCATGGATGAAGACTTCTCCCGGCTTCGTTGAGGACTTCTTGCCACTTGGATGAAGACTTCTCCCGGGTTCGTTGAGGATGGATGTCCGGTCTTCAAAAACTGTAAGTGGATCTTCGGGGGTTAGTGTTAGGTTTTTTTAAGGGTTTATTGGGTGGGTTTTATTTTTAGCTTAGGGTTTGGGCAGAAAAAGAGCTAAATGCCCTTTAAGGGCAATGCCCATCCAAATGCCCTTTTCAGGGAAATGGGGAGCTTAGTATTTTTTAGATAGTATTTTATTTGGGGGGTTTGGTTGTGTGGGTGGTGGGTTTTACTGTTGGGGGGTTGTTTGTATTTTTTTTAACAGGTAAAAGAGCTGATTTCTTTGGGGCAATGCCCCGCAAAAGACCCTTTTAAGGGCCATTGGTAGTTTATTGTAGGCTAGGGTTTTTTTATTGGGGGGGGGGCTTTTTATTTTGATAGGGCTATTAGATTAGGTGTAATTAGTTTAAATATTTGATAATTTGTTTTTTATTTTGTGTAATTTAGTGTTTTTTTTTTTTTTAATTTAGCTATTTGTATTTAATTAAAGTAATTTATTTAATTGTAGTGTAATGTTAGGTGTTAGTGTAAGACAAGTTAGCTTTTATTTCACAGGTAAATTTGTATTTACTAACTATTCTACCTAGTTAAAATAAATACAAACTTGCCTGTAAAATAAAAATAAACCCTAAGATAGATACAATGTAACTATTCGTTATATTGTAGCTAGCTTAGGGTTTATTTTACAGGTATTTAGTTTTAAATAGGAATTATTTAGTTAATAATAGTTTATTTAGATTTATTTTAATTATATTAAAGTTAGTGGGTGTTAGGGTTAGGGTTACATTAGGGTTAGGATTAGATTTAGGGTTAGGTTTAGGGGTTAATAACTTTAGTATAGTGGCAGCGACGTTGGGGGTGGCAGATTAGGGGTTAATAAGTGTAATGTAGGTGGCGGCGATGTTATGGGTGGCAGATTAGGGGTTAATAAGTGTAGGTAGGTGTCTGCGATGTTAGGGACAGCAGATTAGGGGTTAATAAGTGTAGGTGGGTGGCAGCGATGTTAGGGGCGGCAGATTAGGGGTTAATAAGTGTAGGTAGGTGTTGGTGATGTTAGGGGCAGCAGATTAGGGGTTAATAAATGTAATGTAGGTGTCGGCGATGTTCATGTTAGGGTGTTAGGTGTAAACATAAATTTTCTTTCCCCATAGGAATCAATGGGGCTGCGTTATGGAGCTTTACGCTCCTTTATTGCAGGTGTTAGGCTTTTTTTCAGCCAGCTTTTCCCATTGATGTCTATGGGGAAATCGTGCACGAGCACGTAAAACCAGCTCACAGCAACGCTGGTATTGGAGTGCGGTATGGAGCTCATTTTTGCTCAACGCTCACTTATTGCCTGCTAATGCTGGGTTTTTGCAAACCTATAATAGCAGCGCTATAGGGAGATGAGCGGTGACAATAACTTGCAAGTTAGTACCAAGCCGCTCTTACCGCAAAACTCGTAATCTAGGCGTATGTTAGGTTTATTTATAGTTTAAGCTTAGGTTTTTTTATTTCACAGGTATTTTTTTTATTTATTTTAAGATAGTTATATTGTAACTTTAATTTAAAGTTAGGGGGTGTTAGGTTTAGGGGTTAATAGTTTAATTTAGAGTGTTACAATGTGGGGGGCTGGCAGTTTAGGGGTTAATAGGTTTAGTTTAATAGTTGCGATGTGGGGTTTGGCAGTTTAGGGGTCAATAGCTTTATTATAGTAGTTGTGATGTGGGGGGAACAGCGATTTAAGGGTTAATAGCTTTATTATAGTAGTTGCGATGAGGAGGGCTGGCGGCTTAGGGGTTAATAAGTGTATTTCGGTGTTAGTGATGCAGGGGGCGGAAGTTTAGGGGTAATCACTTTATTTAGTGTCAGCGATATCGGGGGCGGCGGATTAGGGGCATTTAGACTAGGGTTTTATGTTAGTTTGCTAGGTTTTTACATAACCTTCTTTTCCCCATAGACATCAATGGGGATTGCGTTATAGCGACCGCTATTCCGCGATCGCAGGTGTTATTTTTTTCTTACACTTTCTCTCTATTGATGTCTATTGGGGAAAACGTGCACGAGCACATCAAGTCAGGCCTTGGCTTTTGTGCGGTATGGAGCTTAACGCACCATACCGCACAGCAAAAAGTAGCTTTTTCTGTAACTTGTAATGGCAGCGCTATGGAAAGTGCGGTACCACAAAATTTTTAGTGTTGTTTACGCACCGGATTTAGTGCACAAATTGTAATCTTGTTTATTTTTTAATTTGCACTTGCCTTGGGGACACTTGGTGGACATTTATAAAATTAACTAGAGATCTGATCTCTGGTTAATTTTATATGAGCTAATTGCTACCGCAAGTTCGGGGTAGCAATAACCAGCCACTTTTAATGGCTGGTTATTTATTGCACTCCCGCGGGCACACGATAAATTAGTCCTCCCCTTGTAATCTTGGCCATAGTATGTATACATATATTCAGTATTATGTATATTTTATGTGTATTTTAGTACATATATTCCTTTAAGGAAATGCCTTTAAGAATTGGGTTTAAGAATTAGGTTACACTGTTTCACATGTATTTCTAATTTCATTGTTTTGCTCTGCTGCATTCCCAGAGAGCAGCGCCTTATCTAGAAAGGAAGGGGAGTGCATTCCAATGAATATACTGTTACACTAACTGTAAATATTAGATGTTCTAAGAGGGGGGGCAGTCTAGCTTGAAGGGAGTGATTGAGAGAGAATACACCTGTCACATCTGCAGCTTTACGCAGCTAAGTAATTAATTTATAGTTTAATAATTAACTTGCTAATAAGGTGATGTATACAATTGTTCAAAATAAACACTGCTATTAATATACCACAATTTTATGTCAGCCTCCAATTTTATCAGTGCTGGTAAAATCAATTGGCGAGTCTTAACACCTACTAACGCTCATTAGATATTAGGTACATACTATTAATGCTGAGTAGGTTATAGGCACTTCCTATTAATGTTTATTAGATGGTAGGCACTTCCTATTAATGCCCATTAGATGATAGGTGTTTCCTACTAATGTTCATTACATTATATGCATTTCCTACTAAGGTTCATTAGATTATAGACATTTCCTACTAATGCTCATTAGATAATAGGCACTTTCTACTAATGCTCATTACATGATAGGCATTTCCTACTAATACTCATTAGTTGATAGGTATTACCTACTACTGCTCATTAGATGATAGGCAATCCCTACTGATGCTCATTAGACGATATGCACTTCCTACTAATGTTCATTAGATTATAGGCACTTCCTATTAATGCTCATTAGATGATAGGCAATTTCTACTCATGCTAATTTGTTGACAGGCATTTCCTAATAATTCTCATTGGTACTTCCTGTAAACATTCATGCCAACATTTCTAGGAAGCTTTATGGGACAAGCAGGCAGTAGAGATGTGGGCAGGGGGTCAATGAGGGGTGGGGAAACATATGTGGCATGTGGGCTTTGCATGCCATGAACAGACCTGGGCAGAGTTGGGGTGTATCCTGGTCAGAGCTGGGGCAATCCTTGAAAACCAGGAAACATTTTCTGGCTGGAGACACTGTTGGTCCCATGAGACAGTTAGGAGGTCTGTGGTAATGCTCACTGGTTTATACGTACTTTATGTTAATGCTCACTGGACATTAGTAGGAAGTGTACAACTGACACTGGCATATTAGTTTAGATTTACATGTAAACAGCTTTTATGTCATATTTTTAATAGGTAGAAAAAAGGGCCTTCATGTTTAAATACTCTTTCATATGCCCCAACATTGTGATGACATATTAAAACAGTAAGCAATCGCAATAATTTAATGCTCAACAACTATACCACAAGGTTATTCTCTTCAGCGCACTCCCCAGGTTATATTTAAATCGTGGGGGTACAACTCATTATCAGCAGTAGATATCTGCAATAGAGGAGTCCCTTAAGATAACTACTAAGCGAATCCTTAATACTAGTAAAGAACAATGGACATTGCAGTATTAAACCACTAGCAGAATAATCCTCACTGCTGTTTACTAACTGCAGGTTCAATCTTAGACGAAGTGATAACGTCTCACTATTGTGTACACTACCAGTATCTAAACAGTATTTGATTCAATGCAATTTAGAGTTTCTTTGTGATTTTAATAATTACACATACACACACATATAGAATGTTTTATGAACAAGTATAGAAAATAAAAGTTATGTTTTAATTTACTAACCCCTATTTTCCGTTCTTCTCTTGAGTATGATGTTTTCTAATTAAAAAGACACTGAACCCAAATGTTTTCTATCGTGATTCAGATAGAGCATGCAATTTTAAGCAACTTTCTAATTTACTCCTATTATCAAATTATTTTCATTCTCTTGGTATCTTTATTTGAAATGCAAGAATGTAAGTTTAGATGCCGGCCCATTTTTGGTGAACACACTCTGTTGTTCTTGCTGATTGGTGGGTAAATTCACCTACCAATAAACAAGTGTTTTCCATGGTTCTGAACCAAAAAAAATAGCTTAGATTTCTTCTTTTTCAAATAAAGAAAGCAAGAGAACGAAGAAAATTGATAATAAGTTGTTTAAAATTGCATGCTCTATCTGAATCACGAAAGAAAAAAATTGGGTTCAGTGTCCCTTTAAGGGGTGTTAGAAGTGCTACAAAAGTGCATTCTTCTGAGTCCAAATCCCCTTGTAGGTTTTTTTTACTTAACTTTGCCAATTATTATTTAAACTGTATCAAAAACACTCTATGAGGTTAGATTTCTCATTAGACACATTAAACAAAGAGAACTTTACTCACGTAGAACCAGTCTGTTTGCTGAATATGTGTTGTTCTGTTATCTTACAATCTGCTCAGTGCAGACAGCAGTGGGAAATCTCCAACCTATTTGTGGTTAATATAGCAGGGATACATGGGAATCTGGGGCGATAAATCAGATTGTTTATATAAACGGAGCATTTCATGGATGCTATTTAACGCTTAGAGGACATGCTGATGAAAATAAATGTCCAAATAAGTCACTCTGACTTTGAAGATCAAATATATTTATTGGTCCACTAAATGCATTACCTTCTGCAACAGCATGGCCATATTCTATGCATAAATGGAAACTTACCACACATGCGCCCTTTTAACATGGAGCCTGGTCGACAAAACAGAACAGCTCTTCCACTTTCCAGAGAATTGGTATCAGCAATTATCATCTCTGATGAAAACTGGAAAGAATAGAGTGGTTCCTTTTTAAGAGTTCTCTTTAGCCTGTTTGTTATTGTTTCTAAAGTTTTAAGGAGACGTTGCTGGTTCTCTGATTCCATTGTGTCATTTCTTCTGTCTGGTAAAGGTACACTTGCTGGAGGGAAAAAAAAGAAAATCAAATAATGATGAACATCTTTTAGTGATTTTCTTTGTTGTTTACCTATCATGAATGCATGTGGTCAGTAGCAGGCCTATGCATCAGAGGGCCCTGGTGCAAATGTTTTGTTTTGGACCTCCAAAGCTTACTCAGTAGTAAGCAATAGTAAAGTAATATGCATGCTGCTCTGTTTAATGACTTTGAGAATAAATATAGATAGATAAAGACAGCCAGACCTGCAAACTTCACTAATAAAAGGCTCCCCTCCATTAGGAGTGTACAGATTTTACATATGTGTATATATATATTCATACACCAGCTGCTATGGGGCCCCCAACACTTGGGCCCTGGTGAAGCAATGGTAGTTCCACCCCTGTATGTATTTATACTTTATACAATATAAAAAAATAAAAAAAAAGACATAGTATTGATAGCTTTAGACTTACTACTTTCTTTACTTTATAAATATAAATTATAATTAGGTTGACTTTAATGAGCAAATTTTGGGGTTTCAACTTAACCACCAATTTCTCTGCCTAGTAAACAAAGGGCTAAAATTACAATAATTCTACCCTTAGATAGTTTTGTTCTTTGTTCATTAAACTAATGATGCATACATTTTATTTTATAGAAGTGTTGGGTAATGTGAATATTTACATTGTTACTCAAATGGACAAAAAATAACGTTATGAAATGGTTTGTCACATATACTTTACATAAATAATTTCCGATTTTAAATGTAAAATCATGGTTTTGGTAAATGTTCATAAATTCCTTTGGAAAAAAAATTGAATTGCTAAGATAGATAGATAGATAGATAGATAGATAGATAGATAGATAGATAGATAGATAGATAGATAGATGGATAGATAGATTAGACACAAGCTGAAAATGTATAATAAAAAAGCACTTGTAAGTCAGTAGTTTGTTACCCATTGATAAGGTTGGTGACATCACTTAAGCATGAAAGAATCTCTGTCACCCGACAGACAGAGAAAAATGATGCATACCAAAGCCTAATTTAGCTCATTACAGTATAACAGATGTGCTTTAGCATCTTACAGGATATTAACATTAACAAATAGCTCATCTCAAAAGGGAAAAATCTGAACAAAAGTTTAAAAATCTTCATGAATATTGTAATATATTCATTTTGTGGCACACAGAGAAAATTCGAGCTATTTTAAATAGAACAAGGTTAAACTAACATCATAGTTACTGAGCTGAAAAGAGAGAGATAGAGAGAGAGAGAGAGAGAGAGAGAGAGAGAGATAGAGAGAGAGATAGATAGAGATAGAGAGAGAGATATGGAGACACATATGGAGACACATATGACAGGCAGGAATCTTTTTCATTCACTGGATTTCCCTTGCTATCTATTTTCAGTTCAGCCATTCCATCAGCTTACAATAAGCTATACATTATTTCTCCAATAAGCATATTATTTTATTTAAAGGGATAGTAAACCACAACATTTTCTTTTATGATTCAGATAGAACATACAACTTTCCAATTTAATTTAATTAATTAATTACACTAGCTCCCACTAGTGTATGATACGTGCATATTTATTTTTTAACAAGGGATACTAAGAGAACTAAGCACATTTGAAGATAGAAGTGAATTTAAAAGCGTCTTAAAATGACACGCTCTATCTGAATCATGCAAGTTTAATTTTGACTTTCCTATCCCTTTAATATATCAATGGCTTCTATTTCTGCTGGAACAGACCACACTAAAATAGCACCAATATCTATTATCCTTTAATAATAAAGCAAAGGGTTATTGTTTTTTTTTAAAAAAAAAAAATATTTACAAATTTAAGTTGTACCTGTAATATTAAAAATAAATTTAACTTTCTGATCTGTCATAGGGATGTTGAGCCCTGTGCGCCTTTTAACCCGCGCTGGTGCTGTGTAGCTGGCATCGGACAAAGGCTTTTCTGCTATTTCTTCTTCTGCGACATCAAAAATATCATCGTAAGAATAGTCCAGCCTATTGGCAGCATCCCACCCGCCCGGTCCTGAAATAGAGGATAATTCATGCATTAATATAATTATTCAAACCTAATTCATGACAAAAAACTGTAAAATATATCTGAAACCTTGAAAAGGGATCAAATCCATATTTTGAAATTAATTGTCAGGACATGCAAATCACAATAATATAAGTACAACTGTACAGATCATAACAATATAAGGCAAATTGGGAAATACATCTTGAACTGAAATTTACAATGTGTTCTAATTCCATTTTATTTTTTAGCTATTTACTAAATATATCTGTTTTTCCAGCTGTAGAAATCAAATAATGATTAAAATTTTCAATATACTAGCCAGAAAATCAAAACTCTGCAATATACTTTCATTATTTATTTTGTCTGCGTTTCCTGGTTAGAAATGGATGTACAGAAAACTGTTATATTCTACACAGCCATTGGCTACACACTCTATTTATAATTGTCCCTGATTGGCCACAGCAGAGAAGGTAACCTTAGTTACAACATGGCAGCTCCTATTGTTTTATAGCCACTAAAATGTTACACTTATTTTGTTAATATTTAAAGAACTAATGAAACTTTAAAAAATACATCTACACGTTATTCTCAGACTAAGCTTCTCTTTTAGATTACGAGTTTTGCGTTATGAGTGAAAAAGCAGCGTTATGGCTCTTTTTCACTACCGTTGGTATTACGAGTTTTGCAGGTATATCTGTACCGCACACTCTTTTGGCCATAACGCAATGTAACTACCGCAGCTTTCAAAAAGACCTTTTTCAATGGGACTTCCATAGAGCCGGTATTACAAGTTTGCCTGTCCAGCTAAAAAGTGAGCGGTACAGACTGTACCATCAAGATCCGTACCGTAAACTGAAAGTCAGTAGTTATGAGTTTTACGCTACAAAGTTGTAGCATAAAACTCAAAACAAAGTGTTACAAAGTACACTAACACCCATAAACTACCTATTAACCCCTAAACCGAGGCCCTCCCGCATCGCAAACGCTACAATAAAATTATTAACACCTAATCTGCCGCTCCGGACATTGCTGCCACTATAATAAACATATTAACCCCTAAACCACCGCCCTCCAGCATTGTAAAGACTAGTTAAATATTATTAACCCCTAATCTGCTGTCCCTAACATTGCCGCAACCTACATTACTGTTATTATCCCATAATCTGCTGCCCCCAAAATCGCCACCACTATGCTAAAGTTATTAACCCCTAAACCTAACCCTAAGTCTAACCCTAACACCCACTAACTTTAATATAATTAAAATAAATTTAAAAATTACTATCATTAACTAAATAATTCATATTTAAAACTAAATACTTGCCTATGAAATAAACCCTAAGCTAGCTACAATATAACTAATAGTTATATTGTATCTATCTTAGGTTTTACTTTAATTTCACAGCTAAGTTTGTATTTATTTTAACTAGGTAGACTAGTTAGTAAATACATATTAACTATTTACTAGCTACCTAGTTAAAATAAATACAAATTTATCTGTAAAATTTAACCTAACCTGTCTTACATTAACACCTAACCTTACACTACAATTAAATAAATTACATTAATTAAATACAATTAACTAAATTACAAAAACAAACAAACAAACACTAAATTACACAAAATAAAAAAGAAATTATTAAATGTTTAAACTAATTACACATAATCTAATAGCCCTATCAAAATAAAAAAGCCCCCCCCAAAAAATAAAAAAAAAACCTAGCCTAAACTAAACTGCCAATAGCCCTTAAAAGAGCCTTTTGTGGGGCATTGCCCCAAAGAAATCAGCTCTTTTACCTGTAAAAAAAATACAAACAACCCCCCAACCAGTAAAACTCACCACCCACACAACCAACCCCCCCAAAGGGCTATTAGATTAGGTGTAATTAGTTTAAATATTTGATAATTTCTTTTTTATTTTGTGTATTTTAGTGGGTTTTTTTTTGGTAATTTAGTTAATTGTATTTAATTAATGTAATTTATTTAATTGTAGTGTAATGTTAGGTGTTAGTGAAAGACAGGTTAGGTTTTATTTTACAGATAAATTTGTATTTATTTTAACTAGGCAGCTAGTAAATAGTTAATAACTATTTAGTAACTAGTCTACCTAGTTAAAATAAATACAAACTTGCCTGTGAAATTAAAATAAAACCTAATATAGCTACAATGTAACTATTAGTTATATTGTAGCTAGTTTAGGGTTTATTTTACAGGTAAGTATTTAGTCTTAAATATGAATTATTTAGTTATTAATAGTGGGTTTTATTTAGATTTATTTCAATTATATTAAAGTTAGTGGGTGTTAAGGTTAGATTTAGGGTTAGGATTAGGGGTTAATAACTTTAGTATAGTGGTGGCGACATTGGGGCGGCAGATTAGGGGTTAATAAGTGTAGGTAGGTAGCGACAACATTGGGGGCGGCAGATTAGGGGTTAAAAAGTGTAATGTAGGTGGCGGCAATGTTAGGGGCGGCAGATTAGGGGTTAATAAGTGTAGGTAGGTGGCACAGATGTTGGGAGCGGCAGATTAGGGGTTAATAAGTGTAATGTAGGTGGCGGCGATGTTAGGGGCAGCAGATTAGGGGTTAATAAGTGTAGATAGGTGGCGGCGATGTCGGGGGCAGCAGATTAGGGGTTAATAAGTGTAATGTAGATGTCGGCGATGTCGGGGGCGGCAGATATGGGGTGTTTAGACTCGGGGTTTATGTTAGGGTGTTAGGTGTAAACATAAATTTTCTTTCCCCATAGGAATCAATAGGGCTGCGTTACAGAGCTTTACGCTCCTTTGTTGCAGGTGTTAGGCTTTTTTTTAGCTGGCTCTCCCCATTGATGTCTATGGGGAAATCGTGCACAAGCACCTACAACCAGCTCAAAGTAGCGCTGGTATTTGGGTGCCGTATGGGTATTTGTATGCCGTAATCAGGGGTAAGTGTAGTTAAGATGCGTTTATTAGGAAACTTCATTGAATATGAATATGAAGTATGGAAATTGGAAGAGCTGAGTCTTATGTGATTGTATTGATGTAAAACAGGCTGAAGCTCTGTAAACTACAAATGTGCCTGTCCCTGTATGTTAGTTTAAGTTTCTATATACATTCCAGTATGTTTTTAAATAAATTACCAATTGCAAATCCATTTTCATAATCATAATTGTATTCAAGGCACTGCCTTTGGTGCTCGTTCTCAAGTTGACAATCAATGTCATCAACATCACTACAAAATGATGGAACCTGTAAGAAATAAAACACTGAATTTTAATAACAAAGAAACAAATATTATATTTATTATACTTCCAATTTAAAACTGGATACAATGATAAGAAAATGTTAAAGTAAAAGCTGTTTGAGTTTAATTAAAAAAAAGAATGAAATGCATTTTGCATAATACTTTGTGCATTTCTATCAGTTGATTGGCAACATTTTTACACATGTATTGGTAGAGATAGTCAAGCTTTTACAGGTTTGACCAACAAAGTAAGTTTATTCTGTACATGAACATCAAGAAAAGACAAAAAAAACACATTTAAAATGTTCTGTTGGGCCTATGGTTCCCAAATGCTGTCAACATTTGTCCTTCTATCTTTATAATAAGTAAAGAAAAACATGCATACAACACTCTTAAGGACAAAATAGACATATTTCAGAAATGTTTTCTAAATTGTGTATTCCAATTATTCATTTATTTAATTGTATTCATTGCTTGATTGGTTTTTAAGAATGAATAAACTTAAACAAGAGTTAGAGCAATGGAATTTAACTTCAGCCAACTGTTTCCAGTCAAAAAGCCTCTGAAAGACAATCTACAGTAAATACACTAATGTCACAAGATTTGTTTAGCTATTCCAGAGATACAATCATTTTAACAATGAATTTCCATGCAAAGAGCTATAATATAGCACCAAAAACAACTGTGTACGCTGGCAATGTTAGTTTTGTTTCCAGTCAATGAGAAAGATAAAAGACCTTCTATAAAAGAAAGGAAATACAAAAACAAGAAAGAAAGAAGTACAATTAAAGTAAATTAAAGAAGTGATTGAAACCATATGGAATACATCAAAACATAAAATAGCTTAGTGATTTTCTGATAAAACATGTAACTGTTGTATTTAACTAGCGATTACTATTACAGATGAGTGGAGGATTACAATTATTATACTACTTTATAACCACAAGCAAGGAAATCTGATATATACATCTCTAAATTCAAATTATTTTCAAGATTAAAAGGGCCACAGATTTAGAATACACGATAATATTATCAAATAATCAAAACAGAGTTTATATATTAAAAGACTATGATTAAAGGGACACTGAACCGTAATGTTTTCTTTCATGATTCAGAAAGAGCATGCAAATTTAAGCAACTTTCTAATTTACTCTTATTATCATTTTTTCTTCATTCTCTTTGAATCTTTAATTGAAAAAACAGGAATGTAAGCTTACGAGCCGCCCCATCTTTGTTTCAGCACCTGGGTAGCGCTTGCCGATTGGTCAATAAATGCAGCCACGTATCAGCAAGCGCTATTCAGGATGCTGCACTAAATTTACCCCACACACAACATTTTTCTTTACCTCTCATTCCAAACTTATCTTCTCAGCAACCTCTCCCTCTCACACTTCTCACCCTCTCAGTCCAACTAACGCTCATACACCAGCTTCTGTTCATCACTTTAGCCCTTCCACCTTACGCACAACCTCCTCTTCAACCTGTCTCTTCACAGTCTGCTACACACCATCTTATTCCTCTCTCCATTATGCACAGTGCCCTCTGCTTCCCTTACACACAGACTCCTCCTTACTCCTTCCCCTTGCATACAACTCCTGCTTACCCAACCACACTCAACCACACACTAACACATTTTTCTAGTGGCATCACCTATACTGTTACAAACGTTATCTCGGTGTGTGTTTTTTAAAGATATATTCCTGCACAAACTGTATTCAGACATAAAAAAAAACACACACACACACACACATATATATATATATATATATATATATATATATATATAGTAGCAGAAATAAAAACTTGCACTCACTGGGTATTTCAAAAATCAGATTTATTGTGACAAGTGTAACGTTTCGGGAATTTTACATCCCCTTCTTCACACACGAGTGATACAAAAAACAATGCCTTTATGGCCAAACATAGCATAAACCCCACCCCCCAATTAGACAAAAAAACCTGCCAAAAACGGTTGTTATGGTAACCACTAGGTCACAAATAATCAGCATAGTGAAATTATTCATACACTGTCTGAGTACAAATTACTCATAGTGCTATTCAACATAATAGTGTGACTTGTATAGAAAAAGGAAACAGGAAAAACATACATCTAGATTTAGAGTTTGGCATTAACCGTCAAAAGCAGCGTTAAGGGGTCCTAACGCTGCTTTTTACCGACCGCTAGTATTTAGAGTCAGGCAGGAAAGGTTCTAACGCTCACTTCCCTACTGCGATTCCAGGCTACCGCAGATCCCTTTACGTCAATTGTGTATCCTATCTTTTCAATGGGATCTGCCTAACGCCGGTATTTGGAGTCTTGGGAGAAGTGAGCAGTAGAGCCTCTACCGACAAGACTCCTACCGACACAAAAAGTCAGTAGTTAAGAGCTTTATGGGCTAACGCCGGAATATAAAGCTCTTAACTACTGTGCTCTAAAGTACACTAACACCCATAAACTACCTATGAACCCCTAAACCGAGGCTCTCCCACATCGCCGCCACTATAATAAAAAAATGTAACCCCTAATCTGCCGACCGGACACCGCCGCCACCTACATTATAGCTATGAACCCCTAATCTGCTGCCCCTAACATCGCCGACCCCTATATTATATTTATTAACCCCTAATCTGCCCCCCCAATGTCGCCACTACCTAACTACACTTATTAACCCCTAATCTGCCGACCGGACCTCGCCGCCACTATAATAAATGTATTAACCCCTAAACCGCCGCACTCCCGCCTCGCAAACACTAGAATAAATAGTATTAACCCCTAATATGCCCTCCCTAACATCGCCGCCACATACCTACAATTATTAACCCCTAATCTCCTGCCCGCAACGTCGCCACTACTATAATATAAAGTCATTAACCCCTAAACCTAAGTCTAACCCTAACACCCCCTAACATAAATATAATTTAAAATAAACAAAATAATATTCCTAAAATTAGCTAAATTATTCCTATTTAAAACTAAATACTTACCTATCAAATAAACCCTAATATAGCTACAATATAACTAATAATTACATTGTAGCTATTTTAGGATTTATATTTATTTCACAGGCAACTTTGTATTTATTTTAACTAGTTACAATAGCTATTAAATAGTTAATAACTATTTGATAGCTACCTAGTTAAAATAAGTACAAAATTACCTGTAAAATAAATCCTAAATTAAGTTACAAATACACCTAACACTACACTATCAATAAATTAATTAAATAAATTACCTACAATTAGCTAAATTAAAATACAATAAAATAAACTATTCTATAATACAAAAAACCCCACTAAATTACAAAAATAAAAAAGAATTACAAGAAGTTTAAACTAATTACACCTAATCTAAGCCCCCTAATATAATAAAAAAGCCCCTCAAAATAAAAAAAATGCCCTACCCTATTCTAAACTACCAAAGTAACCAGCTCTTTTACCAGCCCTTAAAAGGGCTTTTTGCGGGGCATTACCCCAAAGTAATCAGCTCTTTTGCCTGAAAATAAAAATATAATACCCCCCCAACATTACAACCCACCACCCACATACTCCTACTCTAACCCACCCAAACCCCCCTTAAAAAACCTATCACTAACCCCCTGAAGATCTCCCTACCTTGAATCGTCTTCACCCAGCCGAGCCAAATTCTTCATCCAAGCCAAGCAAGAAGATGTCCTCCATCCGGTAGAAGTCTTGATCCAAGCGCAAAGAAGAGGTCCTCCATCCGGGCGAAGTCTTGATCCAAGCGGCAAAGAAGAGGTCTTCCATCCGGGCGATGTCTTCTTCCAAGCGGCATCTTCTATCTTCTTTCTTCCGGATCCATCTTCATCCCGCCGACGCGGAACATCCTCCTTCCCTGACGGACTTACGACGAATGAAGGTTCCTTTAAGGGACGTCATCCAAGATGGCGTCCCTTCAATTCCGATTGGCTGATAGAATTCTATCAGTCAATCGGAATTAAGGTAGAAAAAATCTTATTGGCTGATACAATCAGCCAATCAGATTGAAGTTCAATCAGATTGGCTGATCCAATCAGCCAATCGTATTGAACTCGCATTCTTTTGGCTGTTCTGATCAGCCAATAGAATGCGAGTTCATGAATGTGCTCACTTCTAATTACATATACCACCTGTCAGGCAAATATGCATATAGCCAATCGCCTCTATATACTGTTAGGATTCCATTGTGGCATATATTACTAGCATCAAAACGCCACTTACCCCTTACGATTTGAAATGTTTCCAGCAGGCAATTCTGTAACCACAGGAACATCGTTATTCCATCTGTGATACAGGAAGTGATAAACTCAATCACAGGTAAGGCATTGATCAATCGGCATAGGCTCCCGGGTTGCCCTGGAAACATAAACAAAACAAACCAACGAAAAGAGCCCCCAAGGCTTACCAGCGCATCACTTGAGCAACATATACCACAAGGAAATCTTATTATAAATCTCTGTACTTGCAGTCCCTGCCTGCTTGGAATTATGAAGTATATACGTATATACAAAGATCGTTTATATCAAGTGCCGCCCCTGTCTTTAGGCAAAATGTTAGTCATGACCAAGCGAGCATCTACATTATGATATGCCCCAAATTTAGATAATACATATCAATTACAACCCTTATCTCAGAACAACGTGTATATCCTAAACAGGACAATATAGATATGTCTAGTGTGTTCAAATAATATGGCATATACCAAGTGTCACAAAACGTAAAGAACACTCTAAATATCTTGAAACAGATTTACACTTTACACAACTAAATAAAATATCTAATGAGATAAGTAAGTGTTAAAAATTGTATTGTCACTCACAACTAGGGGCCAAACAGAGCATATATACACACAAAAAATGGGCATAACGGTCAATTTTGGTAATGCCCAAATTTTTAAATGGTCTGTAACACAGGTAAGAACATATACAGAGTGTATACTAAACCTAAAAAAAGGAGGAAATAATAAATAGATGAGCAAGCTCAAAAAACCTATGGTATCAACATGCTGGTCTCAGATTTTAACTAAATGTGATCATGGACTCCCATATAAAATCATGGACTCTCATCAATCCTACAGATGTTGTGGTTAAAGGAATCTCATAGAATTCTCAGATAGGCTTTCACATAAAACAATGCCAGTCAAACATAGTATTTAGTCCATGGGGTTGTAGAGTATTTAAGCGGTAGATCCACTTAGCCTCCACTTGGAGGAGGAGCTTCTTTCTGTCACCTCCTCGCCTTAATGGGGGGACATGATCAATCAGGGTGAATCGCAAGTCAGTATCACCATGGCCCTGTTCAACGAAGTGCCTCGCCACTGGTTGATCACTGAATTATTTCTTAAGAGCACTCCTAATTGATGATCTATGATTGGCTAGGCGTGTCCTAGCATCATCCGTGGTTTACCCACATAAAATCTGCCACAACTGCAGTTCAACAGATATACCACGAATGTGGTTGTGCAGGTAAGGAAGTGCCTAATCTGGTATCTCTTTTGTTGGTGTGGATGTCCAAAAGAGGACCCTTGAATCATGGCGCTACAGGTGGTACAACCAGTACATCGAAAGCAGCCTTGTTTCTTCCTCTCATAAAGCCAGATATCCTTTTGAAAGCTGTGATAGGGGTCAGTGATCATCATTGAATCCTTGAAGTTTCTATCTCTTTTAAAGCCCACTCTACATGTCTGCCAATTGCTGAATGGCAACATAGGATCACTCTGCAATATGTGCCAGTGCTCTCTAAGTGTCTGACCCAATGCTCCAGTTGTTGGACTATAGGTAGTGGTAAAAGTCATACAGGGTTCAACCTCTGTTATAGTTGGATTGTGTGGGTGACTATCAGCCTCTGTGCCACAGATCTACTTTGTTCGATCAGGTGTGGGTTGTATCCTCTCTTGATGAACCTCTGTTCCATATTGGACAATTTTTTGTAACTTTACTGTTATTACGAATTACCTGGCAAAATTGTGCTTTTGGTATTGCTTTCAATAGAGCTGGTGGATGACTACTGGTGGCATGTAGTATCAAATTCCTATCTGTCGGTTTTCTAAAAAGTGATGTCGCCAATCATCGTGTATTATCCAATTTGGAAATCTTCAGATCCAGGAATTCAATGGACGTTGTACTATATGATGTTTTGAACTTTACCGGATTGTCCAAGGAGTTCAGCTGTGTGAACCAGTCTTCCAACTCAATAGATGACCTACTCCAAATGTTAAGGAGGTCATCTATGTATCTCCTGTAGAAGAGTACTTCGGGCTTGTTGTAAACCTGCATAATGGAAGTTTCATAGTTCTCCATATAGAGGTTGGCTAATGAAGGTGCCACATTTGATCCCATGGCCGTTCCGGAAACCTGTTGATAAAACTTCCCCTCAAATCGAAAATAATTTAGCCGAAGGCTAAGATCCAGCAGTTGTATCAAATATTCTCTCGGGGGGGCCAATGTATGGATATTTGTCAAGAGCCTCAGTGATGCAACGTTTACCTGCTTCATGCGGAATGATAGTATAAAGGCTATTAACATCAGCAGTCACTAGGGTATGTTGTTCTTCAATAGTCATTGTTCTTAAATCTCCAATAAGGTGTGATGAATCTCTCAGAAATTATCTCATGTTCCTCACCAGTGGCTTTAAGAAATAATCCACAAACATTGCTAATCTTGAGATGATAGAATTTCTCGCAGAGACTATTGGTCTCTCATGAGGTTTCTTGCGATCTTTATAAATCTTCGGTAGCGTGTATAAAATTGGACACGCTGGGTGTTCAATCAGCAGAAACTTGGAGATCTCTGTATCTATCCAGGCCTCGTCAATGCCCTTCTGGACCAACTATCTAATAATGGTTTGAAACTCTTGCGTAGGATCTCTATTCAAAGGTTGGTAGGTGCTCTTGTCACTTAATTGTTGTTTAATCTCTTTGCTATAATCAATGTAGTTGAGGACGACCACCCCCCCCTCCTTTGTCCGCCGTCCTAATTGCAATATCTGGATCTTTTGAAAGTGACAAGATAGCCTTCCTCTCTGGTTCTGTAAGATTGTTCCGAAATCTATTTGTTTGATGTCCACTTATATCCTTTGAAACCAAACTCATAAAGTTTTTTATGCTTGAATTATTACTTTGGGGATCAAAAGGTACTCCTAGTTTTAAAAGGGTGGAGTTCATCCCTCCCTAAATCCTCTTTGAAGTATTCTTTAAGACATAGAGACCTCTGAAACTTTTGATAATCAATGAAAGTCTTAAATTCATCACCTCTACGAGAGGGAACAAAACTTAAGCCTCTATTCAACACACTCAATTCTGTTACAGATAGGACCCGATCACTGATGTTAACCACCAGGTCCTCTATATCACCAGGAAATGATGTTACCTGGGTGGGAGAGGTGTTTTTTTTCTCTCCACCCTCCCCTGTGAGTGTGGGGCCTCCCCCTCTTCTTCTCTGGCCGGCTGTGGTCATGATCCCCTGAAAAACCTGATGTCCAGTGTGTCAGGGTGCCAGGAATCAGACTGAGACGAGAAGTGCAAAAATAATCACACCTTTATTAATAACAAAAAAATACTAAAAAGTCCACAAGTCAAATAACAAGCCAGGAGTCAAAACCAGAGCTGGTAGTCAGACGAGCCGAGTCAGGAGCCAAAGCGAATAGTCAGACGAGCCAGAATCAGGAACAAATAAAACAGCAAAGTCAGGAACAAGACAGGGATCAGGAACCAGGAAGGACGTCAAACAGCCAGGTAATACACAGGAACTCTCACAAACAGGTCTGAGACAACGAAAAGGCAAAGCATACTGAACAGAGGCCCTTTTAAATAATAAGTGATGACATCACAATTCTGAGACTGCATCCTGTCTCACACAGATGATGCACACCAGTCTGGCCATAAAAGGAAGTGCAGGAAATGAGCAGCATCCCCCACAATGCACCATAGTCAGGAAGAGAGGTGAGTAAAATAACTGCCAGCAGCACATGGCAAACAAAACAGGGAAAAAACCCTGACACAGTGGTTTGACTGCTAGTATATCTGCTTGCTCCTTGAGGTGTATCAGAGCCGGAACTGGTGTCAACAGTTTGAAGTGACTGTTTAGTATAGTATCTGTCTCCTTCTTCTCTGCATATAGGGTCTCCTATTGTCCCATCCGCTCAGCCAACGGTGCACAGTTTTGTCCCTATGGTCATCACTCACTGTCTGCAATTTTCTGTTTTTAAACTGAACAAAGGTATCTTTATATTCTTTAATCTGTGTAGCTAGTTTTTCCAACCATGGTTCCGTAGTGTCATGGTACACATTTTAGAATTTTCACATTCTTGGATCTCAGTTTTAATTGTATCCAATAGATTTCTCACTTCCTCAGTAACCAGCAGGATTAGATCCAGTGAACACTTGTTTAATATCGCGCACCAGCACTTACAGAATTCCGGGTTATTGCGTCCAATAGTCGGAAGGTTATGAATTCTGAAACCCTGGGGATCATCTTCCTTCTATGATACTCAGATAAGTAGACCCCGTGCAATCTTAGGTCCACTTCTTTTTTCTTTAATTTAAGGAGAGCCAGGTAAACAGCCTGTGCATTATCACCTCCTGTTGTATCTTCTTCTGGATTGAACAAAATCCTAGCTGCGTCAACCTCCGTAAAGGTTAGAATCTGTATATCCTCCACATCAGTATCCATGCTTAACTCTGGTTCCTCTAAAGTGGTGCACGTGTAGTGCTAGTGCAGTGTGGTGCTCAAGTGAAAAAAAGTCCAATTTAGAAGGGGTCTCTCTCTGTGTGGGTGCAACAACAAAATATATAATATAGCCAGGATGTGCACTCTCACCTTCCTTCATCTGCCAGGGTGCTAGTGATGTACATAGTAGCAGAAATAAAAACTTGCACTCACTGGGTATTTCAAAGATTTACTGTGACAAGTGTAACATTTCGGGAATTTTACATCCCCTTCCTCAGACACAAGTGATACAAAAAACAATGCCTTTATGGCCAAACATAGTATAAACCCCACCCCTCAATTAGACAAAAACCCCCACCAAAAACGGTTGTTATGGTAACCACTAGGTCACAAATAATCAACATAGTGAAATTATTCATACAATGTCTGAGTACAAATTACTCATAGTGCTATTCAACATAATAGTGTGACTTGTATAGACAAAGGACACAGGAAAAACATAGATAGCATGCAACAAGAGAAACATACAGCTAAACACTTATACGGATTTGACAGTGAAATATTTATAAGAATGTGCTCACTTCTAATTTCATATACCACCTGTCAGGCAAATATGCATATAGCCAATAGCCTCTATATACTGTTAGGATACACACACACACACACACACACACACAATTTTCTCTATTGATGCCTACACCCATCCCCTTATTTAAAGTAAATATCAAGATAAAGGGAACTCAAACTACCATTTCAAGCAAAAGGCAGACGTAAGCTGCCTCACTACTATGCCACAACACTGACAGAAACCAACAAAATATTAAACATTTAAAGCACCGCAAATATGTAATGAGGGAGTGTTAAACTTTTAAAGCATTGTGCAATTGGTAAGGGGGGGGTTACACATTTAATTCACCACCACTGCACAGGGGTATGGTGCTGTCTTTATAAAAAATAAAGTTAATCACATCTCACAGGTTAGAAGCAACCTGGGACATTATGTACACTATCAATCAGGGACCAGCAAACACAAAGTGCATTAAGGAAACATCACTGCACCACTTTAAATTGCCAGGGGCTTCCAGGGCTGTTTTTAAGAGTGGGCAAACCGGGCAATGGTCATTAGCTTATTAGATATGTAAGTTTGGTATAAGGCAGACTCAGCGGCACTGTTTCCTCTTTCCAAACTAGTGCCCATGCCTTTTAAAAATGTGCACAGCCCATGAAACTTCACTGGTATCAATATCTCCAAGTTACATCAGTTATTCAACAATTTATAAAAAATAACACAAAATCGAGAAACCACAACTCTAGAGCTTTTAATGAAACACCCACATAGGCCCAAACAAACCATCTCCAGACTATATATAATGACCAATCTGTGACTAATAACATAAAATCCAATATAATCTTAAACTGGGAAAATTACTTGAATATAATAAAGGAAAAGAAGGCTTGGGATGACATTTTTAACTCTGCGTGTAAAGGGCTATTGAGCGCGGAAGAGAAAACATAATGAAAACCATATTCAGTTGGTACCTGACGTCCCTAAAAACCTCACACATGTCCCCTTCCCATAATAGATTATGTTACATAGGCTGCAGAGCTATAGGCTCATAACGCCACATTTGGTGGGACTGCGAACAGGTTAAAACCATTTGGAAAAAGTTATCTTCCATACAAAGTGAGACTCTTGACAAACACATACAATTATCTATTTCCTATGCCCTCCTACACAAATCAATACAAAGATTTAATAAGCATATCAACATATTTATAAAAATATTGTGTACAGTCACCAGATCTTGTATGGCAAGGTATTGGAAAACAAATGCACCTACATGGACAGAAGTTAAAAAATAAAATATCTACAACATACAAGATGTACGAATCAGCAAGTAGGTTTATAGATTCAAAAGAACTGTTTGATAGAGTCTGGTACTACTGGATTTTAAAGGGAAACGCAATTTCTTAAAATACTTCAATATTAAAATATGTATTTGGGTTCCATTAGCTTAGCAGTTATCTAGTAGGAGAGGGTCCCCCAAAAGACAAATCCTCAATGATGGTTATCGAAAAAAGGAGTGGAGAGTACTGTCGATATACAGCTAGGGATAAATCAAATCATAATTCTACAGAGTATGTGTCTAAATAGTGTGAATACACTTTAAATAGACAGAGTCTATATCTAATAATGTGCTTACAAAAACGATGGAGGATAGTATATATCAGTATCCAATATTATTGACGATGATCTATTATCAAATTTGTCTATTATAAGTATCAAATACGTACAGTATATTACTAAAGATGAGCTCGTTGAAAGCAGATTACAGAAGTAAACACTTAACACACCAAATAATAGGCTAATAATAAAATATTTAGTATTGGAAAATGGAGAAAGAATCTAAGCATATATACAGTATATAAACAAAAACATGTGAAGTAAAAAAAGACACTCATGTGGACGTTAAAAAGACACTCACATAAAATACAATTTTAAATACAATACAGCGAGCTCAATATAGTGTGAAATCACCAATCGGTGGGGGTGTAGAAAGTACCTTAAACCGCTACCTCTACGTCTAGAGTGAGGGGTATTGGATGAATTGCGGTATTCAGTGTCTGATGGAAATGTGTCGGCTCTCAAAGTGAGACAAAACAGACCCTGTTTGTATGTGGTTCGGCCGCTCCAGCGGCTCTGATGGAATCAGTGTATAGTTTATTCTACCGCTCCTGCGGTTTTCAGTAAATTGTAACTGACAACTCTGGTGGTCAGCCTTTCCCTATGGCAGGCGTGTGGCAGATGTGACAGATGCAATACTTGAGTTCTGGGTACTACGTAGCATGTGAGTATCACGTGTTAGTAGCGCTTAGCTGACAGACAGCTGATGTTGGCTTCGGTACACTATGTGCACACACTGTAATTATGTGATGGTAGCTTCTAATCACGCCACAAGGATGCAGATAACTAGTAGTAAAAGATTAACCTTTCACTACTAGATATCTGCAACCTTGTTGCATGATTGGAAGCCACCATCACCTTATTACATAGGTGTGATTGGAAGCCAACTTGTGGCGTGATTGGAAGCTACCATCCAAAAGAAAACAGGTGAAGCGGAGCACCAGCTTGTATAAAAATTTCCAATCTTTATTCCAACATAGGTTAAAAGGTTTGAATACACACAGGATAGGCAGCAAACAGCTGACGCATTTTGGCAGAGCGCCGTTGTCAAAACCACCATCACCTAATTACAGCGTGTGCACATAGTGTACCAAAGCCGACATCAGCTGTCTGCCAGCTAAGCACTACTAACACGTGACACTTAAACACTACGGAGTACCTGAAAGTCGAGTATTGCATCTGTCACGTCTGTCACACGTCTGCCACATGCCTGCCATAGGGAAAGGCTGACCACTGGAGTCGTCAGCTACAATTTACTGAAAACCGCAGGAGCTGTAGAATAAACTATACACTGATTCCATCAGAGCCGCTGGAGTGGACGAACTACATACAAGGGTCTGTTTTGTCTCACTTTGAGAGCCGACCCATTATCATCAGACACTGAATACCGCCATTCATCCAATACCCCTCACTCTAGACGTAGAGTGAGCGGTTTAAGGTACTTTCTACAGCCCCATCGATTGGTGATTTCACACTATATCGAGCTTGCTGTATTGTATTTGAAATTGTATTTTATGTGAGTGTCTTTTTAACTCTTGGACGTCCAGAGTGTGTTTTACTTCACATGTTTTTATTTATATATATATGCTTAGATCATTCTTCCATTTTCCAATATTAAATATTTTACTACTAGCCTATTATTTTGGTGTTAAGTGTTTACTTCTGTAATCTGCTTTCAACGAGCTCATCTTTAGTAATATATGTATTTGATACTTATAAGTAGACTTATTTGATAATAGATCATCATCAATAATATCCTAAACCCATTAGCTCAGCAGGACATTCCAGAAAATTATTTTTTATATTTTACTTCCTTTTATGTATCTTGTGCTTCGTTATACTTATTGTTCTGATTTTCTCCAACATTTTTATTTTTATATAAGGATATCATTGTTAGGTTGTAGTTAAGCTACAATTTTTGTTCGACGAAAGAGAGATGGAATCTTTCTTATCAAAGGTCAACTTCAGGTACCCCTTTAACTTCTGAATAAATATAAATAGAGACTCCTTTGGGAACTGGCAGGTATCTCATGGACTCCTCATGTTTTGTATAGCACATGTCCTGAACAAAGATTTCTCATTGTATTAGTGTGTATACAACAGCAGGATAAGTATATAATTCAGAGAGATGATATCCCCTTGTCAGATTGTGTATGTTAAACTATGTTTGAAAAATTGTTTCAATAAAAAGTTATCATAAAAGTGTGCACAGCAATAAAAAGCAGTATTTTTTTATTTTTTTAATGGGGAGTATTGCACAAATTAGCATGAGAATTCTAGGAAGCTGAGAAGCTCCAATGCCACTCTCCAATCTGCAAGCCAGCATGTAGCTTCTAAGAAACTGATGTGCACACTGCAGAGGACAGCTTCAGATTTTGGAGTTGGAGCTTCTTAGCTATGGTTAGCTCTATTACCTAAATATGGTTAGGCAGCACTTTATAACTAGCTACAAGCCTGAAGCCCACTCAGTGACCTCTCTGCCTTATAATGAGTAGCATCAGCTCCAGCAATTAGACCCAAAAGTAAGTGACACACCACACCAGCTCACTGTGTGAATGTTTTTGTGTATGTATTTCTGTGAGTGAATGTATCTGTGTGTGTGAATGTGTGCGGCTGTGATTGTAAGCTTTTATGTTGAGATTTGTATGCGTGTGTGAGTTTCTGTGTATGTTTTTGTGTGTGTCTGTGTGTTTGTGTGTAAGTAAGAGAGAAAGAGTTTATGTGTGTGTGTGAGAGAGAGTTTATGTACATGTGTGCTGAAGAATGTCTGTGTGTGTGAGTTTCTGTGTATCTGCTACAGTGTTTGTTGCATTTACACTTAGTGCTTTTAATGTATGCCTAGTTATTTAATTTAGACTTAATTTATTGTCCATAAAGTATTATTAGATATAAGTTTTTCACATTCTATTTTGACTAACTGTCTAATAATGGTGAGCTGATGGAATTTTGAGGTAAGAGATGTTCAGGTGATAATTTCTTGTCAGCTTTTTACAGTTATGCTGAGTCAGAAATAGGCTCCCCCTGCTGACAGATACCAGCACTGCAGCTACATTGATAATGTGTTGGCTATAAAGTACTCTACTGAGCATGTCAGATGACGACATAACTTCACACAATATGCACTGTAGGTTGCTGCTAAACAAAAGCTAATTAGAATGAAATAACTTCAAGTGATTTTTTTCCAGAAAACAGCACTTTTGTAGGTACTAGTAATATCTACAAAACTACCAGATTTAGATTTAATTACATTTTTGGTTTCAAAGTTATGCAACTTGGAAATTTGAAATGTAAACAGAAACTTTGCTCCCACCAAGCAGCTATAACACTTTAAACATTTAAATATATATATTACTAACCTACCATTTTACCGAGTGAACTCTGAAAAGCATCTGCAAAGTCTTTAAGAAGATTGCTGTCATCACATTTTGATGCCTTATAGAGCATTTCGAATGATTTAAAGCCATGATTTGCAAATCGTTTTACTGAAATTAGAAACACAAAGACAGGTAATTATACTTACACTTTCACGTAACTGAAGAAAAGTCTTAACATAGATATTGTATATACAGACCAGTCAGCTAAATTACACTCAAGTCACCAACATTCCAACATGTTTGTACAAATGATTGCAGAAGACTGGATTTGTTTTTTCTTTTTACAAATATACACACAGTTTAGTAATTCAATATGCACTACTGGAAAACTGACAAAAGTTGCTAAAATTAAATGTGAATCATATTGTCCGCTAGCTTTCCACAAACACTATCAACCACATATTAAAAAAAGAATCTATGGGCACGATCATAGTTCTAGCCGTATGCTCTGGGAATGCTGTGGCAAACAGTTGGGATTTGTTAATATCCTGGTGCAAAATAATGTTTACCAAATCCTCATAGTAATAAGTTGTAAGGGAATTTGCTTTCCATTGCTTTTAGTAGTCCCATTTCTGTGAAATATTTTAGTTTGCCCTAGATCAACAAAACAGACATAAATAAAGCTATTGTGGACATATTTTTACTACTATATAATTGAAACTTTTATAGAAACTGGAACATTTATCCAAAAAGGGCAGAAACTTTTTTTTAAATTAAAGGGACATTAAACTCAATTTAAAAACTTTACAAATCATGTTCATTATTTATTTTGCCTTCTTTTCCTGTATTTTAACTATGACTATTGTAGCCCGCCCCCCCTAAAAAAAGACTTTACATGGAATGCAGAACCCTGAAACTTCTACATGATTTGTGCAGGAGCTCATTTATACGCAATAATAAAAAAAAAAAATCAAGAGGCTTTTCAAGATGCAAAACAATACATATTTTTATAACAAAATTATAGTTTTAAATTGTTTGAAAACATTATTTTGTATGCCGATATTTAGCAATACATTAAATATTTTCTAATGAATATATACAAAAATTATTTTAATGTTGAATGCCTTAATTAATCTCTAGTCTTCAGCATTATTTACCTGACTAGGATAAAATCCTAATTAGGTTAAACAGAAACTTACAAGAGCAGTCAGGCCAGTCAGTTGTATGTGTAGGTTTCCAATGACCATTATTATAAGTGCAGTAGACATTTTGGTGTAATCCTTCAGCCACAGCATAGCCCTCCTTACAATGTAAGGTGCAGTTTATGCCTTCATCATCCTTGGTGCAGAGAAATTCCCCATTCTGGGGTTTAAAAGGAATCTCACATGGTGAACCTAAGGATTGTTTGAAATAGAAATTAATGAGTATGCAAATATATAAATAGAAACTGTCATGAGATGCAGGACATATGCAGGACACAGCAATGATGGTACAACTCTATTTTATTGCAAAGCATAACAATACACATCTAGTCAGGTTTATTGTACTAAACTAACTGCGACACAGACACCGGACCTCAGCCCCGCCCACATACTAGTGACATCACATCCTGCTCTCATCACATCTTCCCCTTTTTCAAAGGCAAAGCATACATTTGCATATAATAAATAACAAGGTACACCAACAGGGTATACAACAACATTTTTGTTTTTGAACATTATAAAAACAGATAGATTAGAAAACATGAACAAATAAATTACATCCTGACTTGGACATCGGGGTAGACTACCCTAGTCCACAGTGACCATGGGATTATTCTGCCCATACTTCCGGTCACTGTTCTAGCTAAAGTCAGTCCCTGAATCGGGCCGGAAGTTTCACTACTCTTCCGCTTGATGTAACTTTGCATGAACTGTCCTCTGATACAGAAGATGGTGAACAAGAGTCTGCTGGAGGCAAAGATATATCCCCGCTGTGATCTTGCTGAGGGGAAGGCACCTCTCTTAGAACAGGGGATCCCACCGGCGGTGGTACTGAGGTATCCGGTTCCAGACTCTCAGGTACAGGCTGAAGATGTCTTTGGTTACGGCGTTACTGTCCCTCCCTCTGTAAGGACTGTGTAAGACCTTGGTTCTGGAGAGCGGCCCACTAGCGTAGCAGGCGTCTTCCATTTCTTCTCATCATCCAGTTTAATTCTGACACTTTGGCCCGCTTTCAGTTCCTGTAAAGGCCTGACAGAATGTCTCCTGTCGTAGAAGAAACGATAACCCTTTTTGGCCTCTTCATCCTCTTCGTCCCGAGGAACAGGACCAGGCGGCTTGAAGACACCCACTGAGGGTAAAGTGGTGCGAATCTGGCGTCCTAGCATCAGCTGTGCCGGGCTAAACCCGGTGGCTTGAATGGGCGTCGCCCTGTATGACAAGAGGGCTAGGTACGGCTCAGATTGCTTTAGAATGAATTTTGTTGTTTGAACTGCCCTTTCAGCCATTCCGTTGGCCTGCGGATAATGTGGACTTGACGTGGAATGTACAAATTAATATTCCCTGCTGAAAGCACTGAACTCTGTAGAAGCGAACTGCATACCATTATCACTCACCAGCTCCATTGGAATGCCCCAGCGGGCGAACAAGCTCTTCAGGCGAATGATAACGGCCTGACTTGTGATATCATTCAGGGGTGCAATTTCCAAATACCTGGAATAGTAGTCGATCACAACAAGAAACTTTTTCCCGTGCAGTTCACACAAATCAGCAGCTATTTTCTGCCACGGCCCCGCAGGCAGCGGAGTAGACATTAAGGGCTCCCTTCTCTGAGTAGGCCGGCGTTCCCGGCAAAAGGCACATTTAGACACGTGATTTGCAATGTCGAGCTGATCCCAGGCCACCACACAGCTGTAGCTGCCCTTTCTCTGCACTTTGTAATGCCTAAGTGGCCATCGTGAATCCTGTTTAACATCTCCTTCCTCATGCTGACAGGAATTACAATGCGGTCTTGGAACAGCACCAACCCCTCCAGCTCCGTGAGCTGTGACCTCTCTGGCTGGTAAGCATTTAAAGACATCCAGGCTGCCCGGCTCTCGGGCCAGCCATCTTTTATGTACTTTATAACTTCTTGCAGATCTGTGTCCAAATATGTCTCTTTCTTTATCTCTTCCAGTTTCCTTGAAGAAATGGACTTAGAGGCCAGAACTGAATCAACATACACTTTCACATCCGATTCCGTGGAGGATTCTTCAGCAGCAGCCAGCGGGAGCCTGGATAGTGTATCTGCCACAACCAGTTGTTTCCCCGGCACATGCACTGCCTGAACATTGAACCTGAGCAGTCTCATTAAAAGTCTCTGGCATCTCAAGGGTGTTTTGTCGAAGTCATAAGAATTGATTAGAGGGACTAGCGGTTTGTGGTCAGTTTCCAGACTAAATTTCTCCAAACCCACTAGATAACGCTGAAAGCGCTCACATGCCCAAACTGCAGCCAGGCACTCTTTCTCAATTTGAGCGTATTTTGACTCCGCAGCCGTCAGTGTGCGGGAACAGTAGGCGATGGGCTGTAGTTTGTTGTCATTCAGCTGCAGGAGTGCAGCCCCCAACCCATAACTGCTTGCATCAGCACTAACCACAGTCTTTTTTGAAGGGTCGTAGAACCCCAGCACTGGGGCAGACCCCAGCAGTGACTTGGCATGCAGGAACGCTTTTTCCTGTGAGGGTCCCCAGACCCAGGCAACATCTTTCTTAAGCAACTCTGTGATAGGGTGTAAAACTGTAGATAAATCTGGAAGAAACTTGCCCACGTAATTTACAAGGCCCAATATCTGTCTCAGCTCATGTACATCAGAAGGGCTTTTCATCTGTTCAATAGCCCGAATTTTCTCGGGGTCCGGCTTGATGCCATCCCCGTTGATGATATGCCCAAAGTAGCATAATTCAGTTTTCCTAAAATGACATTTTTCTTTATTCAGCTTCAGCCCAGACTCTTTGATAGCCTGCAGCACACAACTCAAACGCTGATCATGCTCCTCCACTGTAGACCCATACACTAGAATGTCGTCCATGACGACCGCTGTGCCCACGTGGCCACTCAGGAGAGAACTCATTTCCCTTTGAAAGATTTCAGGAGCGGAGGATATCCCAAAGGGGAGTCTGCAGAAGCAGAACCGACCTACCGGTGTGATAAAGGTAGTCAGTTTGCGGCACTTTGGATCCAGGGGGATATGCCAAAAGCCGCTAGAAGCGTCTAATGTGGAAAAGAACTTCGCCCCAGCCAACTTCGGGGCTATATCTTCCAATGTCGGCAGCACAAATCTCTCCCTCTTCACTGCCTCATTCAACCTTTTCAGGTCCACACAGATGCGCACCTTTCCGTTTTTCTTTGCAACTGGAACAATGGGGGCACACCAATCAGTTGCTTCAACAACCTCTTCAATAACCCCCATAGACTTCATGCGCATGAGCTCTTTCTCCACTTGAGGCATGAGCGGGAACGGAATTCTACGAGGAGTAGAAATACTGTATGGGACTGCGTCACTTTTAAGTGCTATACGGACAGGTTTGCAGTTCAGTAGGCCCAACTCGCCAAACATATCTTCAGAGATCTCATTCACAGGCTGCTTTTCTGCTCAATAAACTGTTAACACACTGACCTCGGATCACATGCACCCACATGGTGAACTTCCTCTGTTTGTACTCACAGCTGGCAAGAAATTTCCCCACACAATCAATGCGGCCACCAGGACTATGGACATTTGTAGTAACCTTCGCCAGCTGGGGCTGTCGAGGCAGTTTCATAAATTCAGCAAAAGACATTACAGTGATATCTGCTCCTGTGTCAATCTTAAAATCAACTTTGGCTCCCATTACAGTAAAAGTAACTTTCCAATCTTCCTCTGAGCTTGTCCGTTCCACAACAGACCCCACAAAAGACACTTCCTGACCCTCCTGGTCACTGTCCACCTGCATCTCCTTAATGTATTCAGTTTTACACACCACTTCAAAATGGCCTATTCTGTTACATTTTCTGCATCTTTTATCTCTGGCCGGGCATATAGCACTCTGATCATGAGCCCGGTAGCACCGTGTGCATCGGCCATGTTGCGCCCATCCACTTCTAGGCCTTTCCAGTACTTTAGATCTACCGCTCACACTGTGCCTTTCACTAGTAATTTTCCTAGACTGTTGCACTTCATCCACAATACTCTCAGACCTCAGATCAGCACTTTGATTTTTCACCAGTTCACTCTGGCGGGCCATCCTAATAGCCCCGTCTAACGTTAAATCAGGCTCTAACTGCAGCTTCAGGGAGACTTCAGCATCTGCAATTCCAATAACTATTCTGTCTCTGATTTGCTCTTCTTTAGCAACACCAAACTCACAGAATTCAGCTAATTCATACAGGCTGAGCACAAATGACTCCCCAGATTCTACCACACGCTGATTACGTTTGTGAAAACAAGCTCTCTCATGAATCACATTTCTTTTGGGCACAAAGTGGGCACTGAGTTTATCCATAACTATATCAAAGTTAACTTCTTCCCCTTCTTGGAAAGTAAAAGCATTGAACACTGGCTCTACATCTTTCCCCATGGAGTATAAAAGAGAATTAACTTGTACTTCACCACTCTCCTTGTTCAGTTTGGATGCAATCCTGAAGCGCTGAAACCGCTGACGCCATGTGGGCCAAGCTGCAGGCTGAGAAAAGTCAAAAGGCTCAGGTGGGGTAAACTTTGACATTGCAATCGATCAGGAACAGAAGCGCAGTCCAGAACTTCTGACACCATGTCATGAGATGCAGGACATATGCAGGACACAGCAATGATGGTACAACTCTATTTTATTGCAGAGCATAACAATACACATCTAGTCAGGTTGATTGTACTAAACTAACTGCGACACAGACACCGGACCTCAGCCCCGCCCACATACTAGTGACATCACATCCTGCTCTCATCACAGAAACTGTAACAAAAAAAGTATTGTCTATGTATGTAAGTTTAGTATACATAAAAATTATTGTCCTACAAGGCTATATCATGATCCCCACTATGTAGTGGGCTGTTTGTGTTTTATATTGAAAATCTTTAATAAAAATTAACAAATAAAAAAAAACTATTGTGAAAAAATGGCTTAAAATGATTTGATATTTTTTGCTAAACTGATAAATAATCACATCAAGAAACAATCAGCTAGATTACGAGTTGTGCGTTATGAGTGAAGCAGTGTTATGGCTCTTTTTCACTACCGCTGGTATTATAGGTGTTGTAGGTATAGCTGTACCGCACACCTTTTTGGCCGTCACACAACGTAAGTACCGCACTTTTTAAAAAGTCCTTTTTCAATGGGACTTCCATAGCGCCGGTATTACGAGTTTGCCTGTCTGGCCAAAAAGTGAGCGGTACAGCCTATAACTACAAGATCTGTACTGCCACCTGAAAGTCAGTAGTTATGAGTTTTACGTTACAAAGCTGTACCATAAAACTCATAACTAAAGTGTTACAAAGTACACTAACACCCATAAACGACCTATTAACCCCTAAACCGAGGCCCTCCCACATCGCAAACACTAAAATAAAATAATTAACCCCTAATCTGCCGCTCCGGACATCGCCGCCACTATAATAAACATATTAACCCCTAAACCGCTGCACTCCCACATTGAAAACACTAGGTAAATATTATTAACCCCTAATCTGCTGCCCCCAATGTTGTCGCCACCTACATACACTTATTAACCCATAATCTGCTGTCCCTAATATCGTCGCAACCTACATTACTGTTATTAACACCTAATCTGCTGCCCCCAAAATCGCTGCCACCTAACTACACTTATTAACCCCTAATCTGCTGCCCCCAATGTCGCCGCCACTATACTAAAGTTATTAATCCCTAAACCTAACACTAACGTAACCCTAACACCCACTAACTTTAACCTAATTAAAATAATTTAAAAAATTACAATTAATACCTAAATTATTCCTATTTAAAACTAAATACATACTTACCTGTAAAATAAAATCAGCCAGCTAGATTTAGAGTTCTGCGGCCAAAGGGGTGCGTTAGCTACGCATGCTTTTTTCCCCCCGGACCTTTTAAATACCGCTGGTATTTAGAGTTCACAGAAGGGCTGCGTTAGGCTCCAAAAAAGGGAGCGTAGAGCATATTTAACGCCACTTCAACTCTTGATACCAGCGGTGCTTACGGACGCGGCCAGCTTCAAAAACGTGCTCGTGCACAATTCCCCCATAGGAAACAATGGAACAGTTTGAGCTGAAAAAAAACCTAACACCTGCAAAAAAGCAGCGTTCAGCTCCTAACGCAGCCCCATTGTTTCCTATAGGGAAACACTTCCAAAGTCTGCACCTAACACCCTAACATGAACCCCGAGTCTAAACAACCCTAACCTTACACTTATTAACCCCTAATCTGCCGCCCCCGCTATCGCTGACCCCTGCATATTATTATTAACCCCTAATCTGCCGCTCCGTACACCGCCCCAACCTACGTTATCCCTATGTACCCCTAATCTGCTGCCCCTAACACAGCCGACCCCTATATTATATTTATTAACCCCTAATCTGCCGCCCCCAACGTCGCCTCCACCTACCTACAATTATTAACCCCTAATCTGCCGACCGGACCACACCGCTACTATAATAAATGTATTAACCCCTAAAGCTAAGTCTAACCCTAACCCTAACAACCCCCTAACTTAAATATAATTTAAATCTAACGAAATAAATTAACTATTATTAAATAAATTATTCCTATTTAAAGCTAAATACTTACCTGTAAAATAAATCCTAATATAGCTACAATATAAATTATAATTATATTGTAGCTATTTTAGGATTAATATTTGTTTTACAGGCAACTTTGTAATTATTTTAACCAGGTACAATAGCTATTAAATAGTTAAGAACTATTTAATAGTTACCTAGTTAAAATAATTACAAAATCACCTGTAAAATAAATCCTAACCTAAGTTACAATTAAACCTAACACTACACTATCAATAAATTAATTAAATAAAATACCTACAATTATCTACAATTAAACCTAACACTACACTATCAATAAATAAATTAAATAAAATACCTACAATTACCTACAATTAAACCTAACACTACACTATCAATAAATTAATTAAATACAATACCTACAAATAAATGCAATGAAATAAACTAACTAAAGTACAAAAAATAAAAAAGAACTAAGTTACAAACATTAGAAAAATATTACAACAATTTTAAACTAATTACACCTACTCTAAGCCCCCTAATTAAATAACAAAGACCACCAAAATAAAAAAAATGCCCTACCCTATTCTAAAATTAAAATACAAAAGCTCTTTTACCTTACCAGCCCTGAAAAGGGCCCTTTGTGGGGCATGCCCCAAAGAATTCAGCTCGTTTGCCTGTAAAAAAACCCATACAATATCCCCCCAACATTACAACCCACCACCCACATACCCCTAATCTAACCCAAACCCCCCTTAAATAAACCTAACACTAAGCCTCTGAAGATCTCCCTACCTTGTCTTCACCACACCGGGTCCCGATCTGTCCAGAAGAGTCTCCGAAATCACTCTTCAGCCCCCGCTTGGGCTTGGATGAAGATTTCGGAGGCTCTTCTGGACAGATCAGGACCCGGTGTGGTGAAGACAAGGTAGGGAGATCTTCAGGGGCTTAGTGTTAGGTTTATTTAAGGGGGGTTTGGGTTAGATTAGGGGTATGTGGGTGGTGGGTTGTAATGTTGGGGGGGTATTGTATGGTTTTTTTACAGGCAAAAGAGCTGAATTCTTTGGGGCATGCCCCGCAAATGGCCCTTTTCAGGGCTGGTAAGGTAAAAGAGCTTTGAACTTTTTAAATTTAGAATACGGTAGGGCACGCTTGTCAAACACAAGGCCCGCGGGCCGAATCCGGCCCAACAGACCTCGTCATGTGGCCAGTGTAGCCGCCGCCGGCCGCCAGCCTTCACCCCTGATACCGCGATTCTCTGCTATAATGATGGCTCTCAATATGATGCTGCTGCCCCTGTCCCTGCCCGGCGAAATAGCAGGTCACTCAGTTCTCACCCTTATAGAAGTGATTCAAGTGAGAGTCTCACTTCTATAAGGGTGAGAGAACTGACTTGTGACCTGCTATTTCGCGGGGCAGGGACAGGGGCAGCAGCATCATATTGGTGTGGTGTAGCGTGGCTGGAGCTTTGGTTGTACTCATAGTATTGCTGTGCAATGGGCAAATGTTAACAGCACAATAAGAGGTCCAAACACTTTAAAAAAAAAAAAAAAAAATACATATTTAACTTATGGAAAACTTCTGGCTGGTAGGAAGTGACTGAGTGAGAACAAGACACTGACCTCCTGCTCCCTCATCACTTCCTCCCAGCTTCCCTATGTATCTGCATGCGCGGGAAAAGGGCTAGCAGAAGAGACCAGAGAGGCAGCAGCAGGCACACAGCGAGGCTAGTAAGAAAAACATTTTTTTTTTAAATAATATGTCAGCAGGACAATTCTAAGTAAACAGCCGTTCTGAGGCTCTGTCTCTGCAGATTGTCTTATTCTGCTCTCAGCCTTCCCCAGGTAATAAATCAAATCTTTATCTCGGGAGTCTGCTCCTACACTTATACTGTCTGTGACTGATTTGTAGTCAGCACAGATTTTATTAACCTTATCGCTGCCTGTTATGCTTGCATGCATGGGAAAACATATTCACACTGCATTATCATTAGTTTATTGCCCACCTAAATCAGAGCAGTAATAAAGTTTTTGTGTGTGTGTAAATGTGTGAATGTATGTTTGTGTGTGTAAGTATGTGTAAGTATGTGTGTGTAAATATGTGTATGTGTGTTTGTGTGTAAATGTGTGAATGTATGTTTGTGTATAAATGTGTGAATGTATGTTTGTGTGTAAATGTGTGAATGTATGTTTGTGTGTAAATGTGTGAATGTATGTTTGTGTGTAAATCTGTGAATGTATGTTTGCGTGTGTGTGTAAATGTGTGAATGTATGTTTGTGTGTGTATCTGTGAATGTATATGTCTGTGTGTGTAAATATGTGTGTTTGTGTGTAAAGGTATGTTTGTGTGTGAAAATATGTGTATGTGTGTGATAATAAAGAGTGGACACATAGTCCTAGATACAACTGGCCCTTTGAGGCCCTTTGAGGGTGACCAAACTGCTGATGCGGCCCCCGATGAATTTGAGTTTGACACCCCTGGGGTAGGGCATTTTTTTATTTTGGGGGGCTTTGTTATTTTATTATTTTTTGTAACTTAGTTATTTTTTATTTTTTGTACTTTAGTTAGTTTATTTAATTGTATTTATTTGTATGTATTGTATTTAATTAATTTATTGATAGTGTAGTGTTAGGTTTAATTGTAGATAATTGTAGGTATTGTATTTAATTAATTTAATGATAGTGTAGTGTTAGGTTTAATTGTAACTTAGGATAGGATTTATTTTACAGGTAATTTTGTAATTATTTTAACTAGGTAGCTATTAAATAGTAAATAACTATTTAATAGCTATTGTACCTGGTTAAAATAAATACAAAGTTGCCTGTAAAATAAATATTAATCCTAAAATAGCTACAATATAATTATAATTTATATTGTAGCTATATTAGGGTTTATTTTACAGGTAAGTATTTAGCTTTAAATAGAAATAATTTATTTAATAAGAGTTCATTTATTTTGTTAGATTTAAATTATATTTAAGTTAGGGGGGTGTTAGGGTTAGGGTTAGACTTAACTTTAGGGGTTAATACATTTATTATAGTAGCGGTGTGGTCCGGTCAGCAGATTAGGGGTTAATAATTGTAGGTAGGTGGAGGTGACGTTGGGGGCGGCAGATTAGGGGTTAATAAATATAATATAGGGGTCGGCTGTGTTAGGGGCAGCAGATTAGGGGTACATAGGTGTAATGTAGGTTGCGGCGGTGTACGGAGCGGCAGATTAGGGGTTAAAAAATATGCAGGTGTTAGCGATAGCAGGGGCGGCAGATTAGGGGTTAATAAATATTATGTAGGTGTCGGCGGTATTAGGGGCATCAGATTAGGGGTACATAGGGATAACGTAGGTTGCGGCGGTGTACGGAGCGGCAGATTAGGGGTTAATAATAATATGCAGGGTTCAGCGATAGCGGGGGCGGCAGATTAGGGGTTAATAAATATAATATAGGGGTCGGCGGTATTAGGGGCAGCAGATTAGGGGTACATAGGGATAACGTAGGTTGCGGCGGTGTACGGAGGGGCAGATTAGGGGTTAAAATGTTTTAATAGAGTTGCGGCGATGTGGGGGGGCCTCGGTTTAGGGGTACATAGATAGTTTATGGGTGTTAGTGTAGTTTAGAGCACAGTAGTTAAGAGCTTTATAAACCGGCGTTAGCCCAGAAAGCTCTTAACTACTGACATTTTTCTGCGGCTGGAGTTTTGTCGTTAGATTTCTAATGCTCACTTCAGCCACGACTCTAAATACCGGCGTTAGAAAGATCCCATTGAAAAGATAGGATACGCAAATGGCGTAGGGGGATCTGCGGTATGGAAAACTCGGGGCTGCAAAGTGAGTGTTAGACCCGTTCCTGACCGACTCTAAATACCAGCGGTAGCCCAAAACCAGCGTTAGGAGCCTCTAACGCTGGTTTTGACAACTACCGCCAAACTCTAAATCTAGGCCTAAGCTAGCTACAATATAACTAATAGTTACATTGTAGCTATCTTAGGTTTTATTTTTATTTCACAGGTAAGTTAGTAAACTATTTACTAACTAGTCAATATTGTTAAAATAAATACAAACTACCTAGTAAAATAAATAAAAATTTACCTGTGAAATAAAACCTAGTCTGTCTTACAGTTAAATCTAACATTACACTAAAATTAAATAAATGACATTAATGAAATACAATTAACTAAATTACAACAAGAAAAACCCCACTAAGTTACACAAAATAAAAAACAAATGATCAAATATTAAAACTAATTACACCAAATCTAATAGCCCTATCAAAATAAAACATCCCCCCAAAATAAAAAAAAACCTTAGCCTACACTAAACTGCCAATAGCCCTTAAAAGGGCCTTTTGCGGGGCATTGCCCCAAAGAAATCAGCTCTTTTACTTGTAAAAAAAAAAATACAAACAACTCCCCAACAGTAAAACCCACCACCCATACAACAAACCCCCCAAATAAAATCCTATCTAAATAAACCTAAGCTCCCCATTGCCCTGAAAAGGGCATATGGATGGGCATTGCCCTTAAAAGTGCATTAAGCTCTTTTTTATTGTTCAAAACCCTAAGCTAAAAATAAAACCCACCCAATAAACCCTTAAAAAAAAAAACCCGAAGATCCACTTACAGTTTTTGAAGACCGGACATCCATCCTCATCAAGGCGGCATAAGTCTTCATCCAAGCAGGCAGAAGTCCTCATCGAAGCCAGGAGAAGTCTTCATCCAAGCGGGCAGAAGTCCTCAACGAAGCCGGGAGAAGTTTTCATCCAAGCGGTAAGAAGTCGTCCTCCAGGCGGGCAGAAGTCTTCATCCAGATGGCATCTTCTATCTTCATCCTTCTGGCTCAGATCGGGTCCATCTTCAAGACATCCGGCATGGAGCATCCTCTTCATACGGTCCCAGCCGTACACTGAAGGTTCCCTTTAAAGGACGTCATCCAAAATTCTATCAGCCAATCGGAATTATGATGCAATCAGCCAATAGGATTGAGCTTTAATCCTATTGGCTGATCCAATCAGCCAATAGGATTGAGCTTGGATTATGTTGGCTGAATGAAACAGCCAATAGAATGCAAGCTCAATCCCATTGGCTGATTGGGTCAGCCAATAGGATTGAAGCTCAATCCTATTGGCTGATTGCATCAGCCAATAGGATTTTTACCCTTTAATTCCGATTTGCTGATAGAATTCTGGATGACGTCCCTTAAAGGGAACCTTCAGTGTACGGCTGGGACCGTATGAAGAGGATGCTCTGCGCAGGATGTCTTGAAGATGGACCCGATCCACGCCGGAAGGATGAAGATAGAAGATGCCGTCTGGATGAAGACTTCTACCCATCTGGAGGACGACCTCTTGCCGCTTGGATGAAGACTTCTCCGGCTTCATTGAGGACTTCTGCCTGCTTGGATGAAAACTTCTGCCGCTTGGATGAGGATGGATGTCCGGTCTTCAAAAACTGTAAGTGGATTGTCATGGGTTAGTGTGGGTTTTATTTTTAGATTTGGGACTTTGGCCACCGTAAAAGAGCTAAATGACCTTTTTGGGGCAATGGGGAGCTTAGGCTTATTTAGATAGGATTTTATTTGGGGGGTTTGGTTGTGTGGGTGGTGGGTTTTACTGTTGTGGGGTTGTTTGTATTTTTTTTTATAGGTAAAAGAGCTGATATCTTTGGGGCAATGCCCCGTAAAAGGCCCTTTTAAGGGCTATTGGCAGTTTAGTGTAGGTTATGTTTTTTTTATTTCAGGGGGGGGGCTTTTTTATTTTGATAGGGCTATTAGATTAGGAGTAATTTGTTTTTATTTTTGATAATTTCTTTTTTTTTCTTGTGTAATTTAGTGTTTATTATTTTTTGTAATTTAGATACGGTAAATGTATTTTGTTAATTTAATTTATTTAATTTTATTGTAATGTTATTTATTTTACAGGTAAATTTGAATTTAATTTAACTAGGTAGCTAGTAAATAGTTAATAACTATTTACTAACTAGTCTATCTAGTTAAAATAAATACAAACTTACCTGTGAAATAAAAATAAAACCTAAGATAGCTACAATGTAACTATTAGTTATATTGTAGCTAGCTTAGGGTTTATTTTACAGGTAAGTATTTATTTTTAAATAGGAATTATTAAGTTATTAATAGTAAGTTTTATTTAGAACAATTTTAATTATATTAAAGTTAGGGGTGTTAGGGTTACGTTAGGGTTAGACTTAGGGTTAGGATTAGGGGTTAATATATTTATTTAGTGTTAGTGATGTGGGAGGCCAGAGGTTTAGGGGTTAATAACTTTAGTATAGTGGTGGCGGCAATGTCGGGGGCGGCAGATTAGGGGTTAATAAGTGTAGGTAGGTGGCGGCGACATTGGGGATGGAAGATTAGGGGTTAGTACATTTATGTAGGTGGCGACGACGTTGGGGGCGGCAGTTTAGGGGTTAATAAGTGTAATGTAGGTGTCGGCGATGTTGGGGGCAGCAGATTAGGGGTGTTTAGACTCAGGGTTTATGTTAGGGTGTTAGGTGTAAACATAAATTTTGTTTCCACATAGACATCAATGGGGCTGCGTTACGGAGCTTTACGCTCCGTCATTGCAGGTGTTAGGCTTTTTTTTTAGCCGGCTCTCCCCATTGATGACTATGGGGAAATTGTGCACGTGCAGCTTATAGCAGCGCTGGTATTTGTGTGTGGTATGGAGCTCAACGCAGCCATATCGCCTGCAAATGCCGGGTTTTTGCAAACCTGTAATAGCAGCGCTATTAAAGGTGAGTGGTGGAAATAACTTGCAAATTATCAGCGAGCCACTCATAACGCAAAACTCGTAATCTGGCCAAATTTTTTTTTAACATACAGAAGCCTAATCTCACTAAACCTTAATGCACAGAAAATTCTATTTATGTATACAAACAGTTGGCAGAAATATGTAACTAGAGCAAAGACCTATCTGTTTCTTTGCTACAATGGTAATATACGGAATGTACGGAATATATATAAATATAAATGTCAGGATTTAGGGCTAGATTACAAATGGAACACTAATTTATCGCATGCCCTCAAATTGACAAATTTGCCCGTTTGTGAACGCGCGATAAATAACCAGCCATTACAAGTGGCTGGAATTAGCGCTTATAAAATTAACTAGAGATCGGATTTCAAATATCCCCAAAATCAAGTGTAATAAACTTTATTTAAAAATAAAGATAGTAGCATCTTTATTTTTTAATAAATTAACTGCACTTAGCAGTTTTTATGGGCTAAAGTTGGTGGCTGTAGGGTGTTAAAAAAAAAAACGGCACCTAAGAGAACTGTGTCTTCCCTGTAATTATATATGTATATGCTAATATACATTTATATTTATGTGTTAATAAGTGTATATACACATAAACACATAAACATAAAAGTATATATATTTACAATTTGCTGCCATCGCTGCACTAGTTCTCATGCCATGTCTCACGGCATGAGAACGTGGCTCCCATTGGAGCCTACGGAATCACACTCTCGTAAATGCAATGATTCCTAGCAATGTGAACACAAGGTTGTGTTTGCATTGAAGCTAACTTGTAATACCAGTGCACATTTTTGTGAGCTGATATTACTCAGTGGAGCACAAATATCGCTTTCACTGTATTTTTATATTTTGCGCTCCACTTGTAATCTAGCCCTTAATCGAATATTTTAAATAGTTATAAATTTTCATTGATTGATATACTCAATTTTAGAGGTCATATAAATCATTGATGTGCATAATGTTAAGAGTAAAACAATTAAAACTGAAAAAGATGGAAACTGGCTTACACAGAGATATTTATAATGGTTTATATGTTCAATACTTGAAAAGACTTATGGCTTTAACAACTAAAGACTACATAAGCTGCTTTTCTTCTGAAATTTAAATTGACAAAGACTTTGACTCCCACTATCAGTATTGTTATATACTGCTTTTATATATGTACCATGTACAATATTATTGGGTGTTAAAGGCCACAATTGCTATATTGTTTATAAATAATTTTGAACAAGTCTTGTTTAAAATAAATAAAATAATGACTTTAATACTTTATTTTAATTTAATACCAAAATTTAGGCCTAGATTATAAGTGGCACAATAACACTGCTCAAGTTAAAGCAATAATGTTTTTATTTTCGCATTCATATTACAAGTTAAAAGCAAAATGGTAGTTCTCAATTGTAAGCCTCCAACGTACTAACATCTGGAGGTCGGATAGCACAACCTCATACACTTCTATGGGGTGCGAACTAACCCAAAGAAATAGTTTTGTTCTTCACTCAGTATAAAATAATATTTTTCTTTAAATACATATATAGGGCTTGAAATTTCCAATAGTCCACTAGTCCTAGATGAGTAAGAAACTACAGCGGTGAGTATGAAATTTGACATTTTTCCTATCTTTAACATTGAGGAAACTATAACCAGATTTGCATTACACGCTTGCTTTGGAAGGGGTGCCATGGAGCCCAATGAGTTCAAGTTATGCCCCTGCTGCTTAACAGTATTCTTTTAATATTCTTTTACTGTATTCCATTATTATTTTAATTACTTTTATGCACATTTGTATGCCCCTTTAAGTGCTTTTAAAATATATATTTTGTAAATAGTTATTCTGTAATACAGTTCTTTATTGTTCATATACTGTAAATACATATACTATGTATTAATAAAAATATACATTTTCTAAACCATTGTTTCTTGATATAGACGCCTTTATTTTTATTTATACATTAATAGTAATTTGAAAATGTTTATTGATGAACCTCTCTAGTGATTGGTTAAGGTTACAAACACAGCTGATGTAAGGGTTAGATTAGAATGTCTCTGATCCATGACTGCAATTTCACACACCTTTATATAAAATACACATTCACAATAAAACATGTATATGTATTTGGATTATCAAGTAAATTGTAATTATAAAACCAAAATAATAAAGTGATTACTATACCATATCCACCTCTTTTTCTTTCTTTTTTTTCCCCTCCAGATTTTTCTTCTATTAGTTTTTTTTTTTTTAAGTGTAATAAAATTCTTTTAAAGGGACCGTCTAGTCAAAATTAAACTTTCATGATTCAGATGGGGCATGCAATTTTAAACAACTTTCCAATTTACTTTTATCATCAAGTTTGCTTTGTACTTTTTGGTATTCTTGATTGAAAGCTAAAGTAGGCTCATATGCTAATTTCTAACCCCTTTAAGGCTTCCTCTTATCTCAAAGCATTTTAGAGTTTATGTGTGCCATATAGGGCGTTCGTTTATGTGTGCCATATAGATAACATTGTGCTCACGCCCGTGGATTTACTTATGAGAGGGCACTCATTGGCTAAAATGCAAGTTCGTTAAAAGAACATAAATACAAGGGAAGTCTGAAGAGGCTTAGATACAAGGTAATCACAAAGGTAAAAAGTATATTAAAATTACTGTGTTCATTATGCAGAACTGGGGAATGGGTAATAAAGGGATTATCTATCTTTTCAAACAATAAAAAATATGGAGTAGACTGTCCCTATAATATACTGATTTTGAAAATACAATAAACCAGTGTTAAATGATGTCTGATATGCTATTGTGAATAGAAATTATGAATACATCTTAATGCAATTGATTGGGCTAGTAACTATGGTCCTTGGAATTCATGAACAGTCAGAAGTTTATATATATATATATATATAGATATAATTTTGACAAAGGAAACATTTGAGTTGATTGTAGATAAAAGATGTATTTCAAAAATGAAGTTTAAATATTAGTATGCATTGTTTTTCAAATATTCTAAATATAAAGTTTTTTGCTTGAACTAAGTTTTTTGCCCATAAGGGGTTAATAAGATACAGCTGCCTGCAATTATCTTAACTCCTTACCTTTAAATAGTACTAGTAGGTGTGGACACAAACTATGCCAGTGAACAAGGGCTGAGATCTGGCCCGAAACATGTTTGGCTGAACATCTTGTTGCAGGCCTGTGACTGTTGTGAAACTTTTAACTTTTGTGATGAATAAATTTTGAATTTTTTTAAACAAATATCTCAAGTCCTCTTTCTGGAGTAGCGGGATTACAGAGTGTGTTTACTATATATATATATATATATATATATATATATATATATATATATATATATATATATATACATACTGTATATATACATGGTATACATGTGTGTGAGGGTGGGTGTGTGTACATTAACAGGAATAAACACAAACATAAAGCAATATACCTTTGATAATGATGTTTATCTCACAGGTTCTTCTGTTTCCAGATGGGTCCATAGCAGTATATTGAACAATTGTTTCACCATGAGGGAAGAGATCTCCAGGTGAATGAGTTTTGGTTATTACTAATGGGGAACCTGAAAGATATATGTTAAAATGTAGATTGTTTTTACTTATTTATAAAATAATTCCTTCCTTATTCTTCTATCCTTTCCTTAGCCTATGGTTGATGTGTACCAGGGACCCAAACTGTGACCTCAGTGTGATGTCCTGCTTATGTAATATCATGGTTCTCCTACTCAAAGTTAAAACATAATCCTGACTGGGAACATGAACAAAACAGTAACTACTTCTACTTCAGAAACATAATCCTCATCACAATGTAACATAGGATCTTTGAAATTCATCAATCAAGTGGTTAAGTACCTTGAAAAGGTTAAAGTGATGGCAATTTTTAATAATCTGAATAGCCCAATGCATTCCATTATGTTTTTCATTGTTAATCGATATCATTATATTTTTTTATATTTGCCGCATCATTTAAAAAATATATATATATATCATTCCATTCTTACAATGGAAGATTACTCAGTCCCCTCTTCTTACTGCTTTTTTTGTACTAAGTGACATAGAGATCGGTCCTCGCTTCCTACGTAGTTATCTCAGCTTTCAAACAATAATTTGCGTACGCGCTAAAAACTAACTTCCGACTCTGCATTGCTGTGATCTGACTTTGCCTCTCAGATACTTTGTTTCACCTCTAGTATTTAGAAGTTAACACATGCGTGCCACAAGTGAGACTGTATAGTTTGTAGTGTTTGAAAATGGGTATCGCATGCGCTATACGCTTTAGGGGCATATCAGGACGCCAGCTGGCCCTGTTAATGATTGGACAATTAAAGAATGTGACCAAAAAAAAGAAAATGCTTTTGAATAGACAGGCGGAGGAACAGCGGGAACTATAAAGATGCTTCAGTGGTATTAATTGTTTAAAAGAAATGATGAATGAAAGTGGCATTCATTTTTATCTGTTATAAACATGCTTCACAGCGGATAAAGATTTTTTACCATTACTTTAAATTTATAATTTGGTCAAAATATAAATTATACATTTCCTAAAAAAAAAGTCCTATATAGAGTTCAAATGATAATCTGAGGAAAACAGCACTCCATACTCTCCATATACTAATTATTGGAGGTGGGGGTGGTTTTGCATTATGTTTTTAAAAAAATTGGACACCATATTATACAGGTGTTATCTGTCAGTATTACTGTGATGCCATTATTGATGCATAAATATCTTTCCAACCAAATTTTACAGATACAAACATGCCCACAGAAATGTCCTTATGTCAAAGAAAGAAAGAAAGAAAGAAAGAAAGAAAGATAAAGAGAGAGAAAGAGAGAGAGAGAGAGAGAGAGAGAATAAAGCAAGACTAAGTTTTCTATAACAAAGCAGACAAATGTTTTACACCTACAAACATTAACAATGTTTTTTGTCTGTGTGCAGTAATTGTGTTTGTAATTGTTTCAAGAGGTTCTTGCTTCCTGCACAAGATATCATTTACTGGGGAAATAACACTACTGAAGATAAAATCTAGGGGAAAAAATAGGTGAAGTGATGGTCAATGAATTTTGGACATAATGAGCTTCATGTACTAAAGAGCGGTTGTTGCTCTGGAGGACTTGCATTGCATGAGTCACTGCATGAGTAAGCCTGATTACTACAAATTGCAAAGCCGGAGTCTTACAACCATTGCTATGTGACCTCTCTGCCACCTCTGAGCTTGCAGAAATAATTTACTACAAACTTGCTTGTTCAGGGTGAATGGCAATTCTGTAATACATACAAAAGTAAATAATTAAAAAAAGGAGACATTATACTTTGGTCCCATGTTACATATTTCAAATAATTAAAAAACATGTACTGATAAAACTTATATATGTATTATGGATATATGCAAAGAAAGACAGACACAACCAGAGAGATTAGATAGATAGATAGATAGATAGATGATAGATAGATAGATAGATAGATAGATAGCCAAACAGCAAGGTTGAAAATTAGGTCATACCCTTTGGAATGTAAAATCAACTCATTAAAAATTAAAGGGAATTAACTATTAAATTTTCCACATTACAGATTATTTTATTTAATTTAGAATTATCTTACCAGAGTTGTCTGAAAACTGTGGCTCCTCCCATATTGCGCTTTGCTCACTGTCAGTAGCTTGGATTGGTGGTGGTGATCGGCACCTGTCAATAACAGGGGGATCTATATCTATAGATTAAAAAGAAGTGGGGAAAAAGGGAGAGATCTTCATATGAGTGGATATATTGTGTTTCTAATTTGTTATGCTTTCAAAATAATGGGCCAGATTACAAGTGGAGCGCAACATTTTCTTGCGTGCGATAGGGGGTTTACTGCGGGTGTTTGCATTGTTTGTGTTTACCGCTGGTATTACAAGTTGAAAGTAAACATGATCCTTTGAGCGCAATTGCCATTTATGCTAGTAGGATTACCGTGACTTCAGAGCTCTGGTTAACTGTTTTTCTAAACATAAAAGTTACAGAAAACACACTGCAATGTATAGTTACACTCATAACATCGTCTAATAAAAATTATTGGAAATAAATATATCACAAAAAAGTTATAAAGGCCCAAAGATATGAGGTCTTAGGAATTAGAAAAAAAAATGCAGGCAAAGGGCTTTTACATTGAGAAACATACATACACATGTCTAAAGATGTATATGTATGTATATAGATATGTCTACATATGTGTACATATGTATTTATGTATTTATATGTGTATATATTGTGTATTTACAGACATATATACACGTATAAACACATAATACATATGTACACATATAGACATATATACAAGAGCATTGGAGCCATTTGCAGTTAAAGGGACCCTAAACCCATTTTATTTTCTTTCATGATTCAGATAGAGCATGAAATTTTAAGCAACTTTCAAATTTACTCCTATTATCAATTTTTCTTCGTTCTCTTGCTATCTTTATTTAAAAAGTAGGAATGTGATGCATAAGAGCCGGCCCATTTTTGGTTGAGAACCTGGGTTATGCTTGCTTATTGGTGGGTAAATGTAAGCCTCCATTAAGCAAGAACTATCCATGGTGCTGAAACTACAATGGGCTGGCTGCTAAGATTTACATTCCTGCTTTTAAAATAAAGATAGCAAAACAAGGAAGAAAAATTGATAATAGGAGTAAAAGTTGCTTAAAATCTCATGCTCTATGTGAATCATGAAAGAAACAAAATCTGGGTTCAGTGTCCCTTTAAGTAGATTAAAACTTGTTAAAGCATATTTATGCAATATTCATTTTTAATAAAGGTTTTAACTATGTATTTACTGTATTTCACATTCCAATGTTCTGCACATAGCAGAATATGTTCTATGTATTTCTAAATAGATATTCACACACACATATATATATATATATATATATATATATATATATATACACCTATATATAATCATGTATATATATTGGTATAGATATATATTTTACAATATATATATATATATATATATATATATATATATATATATATATATATATATATATATGTATATATATATATATATATATATATATATATATATATATATATATGTTTAGACATATGTACTTATGAATAAATGGAACCTATTCTGTTATTTGAAGAACATTGGAATGTGAAATATTCATATTTTCATGTTGGATTAGCGCAAATGAGAATAAACCATCGGGTTCACGCGAGAGTGGGTGTTTTTTCCACTTTTTTTTCTCCATTGACTTCTATAGGGGAGTTTACTTTCAACTCGTAATATGAGCCTAACCGAACAAGTGCAAAAATCTTACTTCTAGCACAATTAAAACTCGACCTGAAGCATTTATTTGCATTCCACTCGTAATCTGGCCCTATGTGTTTTCATTGGCTTATTTCCTTGCATTTTTCTGGTCTCTTAAATTACCAGCATTGCTTTTTGTTTGTGTTGCTGTTAATTAAAATAAAGAGTTATGTCTTATTTTAAAATACTTATCTCCTTGCAGCTTCATTAATATTGTTTTACTAGATACACAGTTTATATCCATTATATATATTCACTATTGTGTGAGCTCTTTATCGTTTGTATAACATCATATTATGTAAAGTAATTCATTACTATTTACAAGGCATTTACACAATTATCTCCAAGAGCTAAGGGACTAGATATATTCAACAATTTATTTCTCTTTGTCACATCTAATTAATTATTAATACAATTATAGCTATGTGTGAGCTTTTGAACTATATTAAGCTAATTAAGGCTGGTATATTACTTTGATAGAAAAAACTGTGAAATGTCTAGTAGATAATACATAACTATTACACAAAAGATCTGTAAAAGTGAGATAAAATACCTAAATCATAACTAAAATAATAAAAAGAACATTCCATTGACACTATGTAGAAGTATTTTGTTTCTCAGCATTGTAGCAAATGTGCACTACTTCATAAAAGAGTTTTAACCCCTTAACGACCGAGGACGTGCCAGGAACGTCCTGCAAAAAAATACCCTTAATGGCCAAGGACGTTCCTGGCACGTCCTCTGGGGTTTAAAGCGGTGAAATCGATCGTGATCGCTTCCAGCCGCTTTAAAGGTATTGCAGTGATGCCTCGATATTGAGGCATCAGTGCAATACCTTTCTTACCCACCGATTGGAGCGCGCACGGGGATGGGAACGGGTGGGACCTCTACACTATGGAACAATCTTATGCAATAATACGCAGAGAGAGGGTAATCTGAGCACAGGAGCCGCTCAAACAGTATTGCAGTGATGCCTCAATGTTGAGGCATCCTGCAATACTGTTCCTGACTGCTGGGCTCCATTTTGATCACTCCCACAGAGCGATCACTTCCGGTTTGACTCCACGTGGAGCCCAGCAGTCAGGCAGAGCATCAGAAGTCATCGGTCAGACTTCTGATGCTCTATAAGTGTGCTAAGTGCCTTGGTGGGTCGAGGCACTTAGTAAAGTATACTAACACACAAAAAATAATAATAAAAATATATATTTTTAATAAAATAGCCCCATATAGCCCAGTGCGTCATGGGGCTTCTGGGGGTGTCCCTAGCCTAGCTCATCATATATAACAATATATCCCATTTGTCTGATCATGTCAATATTAGTAAATATTGACACTGATCAGTGTGGATCTCCCTCCCTCTCCTCACTTGTGTTTTGTTGGAGAGAGAGAGAGATCTGTATTGAGAGAGAGAGAGAGAGAGAGAGAGATTTATTTAGTTATATTAGTTTAAAATTTGAATAACCCAAAGGTTCTTTTCAGAGCCATTAACCCCTAGCTTGCCAGTGATCACTACAAATCACTGGCTCTTGCACAAAAGCATTTTTTTTGCTCTGTGCATTTTTGTAGGGGTTAATTTTTTGTGAGACCGAAAGGCTCTTATCAGAGCCATTTAGTTAATTTTTTTTTTTTTTTAGTAATTAACCCCTAGCTTGCCAGTGATCACTATAAATCACTGGCTCTTGTACAAAAGCACTTTTTTGCTCTGTGCATTTTTTTAGGGGTTCTTTTTTTACGTATTTTTTGTCATACCCAAAGGCCATTTAGTTAATTTAAATTTACATTTTGTGCTTATTTTTTTTTTTTTGTATTTTTTTTCTCTCTGTGACAGATAAAAATAAATCATGTCACAGAGAACATATACTGCTGAGGAGGCAAATGCCATCCTTGTGTCAGAGTCAGACGCCTCTATGTTGGACTCAGACCCGAATTTTGCTCAGATACATCATTAGATACAGTCTCAACAGATAGTGATGTATCTGTGGCTGCTACCCCCCCCTGCTAGCCCCCCTGCCAGCCCCCCTGCCAGAAGGAGATGTGTTGCTCCAGCTGCCATTGCTGCTGAAGGGTGGGTAATGCCGTATTATAGCCCCCAGCAGTTTATGGAGGTGTTTCTGGGCGATGATGTATTGGGGAACATTGTCGCCTAAACTAATTTATATGCCCATCAGTTCTGTGCTGCAAAGCCTGACAGTTTTTTGTCAAAGCAGCAATGGGCCCCCGTCCATGTGCCAGAATTAAAATAATTTTGGTCATTGACTATGCTGATGGGCATCATAAAGAAACCCTCCATCCGCTCATACTGGAGCAGTAGACCCATTTGCTCTATCCCCATTTTCTCCCAAAGTATGTCAAGGAAGAGGTATGAAATTCTACATTTTATGCACTTCAGTGACAACAGCCTGTGCCCCCCTAGGGAGCATCCCCAGTTTGACAGGCTGTATAAAATCTGCCCACTGATTACCCACTGTGCTGCCAGGTTTGAAGAGGCTTATACACCTGGAAGGAATATACTGTATGCTTGGATGAATCCCTGATGAAATATAAGGGGAGGCTGGGATTCAAGCAATATATTCCTTCTAAGCGCTCCAGACATGGAGTAAAGGTGTATAAGCTCTGTGAGAGCGAGATTGGGTATATTCAGGCCTTCCGGGTGTATGAGGGAAAGGATAGCCACCTTGACCCTTCAGGTTGCCCAGAACATATGGGAACCACTGGCAAGATTGTCTGGGACCTGATATTACCCCTAATGAACAAAGGGTACCACTTGTATTTAGATAATTTTTATACAAGTGTCCTTTTGTTCAAGCTACTGTATTGCTTTGATACAGTAGCTTGCGGTACAATTAAAAAGAACCGCATAGGTTTCCCAGGACAACTTGAACGCACCCGGCTACAAAGCGGGGAGACCTCAGCTCTGTGCCAAGAGGAGCTGTTGGCAGTTAAGTACAGAGACAAGAAGGATGTGTACCTTCTTACCACCATCCACAATGAGAGGACTGTGGAGGTCTCTGTACGTGGCACAGCTGAGAGCATAAGGAAGCCAGTGTGCATCAAGGCTTATAACCGGCATATGGGTGGGGTTGATCTGGCAGATCAGCTGCTGCAGCCCTACCTAATTATGCGGAGGACAAGGGCCTGGTACAAAAAGGTTGCAATTTAATTAATGCAGATTGCAACCCACAACGCTTTTTTGTTGTTCAAAAAAGCAAACCCCGGAAAAAAAATGATATTTTTACAGTTTCAGCTCCAGATCATTTTGGGGATTTTGTACCAAGAAGCACCTGCTCCCCAGGCGGTGATGGGAGAGAGCAGAGTTGGGGCTACTCATTTTATTTTTAAAATCCCCCCTAAAAAAAAATGCAGAATCTGTACCAAGAAGGGGCAGAGAAGGGACACCACCTTTTACTGTCCTGATTGCCCAGGACAGCCTGGACTCTGTATTGGGGACTGCTTCAAGCAGTATCCCACACTAGTAAATTTAAGAAAAAAATTACATTTGCCTTTTTTTTTTCTTTGGGGGGGGGGTTGCTTATGTTTACTGTTACTGAGTTTGTTTGTTTTTGTTTTTTACTGTTACTGTGCTAGAGTTTTACATTTCACTGTTCTATTTTTATAAGTTCTAAAATTGGTGCTGTATTTTACCAAAACCCCTGTCAAACCTATGCATGGGGGCATGGGTGTACTCAGGGGGTCTTGCAGAAAACAACCTGGAGTGTTTTCTTGCAATAATTTACAACAGTCTCTCCTAAATCATATTAAAAAAAGCAATGTGTGTGTAAAAATAAATATTGAAAAATTACAACCAACTTTATTTTAGCTAAAGCGGTTGCATCAAAGCACTCCATATAGAATACCTTGTGGTGTCAATGTTTCAAATATATACACTTTCGTGGCAATAAATAAAAACTGGGGTATGCAATAGGCCCCAAACTAAAGATAGGCCTATCAGAAGAAATACTCTCACTTTCAACTCAAATTGCAAGTCATACAATTGTAACTGAACCTTCCCAAAATCCTGGCAAACCTATGCATGGGGGCATAGGTGTACTCAGGAGGTCTTGCAGATAACAACCTTGAGTGTTTTTTTTGCAATAACTTACAACAGTCTCTCCTAAATAATAGTCAAAAAGCAATGTGTGTGTAAAAATAAAAATTGAAAAATTGCCACCATACACTTTCTCCAATTTTTTTTCGGCTAAAAAAGTTGCATCAAAGTACTTAAATATACAATACCTTGGGATGTCAACTTTTCAGATATATGCACATTCATGGAAAGCAAATAAATGTGGGTATGTAAAAAGGCCCCCAAAAAGACGATAGGCAAAAGAAAATATGTTAAATGTGAAAAAAAAATCACAAACGCATGTCAGACATTTGGCATTGCAGCCACCAAACAAGCCAACAAATCTACACATAGGTGGTACCACTGTACTCAGGAGATGTTGATGAACACATAGTAGGGTCTTCTTTGGCAGTAACACATAACAGGAGCTGAGAATCCATGTCTAAAGTACAATGTGTGTGAAGAATAACACAAAAAATGACTGCCCAATAGTTTGATAAAGACTGGTGGTTGAATTACTGCATGGAAAGTGTTAAAATACCAGCATTTCAAATGCCCTAGGGTGTCTTATTTTCAAAAAGATATGGTTTGATGGGGGTAAATTACATTGACCAGCTTCAGAAATGTCCCAAATAGGACATAGGTGTATGATGACAGATGTGAAAATTCCAAGTTGAAAAACTGGAATGCGCCCCCTAAAAATAAGACCTTTTAGCCACCAGAGAACCCGACACACCTATACATGGGTGGTATCACTGTACTCAGGAGATGTTGTTGAACACATATTGATGTGTTTTTTGGCAGTAACACATAACAGGAACTGAGAATCCACGCCTAAAGTACAATGTGTGTGAAAAATAACACAAAAAAATGACTACCCAAAAGTTTGACAAAGACTGGTGGTTAAATAAGTTCATGGAAAGTGTGAAAATACCAGCATTTCAAATACCCTATGGGGTCTACTTCTCAAAAATATATGGTTTGATGGGGGTAAATTTCATTGGCCGGCTTCAGAAATGTCCCAAATAGGACATGGGTGCTTGATGACCGATGTGAAAATTCCAAGTTGAAAAACTGGAATGCGCTTCCTAAAATTAAGGCCTTTTAGCCCCCAGAAAACCAGACACACCTATACATGGGTGGTATCACTGTACTCAGGAGATGTTGTTGAACACATATTGAGGTGTTTTTTGGCAGTAACACATGACAGGAACTGAGAATCCATGCCTAAAGTACAATGTGTGTGAAAAATAACACAAAAAAATGACTACCCAAAAGTTTGACAAAGACTGGTGGTTGAATTAGTGCATGGAAAGTGTTAAAATACCAGCATTTCAAATACCCTAGGGTGTCTAATTTTCAAAAATATATGGTTTGATGGGGGTAAATTGCATTGGCCAGCTTCAGAAATGTCCCAAATAGTTGAAAAACTGGAATGCGCCCCCTAAAAATAAGGCCTTTTAGCCCCCAGAGAACCCGACACACCTATATATGGGTGGTATCACTGTACTCAGGAGATCCTGATGAAGACATATTGGGGTGTTATTTGACAGTAACCTTTAACGTTCTCAATAAATGTATTCTTAAATTGCTATTTTGTCAAAAAACTTTTTTTCAAACTTTGGCATAGATTGGTGGTAAAATAGTTGCATGGAAAGAGTCAAAATACCCCATGTTAAATGCCTTAGGTTGTCTTCTTTTAAAATAAATATATATATATATATATATATATATATATATATATATATATATATATATATATATATATATTTATATATGTGTGTGTGAAGGGTTATTCAGGGATTCCTAACAGACATCAGTGTTACAATGTAACTATCGCTAATTTTGAAAAAAAAATGGTTTGGAAAGAGCAAAGTGCTACTTGTACTTATTGCCCTATAACTTGCAAACAAAGCAAAGAACATGTAAACATTGGGTATTTCTAAACTCAGGACAAAATTTAGAAACTATTTATCATGGGTGTTTTATGGTGGTTGTAGATGTGTAAGAGATTTTGGGGGTCAAAGTTAGAAAAAGTGTGTTTTTTTCCATTTTTCCTCATATTTTATAAAAATAGTTATATTAAATTATACGATTTTATGAAAATAATGGAAGAAAGTCCATTTAATGGCGAGAAAAACGGTATATAATATGTGTGGGTACAGTAAATGAGTAAGAGGAAAATTACAGCTAAACACAAACACCGCAGAAATGCAAAAATAGCCTTGGTCCCAGATTGAAAAGTGGTCTGGTCACAAAGGGGTTAAAGAAGAGGATATGCTTATAGGTAATTTAGTATTTTTCTTTTGTTAAAGAAATATAAAGGTGAAAAGTGAATGGTGCATGGATACATTTCAATTTTAAATAGAAGCGTTTTTTGCAATATACCTCTATTAGCAAGCATGTTTCTAGTAATAGTTATAACTATTTCAACTGCATATACAAAGATGCTATGTGTGACTATAAGGATTCAAACACCATCCCTGCTTATTGAGTTGGTGGTGGTATGCATTGCATCAGCGAAGACTAAATTTGTGTCATACAAGCCACTGCTGACTCTGAGGTGAGGTGATTTAGTGCTGGTACACGGGGCTGTCATAACATATGTGCATATGCTGCTGAAAAACAGTGATAACATTTACTAGAAGCATTTTTATTAATAGAAGTAAAATGCAAACATGCTTTATTTAAAACTGGAATGCACCCATGCACATTTCAGATTTGATCTTTATATCCCGTTAAAGGGACAGTCTAGTCCAAAAAAAACAAGTTACAAATATAGTCTAAACCCATAGACGGGTAAGGACTAAAAGAATGCACTTATGTAGCACTTCAATTCCTGAAAGGAGAGTTGTGAATTGAAATGAAGACTTCAATAATTACCAATCGAAGCCAGTGGGTTGAAAAAGAGAATTAAAATATAACTTATAATTAGAACTAAACTAGATAAAAATATATAATGTGTGAGTGTGTGCACTTTAAAAACACATAACAACTTGACAAATAATAAGAGTGGCTTGAAATTATTTGAGAGTAAATTGCTTAGGACCTGCAGTACTGCAGTGATATATTAGTATTGGTATAATAAGTGTGTCAGATTATCTCTGTCCTTATATCCATCAGAATGGCGCACCTGCATGAAAGTCAAAATTCCTTCATGCTATTAAAGTTATATGAGATTAAGAGACCATATAAAAAATAGATGGTGTAGGGTAGAAAATTGTAGGTAAACTTATATCTATATATAGATATTGATTTCTATCTCATATTGGTTTCCTTGGATGTTAGAACTATCCCACCATAGTAGTAGTTATTAGTATATGCACTTATTTCTCAGAGAAATAATTTTAAATATCGTGATAGATTACACTTGTATAAGGGGATACCATAGGGGGTGGACTTCTCTAATCATTTGTATATCATGCTGCGGTGCTTGGTGTACTTAGAAATAACTGAATTGAAAAAATAGTAATAAGAGTCTGTATTTTAATCAATAATAATATTTCTCTTTTATTAATTATAAACTCTAATAACTGTAATCTAAGTTCTCACTGATGGATGATTCCTCTTATAATCAAGATAATTATATTTAGTGGCATATGTTATTATACTGGATTAATTGGCTGCTATATCTAATAGCCTTATACATCAATTGAATTGCTACTCTTGCATATATGATCGTTCACCAATTGCATATATTGATGCACGACTGTTGGTTACTGGTGTCACTTTTTATGCTATAATATTGCAGGTATAATAATTAATACGGATTATAGGAGACACATTCGTCAAGTTTGCTTCACCCTGCTGATTAGCCTTTACAATGTGCTGTATTCGTTTGGAGTGTGAAGGATGTGCTGTTATCGGTGTTTTACCCACTATTGTTCTCCAAATTACATATCACAGTACTATTAATAGCGTGTACTGTACATATAAATATTTAATATTGTCCTTGTAATTCTGGACAGCCCACACACATCCACATATATCTGCAATTAGTCGTTTAGATTATCAACTTAGTGAGACACACGCACAGCTATCATGTATGCTTCTCTCAATAGCTGATCCTAGATATATACAGCGTTCAGTTTTGGTTTAAGGGAAGCACTGTTATAGATATTGTGCTCACTATTTGGCTCCGAGTTTGCAAATCGTAGTACTTTTAAATAAAGGTTTTTTTTAATAAATACATTCCCCGTGCTCTATTGATAATTCCTAACAGTCCACACACATGCACACATGCCTGTAAATAGGCATTTAAACTTATCGATTGTACATACTTATTTAGCTGTTAATAAGGCTAAAGGCAGCCAAAATGAGCACCTAGCCGTTAAGGCTATTATACTTTGTCAAATAACTAGCCCCAAGTATATGCCACTATCACTGTGAAACAGTACTAATGAAGTCCTAAATTTCAACAAGTTGCCACTGTTTAAATAAATAAATTCGAGTAAGTTATGCCATTTAAAAAACAACTAAACAGGGTATTTAACAAATACCCCTCCCTAACATGTTTCGCCGATAGCGTTTCGGCTTTTTCAAAGGTGACGAGCGGCGGCATCTGAGGGTATTTAAATGCATGGATATCAGCCCATTGGCTTAGCTGGAACCAATCATAGAGCTCTGAGGACTATGGGGGGGGGGCGTGATCAGACTACCGTGGACATCGGCAAGTGATGCCCTAAGTAAGCAAATGATATACTGTGTCGCGCTCCATCCTGAATATTGCTACAGTATGTAACATGATTTTATTTAAGTAAATTATAATAAAATATACAGCTGGAGAGGAGTTTTTATCTTTCTGAAATCGAGAGTGTTTACAAAGTTATATCGAAATCTACTCCCAATACACTCCACATTTCATCTTCTGGGAATAATGAAGCATCAATGCATTTTATCAAAGATTAGTGTATACACTCAGGAATTCTCATCTAATGATTTGGGGTTAAATCAGCGGATTTGAATCTTCCATTGTTCTAAAAAGCATTATACAAGTTTTTTTGTTTTTTTTTAGTGTTTTATTGTTTTTATTATTATTTCTTTATTGAAATTTTTTAGAGAATACATATCACAAAATATGTTATACACAAGAAGAATGCAAAGTGAGATTGCACAACATCTGAAATAATAAAGAATATGAAGACAGATTTCGAATCAAAAGCGTGCAATTTTGACTAACTTCAAAGTGAAACAAAAATCTTTTACTTTACCACAACACATTGAGATTCCTGAAGTTACTATAAAGCTACTACTTCACATAGTTTGTGTATTCTGAGATGTTAGTGACCACATTAGTCAGACATAGAAATAACAAATAACCGTAAACAATCTTAACCTAAAACCTAAATTTACTGCAGAGCATAGATATCTATATTCCTTACTGTTCTAGTGATAAAGGAAAAATGCTATTAAAATGTGTAAAGAAAAAGTCTGTCCTAATCATGGAGCATCAAAAGGAAACATTTAAATACTAATACCCTTGAATGAAACCAACGCAAGAGGCCATCTCATTGAAATTGGAGATTAATGGAGATTGTTGCGCTCCCCATCTAGTGTTAAACTCACTTGCTAGAACTGACATAGGATTCCCAGTAAAAAAACATATAATTAAATACTGAAATTTTGTTTGTTTTAAAATAGTGATATCTTTCTATCATTAAGGCTTTTTTCACCCTCTCCCTCCATTCAACTAGTGTAGGGATCTTATCAGATCTCCACGCACCCGCTATAAGCTGTTTAGCTGAGTTGAGCATAATATGCCCGACATTCCTTCTTATACTACAATTGATATCCTTAAGCATGTTAAATAGACAAACATGTGGGGAGAGCACAACATTGCATGACAAGGCAATTTTTATCTCGTCCAATATCTCTTTCCAAAAAGTGTTTATCTTTGTACAAGACCACCACACATGACCCATAGTACCCACTTCCCTCATGCATCTCCAACATTTTTCATTGGCCGCTGGGAAGAGATGTTTCATTCTGCTTGGTGTTAGGTACCATCGGAACAGTATTTTATAATTAGTTTCTAATGCATGTGTTGTATGTGCCGAGTGGGCTATGCTACTAAAAATGTTTTCCCATACCTTTGGATCTTGAGGTCCAAGCAGATCCTTTTCCCAACCTTTCACGTAATTATGTGGGTCAGGTGCGGTAGCTGATAGTAACAGTTTATATGTAATGGAGATGATCCCCTTATGCGGTGATCTAGACATGCACAATTGTTCAAATGGTGTTACGGGCCTTGTCAACAATATCCTATTCCTGTGTGTCATAATGTAGTGTCTCGTTTGGTGGTAACGCATCCACTTGTCAAAAAACCCCTTTCCCACTTCCTTTAAATCAGTGTGAGGCAACATCTTCCCAGAATTGATTAACAGAACGACAGGGATGTGTCCAATTAAACTATTGTCTTCTCCTAAGGTATACCCCTGACCCTCTAAAAACTCTGGATTGTTTAACAACGGTGTCAGTGGGGAATGGGCACTAGAAATACCCTTGTATCTATCTCGGATATATTTCCAATCCGAGATGGTAGCTGTTACCGTGGAGGTGAAGTTATTCTGAGTGTTGGAAAGTGAATTGGGTAGCCAACATAGGCCACCTAGTTGTGGTACCCCTGAGATGTCCTGTTCTAACTGTATCCAGTGTTTTGGGTTATCATTATTATTTCTACTCCATTCTATAATTCTTTGAAGAGATATGGCTTGTTTATATATTAGTAAATTAGGAACACCTAACCCACCCCTGTCTTTATGGGCATACATTGAGGCCTTATTAACCCTTGATGGTCTCCCCCTCCATATGAAACAACGGAACATTTTTTGCAGTTTTTGTATGTATTTAAGAGTGTTTGGGAGGGGCAGCGTTTGTAGTATATATAGAATTTTTGGTAATAGTACCATCTTGACCGTGTTAATTCTCCTTATCCAAGAAATGTTCTTTGACATCCAGGACGAGGCCTGGTTAGAAATTACTTTCAATAACCTGGAGTAATTGATTGTGCGGATCGAGTCTAGACTGTGTGCTAAGTATATTCCCAAGTATTTTATGGATTTCTACTGTATCGCGAAAGGACAGTTGTTCCGAATATTAGTGGTGACATTGGAAGATAGGTGTATTGGTAGAAGTTCTGATTTGTTGAAATTTATCGAGAAGTTTGACACCTCTCCATATTCTTTTAATTCTTTTTGCACCGCGGAGAGAGACCCCAGAGGACTTGACAGCGACATCAGAACATCGTCTGCGAACATAGATAGTTTATATTCTTTATTGTCAATGTTTATACCTTTAATGTTTTCATTGGTTCTTATTTTACAAGCTAACATTTCTAATGATAGAATAAACAAGAGCGGGGATAAGGGACAGCCTTGTCGGGTGCCATTACGAATTTCAAATTGTTCTGAAAGGGTACCATTTATTCTAATTTGGGCAGTAGGGAAGGAGTATAGGGCCATAATTTTATTTATAAATGCGGATGGAATGTTAAATTTAGTGAGCGTGGTCTCTAGAAAGGTCCAATCCAGTCTATCGAACGCTTTCTCAGCGTCCGTAGACAAAAGCACAGATGGTGTTTTATTTCTATTAATGTGTTCTATGATGTTTAAGAGTTTCACGGTATTGTCCCTCGCCTCTCTCCGCGGCACAAAACCCACCTGATCTGGTGTAATTAATAAAGGAAGGAGACTATTAAGCCTAGATGCAAGGACTTTGGCAAAAACTTTTAAATCTAAGTTTAGAAGGGAGATGGGCCGATAGTTTGCAGGGGTATCAGGTTTCTTTCCTGGTTTAGGGAGAACCGTGATGACAGCTTGAAGTATTGATTCAGGTAGGGTATTACCTTTGTCAATCTGTCTGAACATGTTTAGTAAGTGTGGTATTAATATTTGGGAAAATAATTTGTAGTATGATCCGGAAAACCCGTCCGGACCTGGAGCCTTTCCAGGTTTTAGTGACTTTATTGCTTCACTGATTTCTTTTTGACTAATGGGTGCCTGTAGCATCTTGCTATCTGTCTCGGAGATTGAAGGGACATTGATCTTTTTAAGGTATTGTATGCATTTCTTTTTGTGATCTGATAGAGATCTGTTGGGGTATAGGTTATAAAGAGTGTGGTAATAATTTTTGAATGTGTCTGCAATCTGTTTGGTATCTTCTACTCTCCCCCCACTCGGGTTAGTGATGGAATGGATGTATGTTTTTGCTTGCTTATTTTTGAGCGATCTAGCTAGTTGTCGCCCAGGTTTCCCAGCATCATAATAAATTTTTTGCTTAAGTTTAAGTGCCAGACTCTGTGCTTTAATGTGTAATTGAGACAACAATTTAGACCTATAAAATTTTAATTGGTGATAGATACTGTTTCCTCTCTTTGCCTTTTGATTTTATTAGCTCTAATTTTGATTAGTAAACCCCTAATATAACTCTTATGGGCCTCCAATACTATAGATGGTGACATGTCCTCTTGGACATTTCTGTGAAAGAATTCCTGTAGTTCAGTTTCCAGAGTTGCATATACCTCTGGGTCCAGAAGTAAAGATTCGTCTAATCTCCAATTAAACTCCCTAATAGGGGCTGAGGGCCAATCTATCGAACATCTGACCATGGAGTGATTGGACCAAACTGTATGAGATATGTCTATGGCAGTTGTGTAGGATAAAGTGAGATGATCTACTAGGATATAATCAGTCCTTGAATATGATTTATTCGGATTGGAGAAAAAGGTATAATCTCTCCGATCCGGGTTGGAGACCCTCCACGGGTCATGTAGGCCGAATAACTTGACTAAATTCCACACAGATTTAAGCGTATTTTTTGCAATATGTATGTTGGGGTTGGAACTGTCCAGGGCAGGGTTTATAGGTAAATTAAAATCTTCTACAACTATCAGCTGGCCTTTTTGAATATCCTGAATCAGGGGAATTATTGATTTAAAGAAAGCTGCTTGCTTGTGATTAGGGGCATATATATTTATCAGGGTGACTACTTTATTGTAGAGAACCCACACACACCGCCAGGAACCTACCATCTGTGTCCTTTTTCTGTTCTATTAATTGAAAAGGTATAGAACTGCGAATGAGTATGCTTACTCCATTAATCTTTTTTTTGTTGTGGGAGCTATGATAATGTTGAGTGAATGTATTGTGTAGATATTTAGGTATGGAACCTCTCTTAAAATGGGTCTCTTGTAGACCAACTATTTCCCCACCTTTTTGTGCTATATCCCTTAAAGCAAGTGCTCTCTTGTTGGGGGCATTGAAACCTTTGACATTCTGTGTAATAATTTGAATACATTTGTCTGTCATTGCATTACCTTATTCACTCCTACTCTGATCTTCTGAGTCCCGCAGTTTCTATGTATGATATCATGACTCTGCAATACAAAACCTGAGTAAAATCTAACAAAATGAACCGAAACAACATGAACAACATAACCAAATTTTTCTCTATATAAACAATAGAGGGAAATGGCTTTGAGATCCCTATTGGAACTCATTCAGCCCGTAAAGTACAGATATTATTATTGAATTTCACATAACCCAACAAATTAATCTCATTTTTCATTTAAATTTTTAAATTTATAAATTTTTAAAGCAAACTCCTAGTTTCAAACTAAATAGTCAGGTGGTGGCTCACTAGTCCTGATGACTAGGCGATTTTATTCACTCTGAGACTCCAAACTGACATGTGACATCTCTCACAAGGATTATTTTCAACCCGCTAGAGTCTTAGAGTCTGAGGACAGGGGATTCTTTGCCTTTTTGCTTCTAACCGTCTGCCACTCCTTACGTTGAGGCAAAGGAGAAGATTGCGAGGCAGTTGTTACAGTATCTTCCTGACCATTGTCCAAGACTATGTGGGGCAAAGGAATTTCCAGTTTCCTGCAGCATTCTTCGATCTCTGTGATTGATGAACAGGTTGCTCTTCTGTTTCTCCATGTGACCATTAGTTGAAATGGGTGACCCCATCTATAATTGATATTCCTGGCTTGAAGGTGTTTTGTAAGAGGTGAAAGTTCTTTTCTCCTGGCAAGAGTTCTGGCCGAAAGATCAGAGAAAAATTGTAAGGTGGATCCATCTTTTTGTATTGGACGTTTATCTCTGGCAGATTTCATAATTTGTTCTTTTATTTGATAATTTGTGATTTTAACTATCACATCCCTAGGGGGTGCCGTGTCGGGGGGTTTTGGCCTTAAGGCTCGGTGTGCCCTATCGATTTCCACAGCAGAGTTGTCTGTCGGGTCTCGAAGCTGTGAAAATAGAGATTGTAGATATTCCTGTAAAATTGAAGTGTCAACGGCCTCTGGGATACCTCGTATCCTAATGTTGTGTCTTCTGGACCTATTTTCTAAGTCCTCTAATTTATCCTCCAGTTGCCGAATTGTTTGATCTTGAAGTTCCATCTGGTCATTCACCTTTGAGATACACACATCATGTACTTGGATATTTTCTTCTAAGGAATTCACTCTATTCCCAATTTCTGTAATATCTCTCTTCAATTCAGATATTTCATCCTTAATGCACTGCTTTACTTGTGTAATGAGTGAAGAAAAATCCTGCTTTGAGGGAATAGAAGATATCACTGATTGTGGGATAGAGACCATATTATCTTCTTCGTCAGATCCAGACTCAGAGGAGCTGGATGGGTGTGAATGTTGAGGGCTTTGTGTGGCAGTGGGTATTTCTTTTGGTGTCGCTAGAGCTGTTGACTTAAAGTATTTGTCCATTGATGGATTTCCTTTAGAGCCATTTTTGCTTTGCTTTCTTTTTTGCGGATTCTTCTTAGGAGACATTTTATAAGCAAATAGCTGAGCTACACTTTATGTCTTCTCTAGTTGTAAAATTATGCCGTTAGGGAACACCTGGGTAAAGTCACTATATATTAGCTGCTCAAGATTGTAACACCCCCAAATATTAACTATATTAACCTGCCAGTATATTGGAGCTTCCACTTTCAGCAGGCTGAGATAAATGTCACCCCAATGGCTTTTTTATTTATGAGACAAAAACAGCTTGTAAGGAGCAAACCTTGGCTACTGAAATGATCCTAAGCTGTGATTATATTAAAATCCTCTGCATAAACATTCCCATCAAAATGGGCGCTGAAGTGAGAATCTCTTTTTCTGCTTGAACAGATGACAGGAGTGATGGTTTAACCAGAAGCACTTTCAACGTTCATTTTATGTCATTTATAGCATACCCCAGTGTTAATCAAGTTGAATATGCTCTTGTATATAATATGCCATAAAGCGTTGTCATTTTCAGAGTAATGTGAGCTGCAAAATATTAAAACCTGTTTAAATATATTTAGCACATGGCTGTAAGCCTAGATATATTTATGATATATTGATCCCTTGCTTGAATTTATAAATATTTGTAGAGCTTGTATTCTCCTGAAACAGCTTGTCATGGGTGATATTATTCAGCTCCTGTTAACTTGGAGCACTAGAAAAGAAAGTGCGTATGTTGCCTTAAAATGGCGGCTGCGGCAAACAAGAGGGGATCTTCTGGCTAAGCTAAAAGCCGAGTGCCATGCAGTAAGTACACATCTTACCCCAAACTTGCTGTCCGCTTGTAGTAGGTGTTGGCAGCAGATGTTTAATATGTTGAGACAGTTCACACTCCGGACCGCAACCTCCAACTATGCACCGGAGCTTGGGATGACCGGTATATACCCGGTTCAGAGTAGATCACGCTTTGCAGCCATATGTCCCCTTCAGGCACAACTCCGGGTCTTTAGTGATTGTCCCCAAAGAGAAATTGACAGGTCTTATGGAGCTCTGGATGTACTTAACGGGCCGAAGCACCGGAGCTCACCTAAGGTGCGGCCATCTCGCTTCAGTGCCGGCTCCGCCCCCTCAGCATTATACAAGTTTTTATCACTAGAACTATTCTGATATTTTAAATATTTGTACAAGGTAAGATACAATAAATAAAATAATATAGAAACTACTTTGGATTTGTATAAACCAGAGTGTTCTTACCAAACTCATATTGGTTATTAGGAATTAAGGAATAGAGTAATCGCTTTCTGATTGTGTGCGGTGATAACTTTTAAAATTAAATACATATTACGTGAGCTACATTAAACATTTGTAGAAAAATTGATTGTGGTTGCTCTTGGGCAGTGAGAAAATGTGAACAACGAATGTGGGTATTTTACTGGAAAAAATAATAATAATTAAAGGGCATTTTAAGGTCTAGTTCAGACCGTGCCTCCTGGTCACTAGATACAAGTGATCATACATAACTGTGGTTGGAGAACCATTACTAATGATATAAACTCCTAGCCACTGCTGTATACTAATAAAACATTAAGTGTCTATTCTTGTTGCTGGGATGGTGACAAGTGAAATGAGAAATGTGAAATGTGATTATGTTGCACTGTGTGACTGACTGGGGATTGAAAGTATTGGATGTGTATACTAACCGGTGACAAATAAATTCATAAGTAAGAGTACAAATACAAGTGAAGTGGTGAGATCAATATTAAACAAGATCTTGTTGAGGCAACTGAAAAGTGGTGCTAAATAGTGCATTCACACTTAGAGAATAAATATAAATGTAAATAAGAAGTGTTGAGGGAGTAATGTGAGGATCCATCATTATTGATGGAAGTGTCTTATTCTACGATCAAAATTGGAAAATATCATTCCATATATTTTTAAGTAAAGATAATTAGATGGAATCGATTGTGTAGATTTAACGACTTATATTAAGTTTCAGTCATCCTATTATTCTTATATTGTTTTTGCATTTATTTGAACAAAAGTTTATGAAGATTGAATTCTTCATAAATTGCAGAATAGATGTCAATTTATAATATCTAAACTGTTTTATATACTTGCTATAGTTTATTGCCAAGGTTTGCAAGATTAATGGTTCTAGTGGTATTTTGTTCATTTTATATGAACATAGAGTAGTTGTTTTGTTCGTTCATGCCTTTAGGGTATACACTGTCCATTAAGTATATCCATTTCGTTTCTGCTTTAAGTAGTACAGCACTACTTAAAGCAGAAACGAAATGGATATACTTAATGGACAGTGTATACCCTAAAGGCATGAACGAACAAAACAACTACTCTATGTTCATATAAAATGAACAAAATACCACTAGAACCATTAATCTTGCAAACCTTGGCAATAAACTATAGCAAGTATATAAAACAGTTTAGATATTATAAATTGACATCTATTCTGCAATTTATGAAGAATTCAATCTTCATAAACTTTTGTTCAAATAAATGCAAAAACAACATAAGAATAATAGGATGACTGAAACGTAATATAAGTCGTTAAATCTACACAATCGATTCCATCTAATTATCTTTACTTAAAAATATATGGAATGATATTTTCCAATTTTGATCGTAGAATAAGACAATTCCATCAATAATGATGGATCCTCACATTACTCCCTCAACACTTCTTATTTACATTTATATTTATTCTCTAAGTGTGAATGCACTATTTAGCACCACTTTTCAGTTGCCTCAACAAGATCTTGTTTAATATTGATCTCACCACTTCACTTGTATTTGTACTCTTACTTATGAATTTATTTGTCACTGGTTAGTATACACATCCAATACTTTCAATCCCCAGTCAGTCACACAGTGCAACATAATCACATTTCACATTTCTCATTTCACTTGTCACCATCCCAGCAACAAGAAAGTCTAGCCCGGAGGATGCATAGAGGAAGGGCTATTTGACCCCCACTTTATGGGAGCGATGGTAGGCTCCGCTGTGGGGGTGGAGGTTGATAGGAGGAGATAAATACTCCTCCCCTGCTGACAGTTGGCACTTGCAGAGTTTTGAGCAGCACGGAAGGGGGAAGTTTTACTCACCTGTGACTTACCTGGAGCGGATGGAAGCCCTGCTGTCTGAGTTGCTGGCGGTCGCCAGGCAGAACGGCGAAGAATGGATTTGGGAGCGGCTGAGTGGAGGTGCGGCGGCAGTCGGTGTTCCACAGGAGGAGTCGGCGAGGAGCAGGACCAGAGGACGGCCAGCCAGGAGGTCGCGGCCACCGGAGCGCCTGAGTCCGGAGATCGACGCCGCCAGGTCCAGAAGAGGGAGCGCGGGACCTGGGCGGCTAGCGGATACAGCGGTGATGCCGGATGGTGGGAGAGGTCGTCGAGGAGGAGGTGGGGCCGAGTCGCGGCCTAGCACGGCGCTGGTGGCTGACGTCATTGGCGAACGGCGTCAGGAGGAACCGGGCGCTGGAAGAGGCAGACGGAGATCGTTGAGGAGCAGGACCGGCGGCGGGGAAGCAGGTGAGTGCCACTGAGTTATCGAAGATGTTGGCGGTAAAGTGGAAATGAAAGGCATGGGGGAATGTGGATGCCATTTTCAGGGAAGGGGGTTAACGGGGGATTTTTGTGGCACATGGGGGCACATGGCAGGGAGAAAACTGGATGGGGGGCATGATTTTGAGGGAAGGGTATGAGTGGGGAGTCGGGATAAGGCTCCGGGGGGGGGGGGGGGGCTTTAAGGGCGGTGAGGCCGTTAGGGACAGTCACAGGGATGAGGGCCTCAGTTGAGGGGTTAGATTTGTTTCGGCTCGTGGGGGAGGATGGAGGTTAGTTAGTTCTGTGAGCAGGTGGCGCGGGAGCCGGGATAAGGCTCTAGGTGGGGGGCATAGGGGTGAGGATTTTAGGGACTATTGGGTTTTCTTGGGTTTAAGGCGAGGCAGGACGTAGCCTCTGTGGGTTAGGAAAGTGGGGAGAAGGGGTATAGGAGAACTAGGTTTTATTTTAGTCGGGGGGTATTTTAGGATAGCCGTATGAGGGGGGGGGGGTTCAGGCTGGTGATCGGAGTGAAGGTTGAGGGGTTAGGTGGGTGGCTTATCAGGGGAAGTGGGTTTTGAGAGCTAGGGGCAGTGTTTTAGGGTGTTGTGGGCCGGGAGCCGGTTTTTGGGTTAGAGGTGGCGGAGAATAGGGGCATCTGAGGAGACGGGGAATTTTTATTTATGGGGGCTAGGTGGCGATTGAGGGGAGTAGGCTAGATATTAAGCACAGGGGGGTGTTACTGGGATATGGCTGAGCGGAGGTGGGCAGCAATAAGCTGTAAGGGGAGGGGCGTGGCGAGGGGCGTTACCAGGAGGGATGGAGTTGCGGCTAACAGGTACGCCGGGGGGGGACAGGGAAATGGTAGGTTAGGGTGGGTTTCTCATAGGGTATGGTCGGAGTGAAGGCCTGTAGGAGTGGGTAGGCGGAGAGGGCTTTAGGTTGGTGGAAGGGGGGTCTAATAAAAAAAAAAAAAAAATGTATAAATATATGTAGGTAGAAGGGGTTTTATGATGGGGAGTGCATGGGGGAACGGTCTGAGGGGGTGCAGGGATGTTAGCGGGGCAGCTGGGGTGAGTCACAGGGGTTTAAGACGGGGGGAATATAGTGAGAACAATTTTTGGGAAGAGCAGGGCAGGGTGCAGGGTGATTAACTTTTCTTCTGGTTTCAGGGTCTGCCGCGGGAAGCAGGAGGGGTGTGGAGGCTACGGAAGCCAGGAGGAGTGGCATTGGTGAGCGGCAGGAGGATATCACGGATCCACCACTAGAGTTAGAGGCCAGTGGGAACTTTGAAGAGGAGGACCCATTGGAAGGAACGTTGTCGGGTTCAGTTACGGTTGGCCAGGTAGGGGGTATGTCTACCCTGGTGCAGCTTCTTCAGATGTTGTCTCCACAATGGAGTGCAGTAGGGGTAGGGCAGGGGGAAGGAGACCGGGGGGGAAAGGGGTGCATTGACTATGTCTTCTTCACAGTCTGTAGGTGCAGGTAGGAGGGAGAGGGGCTCATCGCCCGCTGTCAGGATAGGAGTTTCCGGAGGTCGCCGGAGGTCGAGATCGCCGATACGGCGGCCCCAGGGAGGAGGCAGGTCTGGGTCGCCATCCCGAGCGCAGGAGGAAAGAGAGCGAGACAGGAGCAGGCACGGCAGGGGGCGTTCTCCTGCCAGGCGAGGCGACGTACAAAGGAGACTGGACAGCAGCAGAGGTCCTGAAAGCGAAAGGAGGGAGCAGAGGAGGGAGCAAGGGACGGAGTCGGCACAAATCCCAGTGGCGGTGCAGCAGCCTGCAGGTGAGGGTACGGCTGGGGGTGCGCCAGGAGTGACTGTGGTGGAGAGTGGAGAGAGAGGCATGATATTGGCAGGGCTGAAGGGGTTATTGGCGGCATTGGAGAAGCCTAGCAGCGGGGGGTTCCAGTTGCGGCGGCATGGGTTGCCCCTGGTTCGGGGACACAGGGTGTAGTAGCGCCGGGAGTAACAACAGGGACGCAAGGGGTGGTAGCACCGGTAGTAGCAGCTCAGAGTAGTGGCGTTGCAGTAGCAGCTGAGTTACCGGCGGTGGGTAAGGAGGTGCTTAGAGTTCCGGAGGGGGCGCTTAGGAGGCCTTGTTTATGCTCGGTGGGCCCGTTGGGTATTCATCTAACGGCCGAATTGCGGGAAAAGATAGGGAAGAGGGAATTTGTGGAGATATTCTCCCTGTTGCCCTTGGAGCATGTGTTAGAGGTGAAGGAAGATGAGAAGGAAAAGGGAAAAAAGGAAGAGGAGGAAAGGAAGAAAAGGTGGAGGAAGTTGCCCAAGACATTTGCGAATTGGTCACGGGCCTTTCGGATTTTAGCTAGTGTTTTTTGTGAAAAGTTCCCCGAGCAAGGGGCTTCCCTTTTTTTGCTATTATGAAGAGATAGCTAGTGCCTTTGGGACTTATGGGGGTATGGCCTGGTGGAGATATGATGAGGGATTCAGGCAGCGAATGGCAGTTCGTCCGGAGATGCGCTGGGACGATAGGGATATGGGGATATGGTTAGAAATGATGACCCCGTTGCGGGGGGCTCGTTCCTTTCGGAGTTCGGGACAGCCGGGGAGCATCCCTGGAGCCAGCACAGGAACTGGAACAGCTATCCGTAAAGGGCTGTGCTTCCAGTTTAATGAAGGACAATGTAAGTTTGGATCCTCGTGTAAATACAAACACGAGTGTTCGGTGTGCGGTGGGATCCATTCCAGGGCGAAGTGTTTCCGGAAGAGCAGAGGGGGTAACAGGCCAGGGGAATTGGGTATACCGGGCACGGACGCTGGTGAGAGTAAAAAAGATGGTCCCCTGGCTCGAGGCGTACGCCAATGAGCGGGGGCATGTGGGGGACGTGGAATTGCTCTTGACGGGATTTAGTTCTGGGTTTTTTATTCCTTTTAAGGAGCAAGAAGGCTCGTCCTTCACTGGGAATTTGAAGTCAGCAAGGGAATTTCCGGAGGTGTTGAGGGAGAAGTTGGGGAAAGAAGTCAGACTGGGGAGGATGGCGGGTCCATTCAGGCTACCTCCTCTCTCGGGACTGAGGGTGTTTCCTTTGGGGGTGGTGCCGAAGAAGACCCCGGGGCAATTCCGGATGATACATCATTTATCCTACCCACGGGGTATGTCAGTGAATGATGGAATTGATCCGGAATTGATATCAGTGAAGTATGCCTCTTTTGACAAGGCAATCTCGGTCATGAGGAAGGCGGGCTGGGGGGCGTTGTTGGCAAAAGCGGATGTTGAATCCGCTTTCAGACTATTACCGGTTCACCCGAGGTCTCATCACCTCTTGGGGTGCAAATTTGAGGATCAGTTTAAGTCGACCTCTGCCTCCCGATGGGCTGTTCAATTTCCTGTTCATATTTTGAAAGGTTCAGCTCGTTTGTGGAATGGGTGGTCAAAAAGAGGTCGGGGAAGGTCTCAGTAGTGCATTACTTGGACGATTTCCTTTTTGTGGGCCCGCATGGGTCCGGTATATGTGAGCTCCTGGTAGCGGTTTTTGGTGAAGTGGCTCAGGAGTTTGGTATTCCGGTTTCGGAAGAAAAATCGGAGGGCCCGGCTACGACCCTGAGTTTTCTGGGGATTGAGATTGACTCGGTCAGAATGGAATGCAGACTCCCGGAGGACAAAGTCCGGGATCTGCGGGAGGTGATTGACGGAGTCCTGAGCAAGAAAAAAGTCTTACTTAAGGATCTGCAATCGCTGTTGGGTAAGTTTAATTTTGCTGGTCGGATTATTCCCATTGGTCGGATTTTCTGTCGCAGATTGTCACTGTCTACAGCTGGAGTTTCTAATCCCAAATTCCACATCCGCTTATCGTCGGATATGAAGGAAGATTTGAAGATTTGGCAAATCTTTTTGGAAGACTTTAATGGAACTTTGTTGATCCAGGAGGCCGGTTGGTCGGACGACCAATTGTGTTTGTTTACAGATGCGTCGGGTGCTCATGGATTTGGGGCTTTTCTGAATGGTATGTGGTGTGCGGGGGCCTGGCCGGAGGTTTGGGTGGAATGGGGTTTGAAAAGGAATCTGACATTTTTGGAGTTGTTCCCATTGGTGGTAGCTTTGAGAATTTGGCCTGAACATCTCAGGGACAAAAGGGTTTGTTTCCACTCTGACAATTTGGGGGTGATGTGGGCGATTAATCGCTTGACAGCGAATTCTCCGGCCGTGATCCGTTTACTGAGGGCATTTGTGTTGGAATGCTTGAGGTGTAATGTATCATGGAGGGCGGTACATGTCCCTGGACGGCTTAATGTAATTGCTGATTCTTTATCCCGGTTCCAGTGGGATCGATTCCGAGAGGTGGCTCCGGGGGCGGATGCGGAAGGTTGGGAGTGCCCGGAGGATCTGTGGCAACTTGGCTGCCAGGAACATTGAGTCTGGTACAAGGGGCTTTAGCTCCTAACACATGGAGGGCTTACGTCCGAGTGTGGAAGTTGTGGAGGATTAGAATGGAGCTGGATTATCAAGAAGGTACTATGGAGGAGGAGATGAGATCTTTGGTAGAGTGGATAAGATGCTGGGGGAGGGAAGGGCTATCGCCCTCAGAAATACGGAGGAGGATGGCGGCTTTGGCGTTCCTGTTCAAACTGTTGGGACAGGTAGATTTGACAAAAATCTTTGTGGTACGAATGGCGGTGAAGAGTCTGTGTAAGAGGAAGGCGCGGGCAGATGGTAGGCGGCCGCTAACATTTGCCATTTTAGAAGGTGTGATTGGGAGGCTGGGGGGTATTTGTTCCTCAGGTTACGAGGAAAAGTTATTTAAGGTGGCATGCGTGCTGGCTTTTTTCGGAGCATTTAGGGTATCGGAGCTCATGGGGAGGAATCGGGGGGACTTAGGAGGCTTGGCTAGGCAGGACGTGGTGTTGCAAGAAGAGTTAGTGGAGCTTTGGGTGAGGAGGTCCAAGACGGATCAGGAAGGGAGAGGTGCCATGGTAGTGCTGCGTGCGATTGGGGGCCGATGCTGTCCAGTTGGTTCGGTCCGGGAATTTTTTGAGGTATCAAAGAATTCATCGGGTCCACTGTTGGTGCACAATGATGGGATGCCCTTATCTAGGTATCAGTTTGTGGCGGTGGTGCGAAAGGCGTTAGTGGCGATGGGGTTGAGAGGGGAAGATTTCAGTTCACATTCATTTCGAATTGGGGCAGCGACGGAGGCAGCATCCCTAGGTTTGGATGGTGGGGTGATCAGAAAGATTGGCAGATGGAGGTCTGAAAGATTTCAAGGGTACGTGAGGCAGGGGCTGGTGGTACAGCCAGGGGGTTATTGATAAGTGGAATTCTTTGCTTTATTTGACAGGGCCGGTGTCTTGCTGGATCTTAGGGCACTCCTACATATTTTGGGCGAGGAAAGCGGCAGCTGTTAAGGATAATGGGTTGCAATTGGGTTTCTCCAGGGAGCAGGTGCATATACGGTGGTTGGGGGTCCGAGGTATGAAGTGGGCCCAAGTGGTTGGGAAGGTAGCAGAATATGCCAGGGTGTTTCCCCCCCCCTCAGTTGTTAGTTCTCCATGTGGGAGGGAACGACTTAGGGTGTATGCCTCAGAAAGATTTGTTATGGGGAATGAAGAGTGGGATTGATAGGTTGTTATCACTGTTCCCGGGTATAATTTTAGTGTGGTCAGAGATTGAGAGAAGGGTGGTATGGCGGTCAGCTTGGGACACCAAGAAATTGGAAGCTTCCAGAAGGAAGGTAAACAGGACAGTCAGTGGGTATATTAGGAAGCTGGGCGGAGTGAGCCTTAGACATGTGGAATTTGAAGGGGAGTCGGGCAGGTGTTTCTATTTGAAGGATGGGGTCCATTTGAATGAAGTTGGTCTGCACCTGTTTAATTTCACTATTAAGGAGGGGATCGAAAAGGCCTTGGCCCTGTGTGGCGGTACTCGCTGAAGGCGAGTGGTGGTGGGGTGCTTGCTGTGATCTGTTGAGGCTTACGCCTGATAGATAGTAGCTGGTATTTCTGTCGGTAATAGAAAGTGAAAGTGATGGTGGACGCCCGCCCCTGAAAAGGGGTGGGGGCTTATGGAGAGGTTAAAGGCAAGCACTGGGTGAATTGTTAGATATGAGGTTGTAATGTTTATAAAGTTTAACTTGTGTTGTTGATTAATAAACGGGCTGCAGCCTTTTCTTCCCCATAAAGTTTGTGGTGTCTTATTGTGAATGGATGGAGTGGACTCAGAAATGGGGGGTCAAGTCTAGCCCGGAGGATGCATAGAGGAAGGGCTATTTGACCCCACTTTATGGGAGCGATGGTAGGCTCCGCTGTGGGGGTGGAGGTTGATAGGAGGAGATAAATACTCCTCCCCTGCCGACAGTTGGCACTTGCAGAGTTTTGAGCAGCACGGAAGGGGGAAGTTTTCCCGCCCTCCCTCCCCAAGATTAGAGGCTAGTTTGGTTGTCGCAGCTACGGCGGGGTGCTTGCTGTGATCTGTTGAGGCTTACACCTGATAGATAGTAGCTGTTACTTCTGTCTGTAATAGAAAGTGAAAGTGATGGTGGACGCCCCGCCCCTGAAAAGGGGTGGGGGCTTATGGAGAGGTTAAAGGCAAGCACTGGGTGAATTGTTAGATATGAGGTTGTAATGTTTATAAAGTTTAACTTGTGTTGTTGATTAATAAACGGGCTGCGGCCTTTTCTTCCCCATAAAGTTTGTGGTGTCTTATTGTGAATGGATGGAGTGGACTCAGAAATGGGGGTTCATAGACACTTAATGTTTTATTAGTACACAGCAGTGGCTAGGAGTTTATATCATTAGTAATGGTTCTCCAACCACAGTTATGTATGATCACTTGTATCTAGTGACCAGGAGGCACGGTCTGAACTAGACCTTAAAATGCCCTTTAATTATTATTATTTTTTCCAGTAAAATACCCACATTCGTTGTTCACATTTTCTCACTGCCCAAGAGCAACCACAATCAATTTTTCTACAAATGTTTAATGTAGCTCACGTAATATGTATTTAATTTTAAAAGTTATCACCGCACACAATCAGAAAGCGATTACTCTATTCCTTAATTCCTAATAACCAATATGAGTTTGGTAAGAACACTCTGGTTTACACAAATCCAAAGTAGTTTCTATATTATTTTATTTATTGTATCTTACCTTGTACAAATATTTAAAATATCAGAATAGTTCTAGTGATAAAAACGTGTATAATGCTTTTAAGAACAATGGAAGATTCAAATCCGCTGATTTAACCCCAAATCATTAGATGAGAATTCCTGAGTGTATACACTAATCTTTGATAAAATGCATTGATGCTTCATTATTCCCAGAAGATGAAATGTGGAGCGTATTGGGAGTAGATTTCGATATAACTTTGTAAACACTCTCGATTTCAGAAAGATAAAAACTCCTCTCCAGCTGTATATTTTATTATAATTTACTTAAATAAAATCATGTTACATACTGTAGCAATATTCAGGATGGAGCGCGACACAGTATATCATTTGCTTACTTAGGGCATCACTTGCCGATGTCCACGGTAGTCTGATCACGCCCCCCCCATAGTCCTCAGAGCTCTATGATTGGTTCCAGCTAAGCTAATGGGCTGATATCCATGCATTTAAATACCCTCAGACGCCGGCGCGCGTCACCTTTGAAAAAGCCGAAACGTTATCGGCGAAACATGTTAGGGAGGGGTATTTGTTAAATACCCTGTTTAGTTGTTTTTTAAATGGCATAACTTACTCGAATTTATTTATTTAAACAGTGGCAACTTGTTGAAATTTAGGACTTCATTAGTACTGTTTCACAGTGATAGTGGCATATACTTGGGGCTAGTTATTTGACAAAGTATAATAGCCTTAACGGCTAGGTGCTCATTTTGGCTGCCTTTAGCCTTATTAACAGCTAAATAAGTATGTACAATCGATAAGTTTAAATGCCTATTTTAATTTTGTGTGCATGTGTGTGGACTGTTAGGAATTATCAATAGAGCACGGGGAATGTATTTATTAAAAAAAACCTTTATTTAAAAGTACTACGATTTGCAAACTCGGAGCCAAATAGTGAGCACAATATCTATAACAGTGCTTCCCTTAAACCAAAACTGAACGCTGTATATATCTAGGATCAGCTATTGAGAGAAGCATACATGATAGCTGTGCGTGTGTCTCACTAAGTTGATAATCTAAACGACTAATTGCAGATATATGTGGATGTGTGTGGGCTGTCCAGAATTACAAGGACAATATTAAATATTTATATGTACAGTACACGCTATTAATAGTACTGTGATATGTAATTTGGAGAACAATAGTGGGTAAAACACCGATAACAGCACATCCTTCACACTCCAAACGAATACCGCACATTGTAAAGGCTAATCAGCAGGGTGAAGCAAACTTGACGAATGTGTCTCCTATAATCCGTATTAATTATTATACCTGCAATATTATAGCATAAAAAGTGACACCAGTAACCAACAGTCGTGCATCAATATATGCAATTGGTGAACGATCATATATGCAAGAGTAGCAATTCAATTGATGTATAAGGCTATTAGATATAGCAGCCAATTAATCCAGTATAATAACATATGCCACTAAATATAATTCTCTTAATTATAAGAGGAATCATCCATCAGTGAGAACTTAGATTACAGTTATTAGAGTTTATAATTAATAAAAGAGAAATATTATTATTGATTAAAATACAGACTCTTATTACTATTTTTTCAATTCAGTTATTTCTAAGTACACCAAGCACCGCAGCATGATATACAAATGATTAGAGAAGTCCACCCCCTATGGTATCCCCTTATACAAGTGTAATCTATCACGATATTTAAAATTATTTCTCTGAGAAATAAGTGCATATACTAATAACTACTACTATGGTGGGATAGTTCTAACATCCAAGGAAACCAATATGAGATAGAAATCAATATATATATATATATAGATATAAGTTTACCTACAATTTTCTACCCTACACCATCTATTTTTTATATGGTCTCTTAATCTCATATAACTTTAATAGCATGAAGGAATTTTGACTTTCATGCAGGTGCGCCATTCTGATGGATATAAGGACAGAGATAATCTGACACACTTATTATACCAATACTAATATATCACTGCAGTACTGCAGGTCCTAAGCAATTTACTCTCAAATAATTTCAAGCCACTCTTATTATTTGTCGAGTTGTTATGTGTTTTTAAAGTGCACACACTCACACATTATATATTTTTATCTAGTTTAGTTCTAATAAAAGTTATATTTTAATTCTCTTTTTCAACCCACTGGCTTCGATTGGTAATTATTGAAGTCTTCATTTCAATTCACAACTCTCCTTTCAGGAATTGAAGTGCTACATAAGTGCATTCTTTTAGTCCTTACCCGTCTATGGGTTTAGACTATATTTGTAACTTGTATGTTTCTATGCACAAGCACTCTAGCTCATAAGGTGTATATATATATATATATAAAAACAAAAGAATGGTCAGCGCTCAAAGTTAATGTATGAACTGCTATTTACAATAAATATATATTCTCATCCACTATTAAGAATAAATATATTTATATAGATATATGTCTCTATATATGCAACAATTTATAGTTAGTGCAAATGGCAGTCTTATTCGGATGGAAAGTCTGTGGATGTATAATATTCCATATAGTCCACAAAGCTAGTTCCCGTGTGCTATAGGTGTGGGCAGCCCGTCTGGTCTAAAGATGATCCCCCGCAAGGTGAGGTTCTTCTCGAATTGTCTGGAAAAGTATAGAAAGAGACAGGCGCACAGGGGCACACTTCGTGTAATACGTTCACAGAAGTAACATAAAAAGCAAACAGTGGGGGATTTATCCGCGCTCACCTGGTGTACCCTCAAGTAGTGAGGTACTAGAAGTGCACTTATATGGTTGTACTCTGTTCCTTTTCTCCCTTCTCGTGTGTCCGCGATCCTCCGGTGTTAGGTGTATCTTCAGTGGATCACCGTTATCCGTTGTCAGTGATAAGGGGAGTAAGGGGATATTATATGTATAGAGGTGTGTGTATGTTTGTTCTACTTGCATCCTAATCAGACAAGTGTGTCTGTTTTATACTATTCAAAATAAATATATGGTTTTATAATCTCTGTTATACTATAGTGTATTGTGTGGTCAATTTAGATATATAGACTATACACACACCTCTATACATATAATATCCCCTTACTCCCCTTATCACTGACAACGGATAACGGTGATCCACTGAAGATACACCTAACACCGGAGGATCGCGGACACATGAGAAGGGAGAAAAGGAACAGAGTACAACCATATAAGTGCACTTCTAGTACCTCACTACTTGAGGGTACACCAGGTGAGCGCGGATAATTCCCCCACTGTTTGCTTTTTATGTTACTTCTGTGAACGTATTACACGAAGTGTGCCCCTGTGCGCCTGTCTCTTTCTATACTTTTCCATATATATATATATATATATATATATATATATATATATATACCAATTCAAATGATATGTCTGCATACAATTAAAAATACATATCTGCGTATTAATGCACACATATATAGAAAAATATAGTGACATTATTTAATTTGAATTACTTATCCAATTGGACATTTAACTGAGCATTCCTCTCTTATTTGTATAGTGCTTTTGCTATTTTTTGCTTAACGAATTAGTCCAAAAAAAAACGTTCATGATTCAGGTAGGGCATGTAATTTTAAACAATTTTCCAATTTACTTTTATCACCAATTTTTCTTTTTTCTCTTGGTATTCTTAGTTGAAAGCTTAACCTAGGAGGTTCATATGCTAATTTCTTAGACTTTGAAGGCCTCCTCTTAAGAATGCATTTTAACAGGTTTGTCACCACTAGAGGGTGTTAGTTCATGTTTTTCATATAGATAACACTGTGCTCGTGCACGTGAAGTTACCTGGGAGCCATCACTGATTGGCTAAACTGCAAGTCTGTCAAAATAACTGAAATAAAGGGGCAGTCTGCAGAGGCATAGATACAAGATAATCACAGAGGTAAAAAATATATAAATATAACTGTGTTGGTTATGCAAAACTAGGGAATGGGTAAACAAGTGATTATCTTATCTATCTTTTAAAACAATAACAATTCTGGTGTAGACTGTCCCTTTAAGACTGTCAACATGGTTTTACATCTGATTGATTAGTGAGACTAGTAAAAGGGATTGATTAGTGAGACTAGTAAAAGGAAAAATAAACACTTCTCACTTCTGTGTAAACAGTGAACTTTGTTCTTTTTATTGGCAAAACTTTAAATCTGTAAACCAGGTTTAAAAATAAAAAATGTACTGCTCCCTAGAGAGGCTAAAAAAAAAACATTTGTAACCCGCAAATCCTGCAAATAAATGAAATAATTTAGGCAATTTGTAGTATTTGGAAGTTACCAAAAAAAAAAATTAAAAAATATTTCATGATTCATATGCAGCATACAATTTTAAACAACTTTCCAATTTACATCTATTATCTCATTTTCTTTGTTCTCTTGGCATCCTTTGCTTAAAAGCCTACCTTGGTAGGCTCAGGAGCAGCAATGCACAACAGGGAGATAGCTGCAGATTGGTGGCTGCACTTATATCCCTCTCATGATTGGCTCACCTGACGTATTCAGCTAGCTCACAGTAGTGCATTCTTGCACATTCAACAAAAAATATCAAGAGAATGAAGCAAATTTGATAATAGAAGTACATTGGAAAGTTTATAAAACTGCATGCTCTATCTGAATCATGAAATAAGAAATGTGAGTTTTATTTCCCTTTAAGTCTCCAACAATACACATTCTGAAAGTAAAAATAAAATATTTGGGGAAAAATAATACATAAATAACTTTTTCTTTCAATGTTTTCAATAACATTATAACAACATCCACAATTGTATTGGATTTAAATTGAGAGGGGCAAGTAAAAAATAAATCTGCATTTTCTTGTGTATGTACAGTATTTTATAACTATGGCTTTAAATATAGGTAACTTTTCTGCTATTTATCAAAATGTTTCTTGCTAATATAAAGTAACACATTTATATTGTGATATTCAGTAAGCACAGTTTGTTTCCTGCTTTATGAAGCATTCAGTCTACTTTTTTGTACTTAAATTGCGAGGGGTGAATCTCATGTCACTGGGATTTAGTGAAAACAGTTCAGTCTGGAAATTCATATCATTTTGTTATCTTAGAAAAATGGCTTAAAGATGTAGACATCATTAAGTAAAGGATATAAAATGATCTGGAAACATAAAGTATATTGTTATACTTTTTTTTATTATACTGTGAACTCACCAATGACCTTGATGTTAAATGTACAACTCGCTTGGTTGCCAGATGGATCTGTTGCTATATATGTGACAGACACTTCTCCTATTGGAAACATGTAGGGTGGTATAAAAGCTGGAGAAACCTGAATAGAAACCTTAAATACAGAGAAAAATAGTTTACAACTCAAAAAAACTAACAAAGTATTTGTATATTTATCTTAGTTGAGTTATTTGTATTATTGTTTTTAATTAAAATATTAGTTGCAGTTTTTTTCTATAAGGTCAAGTATATTTCAAAATAACAAACAATGTGTATGTTTCCATCTGTGAATATTTGTTGTGATGTGGATTGTGCTAAATCAGAAATGTGATATAACTTTTAAAATTTGAAATAGCATTCAGTCAAATTTACTGTAATGCATAAGTAATCTATTATTTATACAAAGTTGATTTTTTCATTAGCTCATGGTTACTTTAGTGATTAGATTTAAATCTGAAATACATTTATGTCTTCTATATATTTATTTTTTAAATGAATCTGTTTTTATATATTCTAAATGTATACATTTAGATCATAACAGGAACAACAGAAAACAATCACATGTTCTGATGAAAACAATAAAAGTGATAAGCACAAAGAAATATTTGGTAAAAATGCAAAAGCCCATATGTGTTGTAACAACAATTATCTGGATATTACAGTCAACATGTTTTCAAATGAGCATTTAAAGGGACATTAAAGAAAAAATTAAACTTTCATAATTTGGATAGAGCATGCAATTTTAAACAACTTTCCAATTTATGTCTGCTATCAAATATGCTTTGTTTGTCTTGGTATCTTTTATTGAAGAGTACAACTAGGTAGGCTCATAAGAGCTCAGAAGTGTGCAAGTGTCAGTTAAGTACTCTATGGCAGCAGTGTTTTGCAACATTATTTGTAACTTTATTATATAATGTTGCAAAACACTGCTGCCATAAAGTACTAAAGACACGTGTACACTCCTGAGCTCTTATGAGCCCACCTAGTTTAACTTTTCAATTAAAGATACCAAGAGTACAAAACAAATTTGATAACAGACGTAAATTGGAAAATTGTTTAAAATTGCATGCTCTATCCGAATCATGAACGTTTAATTTTCACTTTACTGTCCCTTTAAGAGTAGAAATTTATATTACAAAATATTTATATATAAATGTTATCTCCTGATCCCAAAAATGAAAAATTAGAGCCATGATCTTGTACTAACAAACAGCTATGTGCTTCTTTATATTGATCCACCGCCACCAACAAATAGTTTGCATCAGTATGAAAATAAAAATCATTTCAGTTTGTAAGAAACTTGAAAAGTTAATGATGAAGAGTTTTACCAGTGTGTAAGATTTTTCTCCTTTATTTTCTTTATCTGCAAAACTAATCAGTTCATTACAGGAACATAAAATATTGTACCTTTGCTTCTCACAAAAGCAGATGGTCCATCACACAGCCAAACCCACACAACAAATTTAATTGCAATTAGTATCAGAAAATCAAGCAACCGTGTCTCCAGGCAGCCCATCTGTGTTGTTATGTACACACCTAATAAGGCAAACCTGTCCAACCTCCAAATTGAAAGGCCATTTATCTTTATAATAAAAGTTTACATTTGAAGCCAATAAGATTGTAGTTTCTAACATTCCCAGAAACAATGCAGAAGTAATGCGTGATTTTTCAGTTTGGGGCATGTGGAGTTGTCAGAGGAATAGACATGCTTTAGAAGTGAGATATAACAAGTGATATAAACATTTATAATTAGCTATTATTCAACTGTGTTGGTCAGTTAAAGGGTAAGAAGCTCTTTAAAAGAATTGGTTTGGTTAACAATATTTTTCTACAACCTCTTAAAAACTAAGAAGATTCCACAGATAACTAATGTTTTGTCATTATATGCCTCATGCTATGATAAGGATAACAGAGAGAGGGGCTGAGGTCGCTCATTTCAGTCTCATGTCAGTGTATGTGTATTTGGGTGGAGCTAGCTCCAATCAGTGAGTCTCTGAGGATATCAGTGCCTGTGTAGAAAACAAGATGGCTGCCTGAGCTAGTAACATCTATGATGGATAACTATAACAGAAACAGAAACAGAGGCGCCACATGTGTAGATCAATGAGGACCACAATATCCAAGCAAGACAAGATACAGGGTACTCACAAACATAAAGGCACTCTGTTGTGCCTATAGAAGCAGGCTGGTATTCTTGCAGCAAACCAGCTGGCTGTACTAAGGAATCCCCGTCGTGGTCAACAGCACTGGTATCCTGTAGCTACAGGCCTCCAAACAGCAACCCTTGCCTGGATCACTTTCTGCGAGTTGGAACTGGAGTAAGAAGGGGAAAAGGGCTGATCCGCCCTTAGGTTACTTACAAGGAGACTTGCAACACTGACACCAGACTTGTAAAAAGTGAAATTAGTATTTATTATTATACAGAATAAAAATACCAACAGTGTAACAAATTACAGCTGGGTGTGTAAAAGCAAATCTCCTTTTAAATACAGAGATAATAGCGACGCGTTTCTCGGGGATAGCCCCGTTTCCTCAGGCTTGTATGATATATATGTATATCTAAGGGCGGATCAGCCCTTTTCCCCTTCTTACTCCAGTTCCAACTCGCAGAAAGTGATCCAGGCAAGGGTTGCTGTTTGGAGGCCTGTAGCTACAGGATACCAGTGCTGTTGACCACAACGGTGATTCCTTAGTACAGCCAGCTGGTTTGCTGCTAGAATACCAGCCTGCTTCTATAGGCACAACAGAGTGCCTTTATGTTTGTGAGTACCCTGTATCTTGTCTTGCTTGGATATTGTGGTCCTCATTGATCTACACATGTGGCGCCTCTGTTTCTGTTTCTGTTACAGTTATCCATCATAGAAGTTATATCATCCCTGGGGGTGAAGACTGAGAGCTGCCTGTTTATCATACGGATTTTGGGACATTTTGGGACTTATCTATTGCCAAACTGGTTACTAGTGCTACGTTTGTATATATATATTTTGTATTGTACAATTTTAACATCTTTACATTATGTATATTGTGTTATGAGATGCACATTTATTTTTTGGTAATATCTATCATTGCCTTCTAGCGCCTCCTATAGGAGATCTGTGGTACCAAGTATAACAGGTATTCCTGTATTTTTATTTGAGCTAGTAACATAGTGCAGTGTGTACACAGATGTTTGCCTGATGTACATTAAATCAGCAATAACAAGGACTGTTGTTAAACCACTGAGAGGAAATATTTACCTGAGCTGTATATGTGCATTATACCTTTATGTCAGATCTGACACATCACACTACATTTCCCCCCCAAAAAAAAATAATAATGATAGTTTGTTCTATAAAATAATGTTCCAGTCATTATCTTACTTAAGAGCTGCAGAGTGCATTAATGTTCATTTCTATAAATAAATGATTACATCTAGTGTTCCAAGTTGTCAGTATAGAATTTCACCAGTGATAAATAGCTGGAAAACTACCAAAGACACCTCTATGTTCACAATTCATACGTTTTCTACAACCCCAATAATGAAAAAGTTGGGGGGACAGTATGGAAAATTGGAAAATGCAAAAATAAAATAAAAAGAGTCATTAAAAATTAAATTCACCCTGTACTATATTGAAACACATTATTAACACACTATTTGATGTTTTACTTTGTGAATTTAATGTATTCTTTAAAATATACACTTATTTCAAAACAGATAACTGCAACACATTCCAAAAATGTTGAGACAGTCAACTGTTTACCACTGTGTAACATTACCATTTCTTTTAATAACACTTATTAAGCGTTTGGGCAATGAAGATGCCAGTTGGTTAAGTTTATTTTATGCTTTATAATGCGCCACACATTCTCAATCAGAGACAGGTCAGGACTGCAGACAGGCCAATGCTAGCACCCGCACTCTCTGATTATGTATCCATGTGCTTGTAATCCAGGCAGAATGTGGTTTGGTATTATGTCTTGCTCGAAAATACAGGGCCTCCCTGGAAAAGACGATGTCTAGATGGCAGCATATGTTGCCCCATAGTATACACATATCTTTCTACATTAATGATGCCCTCACAGATGTGCAATTTACCAATGTGCACTGACACCCCCTCATACTATGACAGATGTTGGTTTTTAGACCTGACGCTGATAACAGCTTGGATGATCCTTTTCCTCTTTGGCCTGGAGAACAAAGCGGCTGTTTTTTCCAAAAACTATTTGAAATGTTGACTCTTCAGACTACAAAACACAATTCCACTGTGCTACTTTCCATCTCAGATGAGACCAAGCCCATAGAAGTCTGCTGCACTTCTGGACAGTGTTTATGTATGGCTTCTGCTTTGCATAGTAAAGCCTAACTTGCATCTGTGGATGCAGTGGCAAATGGTGTTGACTGACAAAGGTTTATCAAAGAATTCCCAAGCCCCTGCCAGGATATCCATTAAAGACTCATGATGGTTTTTGAGACAGTGACGTCTCAGGGATCGGAGATCATGTGCATTCATAAGTGGTTTTCGGCCTTGCCCTTTATGCACCAAGATTTGACCGGATTCCTTGAATCTTTTAATTATATTGTGCACTGTAGAAGGTGAAATGCCCAAAATTCTACCGATTTGTCTTTGGGGAATGTTCTCAAAGTGTTGGATTATTTACTGACACATCTGTGGGCAGATTGGCGATCCTCCACCCATCCTTGTTCTTGAAGGATTAGACCTTTATTGGAGGCTCCTTATATACTATGATTACACGATAGCCTCACCTGTTTCACATCATCTTCTTATTTCAACTTGTCACATCGCTATTAGTCCTAAATTGTCCCTGTCCCAACTTTTTTGGAATGTGTTGCAGTCATCCGTTTTGAAATGAGTGTATATTTTATTTTCAAAAATACATTCAATTCACAAAGTAAAACATCAAATAATGTGTTAATAATGTGTTTTCAATATAGTGCAGGGAGAACTGAATTTTCAAATTACCTCTTTTTATCTGTTTTTTTTGCATTTTCCATACTGTCCCAACTTTTTTGGAATTGGAGTTGTATTATCATATGCTGGTAGAAAGGAAAAATTTAACACAAACAGTAGAAAATGAAAATTTGATAGATACTAAATAATTGCATTTAAGTAATTTCCCAAAATTTGATGGTAGATAACAGTAACACATTGAACATACAATTAATGGCAATTCACTCAGTTTAAAATGTAATAAGTATTTTGTTGAAACATGGAACCAGGTAGTGTGCACATATATGAGTATGTAATGATGCATAAAGGAAAGCAAACAAACAGATCCACTGCCGTATGCAGTGAAGGCGTGAGGACCACTTCTCAAGTTGGGTAATACATGAGGCCCTTTTCTTTAAGGAACCTTGATTTAAAAGCTATAGATTATACACTATTCTTTGTATCATAAGTCTAATATTTTAATTATACAATGATAAATTTAAAGTATTGTTTTGCCATTTAAAGTGACATAAGAAAAGAGGGCATTTTGATATGTTTTGCAGTTTATATTTTTTTGTTTTTAGAAAAATAAATAATTATGTGCTGAAAAATAAACCTTTTTCTTTTCTAATGCATATGGGCTGAATCACTGCCTACTAGTGACATATGGGGGTGCTCCTTATTAGCCTGTGAGTTTCTATCTCAAAAGTTATACACTTCCTAAAATCCAAATAAACTATTTTAATTAACCTTTATCATGAAAAAAAAAACATGTTTAAACCGTTCTCTTTCATATTCATGATATAAATTTGTTGAGATTTATGTTGCTTTAATTTCCTTAATTTTATATAAGATGTAATTTAATTTAAGACAAATATGAGCAGAAAAGTAGAACTATACTTCAAACAATACAATTAGATTATGTTTTCTGATAACTGAACAGACAAGTATTTGCAGACAATTTCTCTAAGTTTGGAAATGCAGAAGTTTTTATGTGAGGGATTCAGTTCTGTTTCACTCCACAGAGGTCAAGGTCACTGAATACTTCAAAATGTATTGAAGTGTGAATCATCCGCACAATAGATTTTTATTACTCCTAGAGTACTGGATATTTTCAATGTTGGTCTGTACAAAAACACAGCCATAAATAACCAGTCTTGCTTGGGTTCTGCTCACCTCTTCACCTGAATTGTCTTTTGCTTCTGGGACTTTCCAATTTATTTCTGCAGAATTCTGGTGCTGTATATTGTCAGCAAGAATGTCTTCTGGACAGATTATTTCAGGAGGCTCAATATCTAGGGATTTAAAGCATATTACAGAGTTAAATAAATATTACACATACCTTTATGTAAACTAGACTAGTAAAATAATCAATTTGTATATGGGTGGTTCTAATTTTAAGCTATTTGAGGGTTTATCCCAGATCATTTGCATCCAAAATGTAGCTATATTATAGACATTGACCTTAACTGAAAGTCAAGTGCAATTGATAACACAGAGTGCATTATTTTAAACTCGGCCTCATGCAATCAATAATGCCCCATCAGGTATTACAAGTTGTTGCTTAAAATGTTTACCCAAAGCATTTTTAACACACCTGTTAAGAAGCTTTAGTAGTGCACTTAACACACTCATATTACAAGTCATCAGTTAAGTGTCTTGCTCAAGCACAATCCAAAATATGGCTTTCTCATTTAACACTTTGAAAAACAGGCATTATCTGTTATGTCTTGCTATTGTGCATTCAAACTCATAAAAGGTATATAGCAAAGGACTTTACCAAAAACTCCACTATATGAGCAGATTAGCGCTCAACCGGTACCCAACATTAATTTTAGTGCACTTAACAAAGGATATCAAGAGTAAAAAGCAAAATTTGACAGTAATTTGGAGAGTTGTTTAAAACCTCCTACTTTATCTGAGTCATGAAAGTTTAATCTTGACTTTACTTCCCCTTTATGCACCTGCACTATATGATATAAATAGTGTAGCACGCACAATAAATATTAAACATAGACTTTTAATACCAGCCACAAAAGCATACAGTATAGATTTAGCTCCAATGATTTTTACACCACATGCTGTTTTGCAGTTCGGTGCTCATCCAGCAATTTGGCCCTGTATGTTTTAAATCTGCCACCTCTATACTAGTATACTAGGGTTGAAAACCCTCCCTTATTTCTAGGGATCTCTCTTATTTGCCCAACGTTTTTACAGTATCACAGGTTCCAGCATTTATCTGCTCTTTGAACATTTTTCTCCCTTATTTTTTACAGAATGTAAAAATCTTAATTTCAAACATTTAATAACTACTGTATAATTTGATTTGTAATATAATCCAGAACCATATTCTGCTATTAGTGGCAGATGATGGTCTAGTAGACACAGTAAAACAAACTGTAGGCAATGTGGTTTATCCAACAAAACTCCCTTCTCTGAGTCATGCAACCAGCTTGAGGCTCTTTTGTAAAGGAGTGTACAGGTGTAGTAAACATGCATGCAAGGCATGCAAGTATTTGAATTCAGGAGATCAATTTTCAACTGAGGCCATGGGCAAAGTTTTTGAATACAGAGAATGTTTAAACATATGCAATCTATTTATAGTACAGTGCCATGTCCAATACGGTGGGCTCATGACACATGGAGTAAGTTAGAAAACACCTAACTAATATAAAGGCGGCCACTCTATCGATACCTCTTATTCAGCATTTGAAACCAACTAACACTCTAAGATGGACTATAATACAGAAAACCACAGATAGGGTAGAAAACCTGGATTACATTCTAGCAAAGAAAGAGATCTTTTGGATTTTTGAATTACAGACGAGAATACCAAAGGATCTTAATTCAGAATTCGACCTAATAAATTTTGGCAGTAATGTTTATTCAAGTGATTATAAAATAAAGTAGAAAAATAGAAACCCACAAAAAAAGTGAAAGATCACTAGAATTCCTTAGCAGGTGTGAAACGTGAAGGGGTCTAATTTATATAATTTAATTAATTTCATTATTTTTTTATATTGCTAGGTCCCTTTAACAGAAGATTAGCGGTTTAGCAAAGAAAGTCATTTAAAGTTGTGACCTTACAGGTTAGACAGAGGAAACAATGTTTATGAGAACCTTTCTATAAATAGTTTTTTTTCAACAATTACAGAAGGGAATATGTTAAGAATGTAACGAAATACAGTATAGATATCCTCTAGTCGATGTGAGGGAGGAACAATACAGCATCTTTATTTTATAAATGGAACAGTCGGTGATACACTCAGCGCCTACCCCAAAGTGACCCTAGCTTTGGGTATTGACTCCTAGTAGTCAATAAATATAATAGAAATTTAGAATAAAAAATCCAAAGCGCCTAAAAGGCTGGGTCTAGAGCTAATAAGAACAGATAAACAAATATATATATATAAAATAACAATTTAATAATACAAGCATGGATCCATGTTACAATCAAAGAACATATTAAAATAATTAAACTAAAAACAAAGGTTTCTGGTAGCGCCTCAGCGGACCGATCCCCCTTCTATGGGATTGTTGATCCTCTGTCACCTTGCTACAGGTGAGGGTCGCCTCGTTAGGGGCTATAACAAAAAATCTCTGTGTGTTCCTTGGTATAGCAGTAACGATCAACCCAGAGACTAATTGAAAAATGTGATGTGTAGTGGTGATGCACAAAAGATAAGAGAAAAAGAATGCTAAACCTCGCTAAAGGTAGTGAAAAAGATGCTCAACCTAGTTAGCAGTTTGAGATATATAAGAAGAAATTTTCGTGTGTGTCCCACACACACAATTGGTGTTACCTAATACTCTAAGTTGAGATAGTGATACGTGTAAGTGGTGTAACAATCAGTGAATCACGTGAAAAAATGTACAATCAATGCAAATCAATCAAACAGATGAATAAGGTCAATAGCAAAAAACAAATGAATAAGGTCAATAGCAAAAAACAAAAACAAATACAGTCCTTTAGAAAGTAATGTTCAATCCAACCATCCTAACGTGAAAAGAAGGGGTGAAAAAACAGTGGCCACTGTAATAAAAAGTTTGTTGTGTTCCTGATAAATTTCTGTTAAATCCTGTGAAATAGTGGCAGCCTGAAATACTACCAGGTAGTGGTGATGTAAAAATATATTTTCGTCAGGGGCCCGGCCAACCCGAAAAGTACCTGCACAGTATCTCTCCGGTTGCGGTTTACCGCACTGTATCCGGCGCCCGCAGCACACAAACCGCTCTTTTGTGTGCTGCGGGCGCCGGATACAGTGCGGTAAACCGCAACCGGAGAGATACTGTGCAGGTACTTTTCGGGTTGGCCGGGCCCCTGACGAAAATATATTTTTACATCACCACTACCTGGTAGTATTTCAGGCTGCCACTATTTCACAGGATTTAACAGAAATTTATCAGGAACACAACAAACTTTTTATTACAGTGGCCACTGTTTTTTCACCCCTTCTTTTCACGTTAGGATGGTTGGATTGAACATTACTTTCTAAAGGACTGTATTTGTTTTTGTTTTTTGCTATTGACCTTATTCATTTGTTTTTTGCTATTGACCTTATTCATCTGTTTGATTGATTTGCATTGATTGTACATTTTTTCACGTGATTCACTGATTGTCACACCACTTACACGTATCACTATCTCAACTTAGAGTATTAGGTAACACCAATTGTGTGTGTGGGACACACACGAAAATTTCTTCTTATATATCTCAAACTGCTAACTAGGTTGAGCATCTTTTTCACTACCTTTAGCAAGGTTTAGCATTCTTTTTCTCTTATCTTTTGTGCATCACCACTACACATCACATTTTTCAATTAGTCTCTGGGTTGATCGTTACTGCTATACCAAGGAACACACAGAGATTTTTTGTTATAGCCCCTAACGAGGCGACCCTCACCTGTAGCAAGGTGACAGAGGATCAACGATCCCATAGAAGGGGGATCGGTCCGCTGAGGCGCTACCAGAAACCTTTGTTTTTAGTTTAATTATTTTAATATGTTCTTTGATTGTAACATGGATCCATGCTTGTATTATTAAATTGTTATTTTTTATATATATATTTGTTTATCTGTTCTTATTAGCTCTAGACCCAGCCTTTTAGGCGCTTTGGATTTTTTATTCTAAATCTTTATTTTATAGCCCAATCAGATTAGTTTATGGTCTTAAAGAGAACCCAATACAGTGGACAGATCACTCAGCTATGACTAGGTCCATTGGCCGAAAACGGTTCAGCTGACCTGTGACGCTGTTGGCACTAATGTGTGCAAACAAGCTGATGAATTTTTATCACACATTTTCTTGCTTTTAAAGTGATGGATAATAAAGAAATAGTTTTTAAGAAAACATGTTCCCAAGGAGTTTCTGTGAGAATTGATCTACATTTGTGCCTGTACCGAGGTGGAGTGTGGAACAAAACTGTGATGGTACCATAGAGGGGTTCAAGTGATGGAAGCTTGGGACAATGGAAGAAAGTGGTGAGCGGATCATTTAACATTGATGAGGGGATGTAAAGTATACTTTTCCTATGGATGTTATACTATGATACAAATGCAGTTGTTGAAGGGTGAGTGCTGAGTAGTGAGCCCGAAGATGGAAAATGGCTTACAAGAACACTTTAATCCTTCCTATGGACCGAAGTGTTCTTGGTAGTAAGACATAAAGTTAAGCTTGAAATTGCAGCTCATGTAGATCCTACAAAAGGACTAATAATAATATGAATCTATTGTACTAAGAAATAATAAATGAGTGATCTAAAAATGTTAAGTTCTCCCTGCTTATTGCAGAAGACAGTGGATTTTTGTGTGTGAATCCTATATTTTACACTGCAAGCTAACAAAATACAGAAACAGATAAAAAATATAACAATGTTTTAGGCAGATACAAGTTATATCAGTAATGCCTCTCAAAATAGCTTTCATAGGATAAGATATCTATCTATCTATCTATCTATCTATCCATCTATCTATTTGAATGTAGTTGAAATTAAAGGTCATTAATATTTTAATATCAATGACCTAAACTGGGATATAGCCAAACAAGCCTGCTCAGCTGTAAGATATGTTGTCTGTGACCTCAGATTTTGCATCACTAGGCTGAACCTTGAGTTCTCTTCAAGCTGATTCCCATAGAAAGTAATATAATTCTTTGGTGCACAGTGAGGTTTATTTATTTGCCACCTGGCCATTTTAACATAAGATATCTAATTGTGTGTGTTTTAATAAACAGTATCTATCTATCTTTCTATCTATCATCTAGAGTATGTATCTATCTATCTATCTATCTATCTATCTATCTATCTATCTACAAGAAGTCTATTATTGAGGATCTAGGTTATAAAGGATATAATCTCTACAAATTAAACTTACACAAATAAGAAAATAATTACATTGTATTAATAATAAAATAAAATGTGTTATCCGTCTTATTCAGTATGCATAGAAGGCTTAAAATACTTAAAATATGACTTGCCACCTATCGATGAGGACAACATTTAACCCAATACAATGAAATTGTAATTCAAATATTTGTATAATAATATTTATTTTATTTGCTTATGTTACCTCTACAGACAGCTTTGTTGACATCTTCACTCCACTTTCCATTGGCTGCACAACGCACCTCTTTACTTATACTAAACAATGCAAAGCCACTGTGACAACCCATATGGCAGACAGTTCCATAGACAGCTGATTTGTCTCCACAATGTTTGGGGAAAACCAAAACACCATTAGGTTTCTGAAAAGCTGGACATCGGATTTCTGCAAAATATAAACAAACCAAATGCAAATTGAAATAACTTCTTATTATATGGTAGACTCTTTCACGGGTGAAAAATGTATCAACATTTTTCATGAATATATTGAGTGATGTTTAAACATAAACAATATGATTTTTAAATGGAATAGAAAATACTCCAATATTTGCTCTGCATTTTTGTCTTCAAAAATCTACACACTCACAAATGTACAGACAAATTATAGATGAATTAGAAAACAGACAGTGGGTAGGGTCTTTTCATTTTGAGGCTACGAATAGGTCTTGGGCCTCTGCAGTTCTTTTGACTAAGAAAGTGATCGACTGTTCTACTCTCTTCAGACTCTTTTTTAAAGTCTTAACCCAGTGACATCTTACTCCTCCCTGTGTTTTTAAAATGTGCAATATTAATTCTCCATTATGCTAGAGAGAGTGTGGTAGGGTGGGAACATCTGCACATATGTGGTGGGAATGCCCCAAGATTCAACGTCTCTGGTTGAGAGATTTTTTTTACTGTACAAAATTAAAATTTACAATTGTAGATCGCCCTCAAGCTAGAAGTTTCAACTTGCTACCTGGAAAAATCCCTCAACATGCTCTTTACTTACACATCTACAGCTATATATTTATGGCAGTCAAACTTGCTATTGCCAGAGTTAGGCATCGACCGAAGGGCCCTAGGTGGAACCTAGTTCTTTCTATTCTATCACATATGGAATTTATGGAAAGCAAAGTATTTGCAGCTAATAATAAAATCAATTTACACTCTATGTGTTGGGAACTTTGGAAAAAATGTCAGGGTGGTGGATCGGGGTAAGTGGTAAGTGGTAAGTGGGTCTCCTGCATAACATGAATCAGATATACTGTAATATAAAGTACAGTAGCCTATTATTGCTTGGGCAGTTTATAACCAAGGCCTCAACCGTAATGCAGATGTCGGAATATATTTATATATTTATTTATTTGTTTCCTCTACTATTTATTTATTCTCTCAGGAATATAAGAATTTGAATCCCATTGTTTTCTCTCTCATTTTCCCTTTTTTATTTTCTTAATAGAGAGGAGGGACTTCAGATCACACTAAAACCTCTTATTTTAGTTAAAACTTTACATTTTACTTTTTTTTACATTTGTTTTTTTTTTTTAAAAAAAGAGAGAGTCTCTTTTCTTATTACTAATAACTGGTGAATGGGATTTTTTTTTTTAAATTTCAACTCGTCATAAATACTAATGTTTACTGGGTTATACTTTGTGCAATTCTGCTATTTAGATGTTATGCTTTATACTTTTCCAGTAGTATTTTCATATCCATACATTTGTGGTATATGTCTATAGAGATTAGAAATGTATGACTTTTATGTGGTTATATGTGGATGACATGCTGACAGTATGTTAAGTGGACTTGATTTCCTATTTGATAGCTACTCATTGAACTAATGGATTACAACAATAAGCTGATAAACTACACAGTTGATCACAACAACATGTTTAATGGGTTGTTACTTATATGTCTATAATGCAACGTTTGTATGTTTATTCCTCTTATTTTGAAAATTCAATAAAAAAAAATGAATAACGATAAAAAATTGGGCTAAAATTAACAGATCTAGGGCCAGATTACAAGTTCATAGCAAAATATTGCAATATTTGCGCGCAACTGAGTAATACCAGCACATGCAAATGTGCGCTGGTATAACAAGTTAGGTGCAATGCGAACGCAACCTCACATTCCCATTGCTCAGAAGCATTGCTCTCACGAGAACGCACTTCCATAGGCTCAAATGGGAGCCTCACTCTCATGTTGTGACACACGGCATGAGAACTAGCACAGCTAAGGGGGTAAGTCGTGCAGGGATCGGCAGCAAATATAAATGTATATATATATATATATATATATATATATATATATATATGATTATATACATATATATATATATATATATATATATATATGATTATATACATATATATTTATGTGTTAATATGTGTATATACATATATATTTATGTTTAATATGTGTATATACATATATATTTATGTGTTAATATGTGTATATACATATATATTTATGTGTTAATATGTGTATATTCATATATATTTATGTGTTAATATGTGTATATACATATATATTTATGTGTTAATATGTGTATATACATATATATTTATGTGTTAATATGTGTATATACATATATATTTATGTGTTAATATGTGTATATACATATATATGTATGTGTTAATATGTGTATATACATATATATTTATGTGTTAATATGTGTATATACATATATATTTATGTGCTAATATGTGTATATACATATATATTTATGTGTTACTATGTGTATATACATATATATTTATGTGCTAATATGTGTATATACATATATATTTATGTGTTAATATGTGTATATACATATATATTTATGTGTTAATATGTGTATATTCATATATATTTATGTGTTAATATGTGTATATACATATATATTTATGTGTTAATATGTGTATATACGTATATATTTATGTGTTAATATGTGTATATACATATATATTTATGTGTTAATATGTGTATATACGTATATATTTATGTGTTAATATGTGTATATTCATATATATTTATGTGTTAATATGTGTATATACATATATATTTATGTGTTAATATGTGTATATACATATATATTTATGTGTTAATATGTGTATATACATATATATTTATGTGTTAATATGTGTATATACATATATATGTATGTGTTAATATGTGTATATACATATATATTTATGTGTTAATATGTGTATATACATATATATGTATGTGTTAATATGTGTATATACATATATATTTATGTGTTAATATGTGTATATACATATATATTTATGTGTTAATATGTGTATATATACATATATATTTATGTGTTAATATGTGTATATACATATATATTTATGTGCTAATATGTGTATATACATATATATTTATGTGTTAATATGTGTATATACATATATATATTTATGTGTTACTATGTGTATATACATATATATTTATGTGCTAATATGTGTATATACATATATATTTATGTGCTAATATGTGTATATACATATATATTTATGTGTTACTATGTGTATATACATATATATTTATGTTTAATATGTGTATATACATATATATTTATGTGTTAATATGTGTATATACATATATATTTATGTTTAATATGTGTATATACATATATATTTATGTGTTAATATGTGTATATACATATATATTTATGTGTTAATATGTGTATATTCATATATATTTATGTGTTAATATGTGTATATACATATATATTTATGTGTTAATATGTGTATATACATATATATTTATGTGTTAATATGTGTATATACATATATATTTATGTGTTAATATGTGTATATTCATATATATTTATGTGTTAATATGTGTATATACATATATATTTATGTGTTAATATGTGTATATACGTATATATTTATGTGTTAATATGTGTATATACATATATATTTATGTGTTAATATGTGTATATACGTATATATTTATGTGTTAATATGTGTATATTCATATATATTTATGTGTTAATATGTGTATATACATATATATTTATGTGTTAATATGTGTATATACATATATATTTATGTGTTAATATGTGTATATACATATATATTTATGTGTTAATATGTGTATATACATATATATGTATGTGTTAATATGTGTATATACATATATATTTATGTGTTAATATGTGTATATACATATATATGTATGTGTTAATATGTGTATATACATATATATTTATGTGTTAATATGTGTATATACATATATATTTATGTGTTAATATGTGTATATATACATATATATTTATGTGTTAATATGTGTATATACATATATATTTATGTGCTAATATGTGTATATACATATATATTTATGTGTTAATATGTGTATATACATATATATATTTATGTGTTACTATGTGTATATACATATATATTTATGTGCTAATATGTGTATATACATATATATTTATGTGCTAATATGTGTATATACATATATATTTATGTGTTACTATGTGTATATACATATATATTTATGTGCTAATATGTGTATATACATATATATTTATGTGTTAATATGTGTATATACATATATATTTATGTGTTAATATGTGTATATACATATATATTTATGTTTAATATGTGTATATACATATATATTTATGTTTTAATATGTGTATATACATATATATTTATGTTTAATATGTGTATATACACATATTAACTCATAAATATATATGTCATCCACACAATGCATTGTACAAGGATTCAAGAGAAAACATTATATCATGAAAGAGAAATAATTTACCATTTTATTATTATTATTTATGTATTTATTTTGCAGAGAAAATGTTAAAGCAATATTAATGTCTATTGTATTTGATACAAATATGATATTTTAAAATGTACTGTGGTTATTTGTTGTCTGAAAATAGATGCATTTTTTTTTTGTTTTTTGGGGGGGGGGGGGGGCAAGGCACAGCAGCAGCCTAGCATGTGGGCTGGCACACAACACACAGCCACTGTGGAAGATCCCAAACTAGTATCAACAACTATTATTTTTTATGGAAGCCTATAGAACATAATAGACATTACCCTATTACTTTCACTATTTTATGTGGCAGCCTGCAATGCTCCCACAGGACACTTAAAGCATTTAAACTTCTTCCTCCCCAGCCAAGGAGCAACAAATACTTTTGTATGCAGCATGACTTTTCTGCTATTTTCAATACAAAATAAATGTAAGAAAATAATAAATAACTTACTAAGTACAAAATCCATTTAAGACATTTTTTTAAATCCTATACAGTAAATGAAGTTAAACTTATGTCGGTACGTTTATTTCCTGACTGTTTCTCTTTGCTGTTCTTCACTTTCTGATTTCTTCCATCACACACCATTAAATAATTACAAAACAACTGCATCAAATTGGGCATAAATGTATACGATATCAGTGAAGTTCTCTATTTGAAGTGGATAAAATACATAAAAATATAAACCTTTACAGCGTGGTTCCTTTGCATCCCATTGTGATGTTCCCTGACAAAATAGCTTGGAGTTTCCCTCTAGCTGATACCCTTCATTACACGTGAAATGGCAAACTGTTCCGTAGTTTATATCGGATGATGAACAATTCATCTTGCCGTGATCAATGCTGTAAAGTTTTGGACATTTTCGAACTGGAAACACAATTCAAAATTATTAATTGGTTCAACAATAACAAAATGTTAGAGAAAAATATCAATGCATTCTATAAGATGTAAAGTTTTCTGTTCATTTAAATGCTTATTTTGACATATTTTAAAAGTGACTTACATTACTTGTTAAGTAAAAAATAATAATATACTGTATAGCTGTTAATTATTTTAATTTAATTAAAGGACACTACCACCTTGTAAAATATGTAACAATATATAAAGTAAGAATACACAGTATTTAGTTTTAGGTTTGCTTTATAATATCAGAGTACTGTTTTAAATATCTGTTTTAATAAGACACAGCCACCTTTGTGATGTTATATCTGCATTTATCTTAGCACATTTTTTTTTTACCATTGCATGGAATGATTTTTCAGTAGGAATGCCTTATATGAAACTAATTAGTGGCAGAGTTTGTTTGATTTAACAAGAATTTTATGTGACAAAAGGAAACCTATTAACAAACGCAAAAAATAAGCGGTATTACACTCTCGATAGTGCTGCAAGTTACTGAAAAACCTTTTTTCTTTTACAAGATATGCCGAGTCTATGGGTTTCATCTTTACTTGCGGGATATTATCCTCCTGCTAACAGGAAGTGGCAAAGAGCACCACAGCAGAGCTGTTACATAGCTCCTCCCCTAACTCCTCCCCCCAGTCATTCTCTTTGCCTATACTAGTAATAGGAAGGGTAAAGTGATAGTGGTGACAAAATGATAGTTTTAATTTCTCCAATCAAGATATTTTTTATTTTAAATGGTACCGGTGAGTACTATTTTAATCAGGGAGGATATGGAAGAAGATTTCTCCCTGAAATCGATGATCTTAGCAGCAGTTACTAGGGTCATTTATGGTTCCCACAAAACTGAAGGTAATATGAAGGAAACTTTTCAGTGTGGAGGACAGTCTCATGCATTAAGCAGCATTTGAGGTATGTGTCAGCCTAATTTTAACAAGGAAACCTTGTATATCAGAATTGGCTGTATTTAGTTCCTTATAAGGAACAGGATAAGCAGTAGTCCTAAATGTAAAGGTTAGTTACTGTCCTACTGGGTGTTTTTTTCTTTATTGCAATATAATTGACACTGGGACCTTTTATTCATAAATTTATATGACACAAAAGTAAAAGAAATTTATTTATTTATTTATTTTATTATAAAACTGTTTGGGGACCACTTGGCTGTTTATAACCGCTTCCCATGCAGTATTTGAATTTCTAAGTGCAACGTCCATTGTTGGCGGGGCCTGTTTTCGCGCCTCAGTTGCGCAGTTTACTCTGAAGGAGACAGCAGACATTCGCTCCGGTTGGGCCCTATCTGTGTTTTACACTATCCGGATTGGTGTCGATTCATTTGGCAGTTCTCTGGGGGCAGGTAGGCACCACAGCAGAGCTGTGGCGAGGTGCAGGAGTCATTATTTAGAAAATTGTATTATTTTTCTTATTTGATGTTCCTGTAGAGAGTAAATTCAATATTTGCATGTGAATGCAATAATTTTTAGAAACATTATATATCCATACATAGGTTTTTAAATGCTCATAGACGTTTTGAAGCATATTTGAGGAAAAAATGTGTGCTTTTATTTCTTATAGGCACAGTACTCGTTTTTTGCAAAATCGTTTTTTGTTAATTAATAAACTATTTACCAACTGTTGTGGTTATTACTACTTTGTTCAACATGTCTGACATTGAGGAAACTCATTGTTATATATGTTTAGAAGCCATTTTGGAACCCCCTCTTACTTTGTGTACCTCTTGTACTGATAGAGCCTTACAATGTAAGGAACATATTTTAGGAAATTAAAGTGTGTCTAAGGATGATTCTCAGTCTAAAGAGAATCAGGAAATGCCATGTAATTTTCCTCAAGTGTCCCAACTTTTAACACCCACACAAGTGACACCTAGTACATCTAGTGCGTCTAATTCTTTTACTTTGCAAGATATAGCTACAGTTATGTCAACTACTCTCAATTAGGTATTTTCTAAACTGCCAGTTTTGCAGGGTAAACGCAGTAGGCCAGGTATTAATGTAAATACTGAACCCTCTGATGCTTTATTAACTATTTCCAATGTACCCTCACAATGCTCTGAATTGGGGGTTAGGGAATTATTGTCTGAAGGTGAAATTTCAGATTCAGAAAATATTTTACCTCAGACAGATTCGGACTTTAAATTTAAACTTGAACACCTTCGTACAGTGGGGGAAAAAAGTATTTAGTCAGGCACCAATTGTGCAAGTTCTCCCACTTAAGAAGATGAGAGAGGCCTGTAATTTTCATCATAGGTATACCTCAACTATGAGAGACAAAATGTGGAAACAAATCCAGACATTCACATTGTCTGAATTGGAAAGAATTTATTTGCAGATTATGGTGGAAAATAAGTATTTGGTCACCTACAAACAAGCAAGATTTCTGGCTCTCACATACCTGTATCTTCTTCTTTAAGAGGCTCATCTGTCTTCCACTCATTACCTGTATTAATGGCACCTGTTTGAACTTGTTATCAGTATAAAAGACACCTGTCCACAACCTCAAACAGTCACACTCTAAACTCCACTATGGTGAAGACCAAAGAGCTGTCGAAGGACACCAGAAACAAAATTGTAGACCTGCACCAGGCTGGGAAGACTGAACCTGCAATAGGCAAGCAGCTTGGTGTGAAGAAATCAACTGTTGGAGCAATAATTAGAAAATGGAAGACATACAAGACCACTGATAATCTCCCTCGATCTGGGGCTCCACGCAAGATCTCACCCTGTGGGGTCAAAATGATCACATGAACAGTGAGCAAACATCCCAGAACCACACAGGGTGCCTAGTGAATGACCTGCAGAGAGCTGGACCAACGTAACAGAGGCTACCATCAGTAACACACTACGCTGCCAGGGACTCAGATCCTGCAGTGCCAGACATGTCCCCCTGCTTAAGCCAGTACATGTCCTGGCCCGTCTGACGTATGCTAGAGAGCATTTGGATGATCCAGAAGCAGATTGGGAGAATGTCATATGGTCAGATGAAACCAAAGTAGAACTGTTTGGTAGAAACACAACTTGTCGTGTTTGGAGGAGAGAGAACACCATACCTACTGTGAAGCATGGGGGTGGCAACATCATGCTTTGGGGCTGTTTCTCTGCAAAGGGAACAGGACGACTGATCTGTGTACATGAAAGAATGAATGGGGTCATGTATCGTGAGATTTTGAGTGCAAACCTCCTTCCATCAGCAAGGGCATTGAAGATGAAATGTGGCTGAGTTTTTCAGCATGACAATGATCTCAAACACACCGCCCGGGCAACGAAGGAGTGGCTTCGTAAGAAGCATTTCAAGGTCCTGGAGTGGCCTAGCCAGTCTCCAGATCTCAACCCCATAGAAAACCTTTGGAGGGAGTTGAAAGTCCGTGTTGCCCAGCAACAGCCCCAAAACATCACTGCTCTAGAGGAGATCTGCATGCAGGAATGGGCCAACATACCAGCAGCAGTGTGTGACAACCTTGTGAAGACTTACAGAAAATGTTTGACCTCTGTCATTGCCAACAAAGGATATATAACAAAGTATTGAGATTAACTTTTGATATTGATCAAATACTTATTTTCCACCATAATATGCAAATACATTCTCTCCAATTCAGACAATGTGATTGTCTGGATTTGTTTCCACATTTTGTCTCTCATAGTTGAGGTATACCTATGATGTAAATTACAGGCCTCTCTCATCTTCTTAAGTGGGAGAACTTGCACAATTGGTGGCTGACTAAATACTTTTTTTTCCCCCACTGTATGTTACTCAGGGAGGTCCTAGCAACTCTGGATGATTGTGAACCCATTACAATTCCTCCAGAAAAAGTGTGTAAGATGGATAAATATCTAGAGGTTCCTACTTACACTGCTGTTTTTCCGATTCCCAAAAGAATTTCGGAAATTGTTAGAAAGGAATGGGATATACCAGGTATACCGTTCTCTCCCCCTCCTAATTTTAAGAAAATGTTTCCCATATCAGATACCATTAAGGACTCTTGGCAAACGGTCCCTAAGGTGGAGGGAACAATATCTACTCTAGCTAAACGTACAACTATACCTATTGAAGATAGTTGTGCTTTCAAAGACCCTATGGATAAAAAATTAGAGGGTCTTCTAAAGAAATCATTTATTCACCAGGGTTTCTTGTTACAACCTGCTGCCTGCATTATTCCAGTAACTACGGTGGCAGCTTTTTGTTTTGATGCCCTTGAAGAGTCTCTGAAAGTAGAGACGCCCCTAGACGACATTTTAGACAGAATTAAAGCTCTCAAATTAGCTAATTCTTTTATCACTGATGCTGTTTTTCAGATTACTAAATTAGCAGCAAAAAATGCAGGTTTTGCAATATTGGCGTGCAGAGCGCTATGGTTAAAATCGTGGTCTGCTGATGTATCATCAAAGTCTAAACTGTTAACTATTCCTTTCAAGGGTAAAACTCTGTTTGGCCCTGAATTGAAGGAAATCATTTCGGACATTATTGGAGGTAAAGGCCATGCCCTACCTCAAGATAAACCTCTTAGGAAGGGTAAACAAAATAATTTTTGTTCCTTTCGAAATTTCAGAGGAGTACCCTCTGCATCCTCTTCCACCAATAAGCAGGAAGGAAATTTTGCTCAATCCAAGTCTGTCTGGAGACCTAATCAGACCTGGAATAAGGGTAAACAAACCAAAAAGCCAGCTGCTGCTACCAAGACAGCATGAAGGGGCAGCCCCCTGATCCGGGACCAGTTCTAGTAGGGGGCAGACGTTCTCTCTTTGCTCAGGCTTGGGCAAGGGATGTGCAGGATCCCTGGGCATTAGAAATTATTTCCCAGGGGTATCAACTGGAATTCAAACATTTTCCCCCAAGAGGGAGATTTCATCTTTCAGGTTTGTCTGTAGACCAGACAAAAAGAGAGGTGTTCTTACATTGTGTAAAAGACCTCTATTCCATGGGAGTAATTTGTCCAGTTCCAAAACTGGAACAGGGACAGGGGTTTTACGAAAACCTTTTCGTGGTTAAAAAAAGGAGGGAACTTTCAGACCTTTTTTGGATTTAAAGTTCCTGAACAAATTTCTCAGGGTCCCATCGTTTAAGATGGAGACTATTTGAACAATCTTACCAATGATCCAGGAGGGTCAATACATGACCACCGTGGACCTGAAGGATGTGTATCTTCACATTCCTATCCACAAAGATCATCATCAGTTTCTAAGGTTTGCCTTTCTGGAAAATCATTATCAGTTTGTGGCCCTTCCCTTTGGGTTGGCCACAGCTCCAAGAATCTTCACAAAGGTGCTAGGGTCCCTTCTGGCAGTCCTCAGGCCGTGGGGCATAGCAGTAACGCCCTATCTGGATGATATTTTGGTTCAGGCGTCAACTTATCATCTGACCAAATCTCACACAGACATTGTGCTGTCCTTTCTAAGAACTCATGGTTGGAAAGTGAATATAGAAAAGAGTTCACTTATTCCACAAACGAGAGATAGACTTGGTAGACATGAACATTTTTCTGATGGAGGTCAGAAAATCAAAAATTCTAAATACTTGCCGAGCTCTTCAGTCCATTCCTCGGCCATCAGTGGCACAGTGTATGGAAGTCATTGAATTAATGGTAGCAGCGATGGACATCATTCCGTTTGCTCACTTTCATCTCAGGCCACTGCAACTGTACATGCTCAGACAGTGGAATTGGGATTATTCAAATTTATCTCCTCAGATAAATCTGGATCAAGAGACCAGAGACTCTCTTCTTTGGTGGTTGTCACAGGATCATCTGTCCCAAGGAATGTTCTTCCGCAGACCATCATGGGTTATAGTGACAATGGACGCCAGCCTCTTGGGCTGGGGTGCAGTCTGGAATTCCCTGAAGGCTCAGGGAACTTGGACTCTGATGGAGTCTCAGTTGCCAATCAATATTCTGGAATATATCATTCATCAGGGGGGAACAAGAAGTTCTCTTGCGATGATAGAGGTATCAAAGATAATCCGATGGGCAGAGATTCACTCTTGCCATCTATCAGCAATCTATATCCCAGAAGTAGAGAACTGGGAGGCGGATTTTCTAAGTTGTCAGACTTTTCATCCGGGGGTGTGGGAACTCCATCCGGAGGTGTTTGCATCGTTGATTCATCAATGGGGCACACCGGAACTGGATCTGATGGCATCTCGACAGAATGCCAAACTTCCACGCTACGGGTCCAGGTCAAGGGATCCCCAGGCTGTACTGATAGATGCTCTAGCAGTACCTTGGTCGTTCAACCTGGCTTATGTGTTTCCACCATTTCCTCTACTGCCTGTGTGATTGCAAGAATCAAACAGGAGAGAGCTTCAGTAATTCTAATAGCGCCTGCATGGCCTCACAGGACTTGGTATGTGGATCTGGTGGACATGTCTTCTCTGCCACCGCAGAGACTACCATTGAGACAGGACCTTATAATTCAAGGTCCGTTCCAACATCCAAATCTAAATTCTCTGCAGCTGACTGCCTGGAGATTGAATGCTTGATTTTATCTAAGCGGGGATTCTCTGAGTCAGTCATTGATACTCTGATTCAGGCTCGCAAGCCTGTCACTATAAAGATTTATCATAAAATATGATGTAAATATCTTTACTGGTGTGAATCCAAGGGTTACTCATGGAGTAAGATTAGGATTCCTAGGATCTTGTCCTTTCTCCAAGAAGGATTGGAAAAAGGATTATCTGCTAATAAATTATTATTGATTATCTGCTCTAAAAGGACACATTTCTGCTTTGTCAATTTTATTACACAAACGTCTGGCGGATGTCCCAGACGTTCAGTCTTTTTGTCAGGCTTTAATCAGAATCAAGCCTGTGTTTAAATCTGTTGCTCCACCTTGGAGTCCGAACTTAGTTCTTAAGGTTCTTCAAGGGGTTCCGTTTGAACCCATGCATTCCAAAGATATTAAACTGTTATCTTGGAAAGTTTTATTTTAAGTTGCTATCTCTTCTGCTTGAAGAGTTTCTGAGCTTTCTGCTTTACAATGTGATTCGCCTTATCTTATTTTCCATTCTGATAAGGTGGTTTTATGCACTAAACCTGGATTCCTTCCTAAGGTTGTTTCAGGTAAGAATATTAATCAGGAAATTGTTGTTCCTTCCTTGTGTCCTAATCCTTCTTCTAAGAAGGAACGTCTATTACATAACTTGGATGTGATCCATGCTTTAAAGTTTTACTTACAAGCGACCAAGGATTTCAGACAAACATCCTCTCTTTTGTAGTTTATTCTGGAAAACGTAAGGGTCAAAAAGCTACGGCTACCTCGCTCTCTTTTTGGCTGAAAAGCATCATCCGTCTGGCATATGAGACTGCTGGACAGCAGCCTCCTGAAAAAATTACGGCTCATTCCACTAGAGCTGTGGCTTTTAAAAACAATGTTTCTGTTGAACAGATTTGTAAGGCTGCGACTTGGTCCCCCCTTCATACTTTTTCCAAATTTTCCAAATTTGATACTTTTGCTTCTTCTGAGGCTATTTTTGGGAGAAAGGTTCTTTAAGCAGTGGTGCCTTCTGTTTAGGTTCCTGTCTTGTCCCTCCCTTTCATCCGTGTCCTAAGCTTTGGTATTGGTATCCCACAAGTAAGGATGAAACCCGTGGACTCTGCATATCTTGTAAAAGAAAGGGAAATTTATGCTTACCTGATAAATTGATTTATTTTTACGATATGCCGAGTCCACGGCCCACCCTGTCATTTTAAGACAGGATTTATTTTATTTTTTCAAAACTACAGTCACCCCTGCACCTTTTAGCTTTTCCTTTCTCTTCCTATACCTTCGGTCGAATGACTGGGGGGAGGAGTTAGGGGAGGAGCTATGTAACACCTCTGCTGTGGTGCTCTTTGCCACTTCCTGTTAGCAGGAGGATAATATCCCACAAGTAAGGTTGAAACCCGTGGACTCTGCATATCGTAAAAGAAATCAATTTATCAGGTAAGCATAAATTTCCTTTTTGTTGTGCGGTATGGTGCGTTAAGCTCCATACCACACAAAACCCAAGGCCTGACTTCACGTGCTCGTGCACGGTGTCAGCAATAGACATCATTGGAGAGAAAGTGTTAGAAAAAAACTAGCACCTGCGATCGCAGAATGGCGATCGCCGTAAGGCAATACCCATTGATGTCTATGGAGAAAACAAAGTTATGTAAAAATCCACACCCTAACATAAAGCGCTAGTCTAAATACCCCTAATCCACCACCCCTTGACATCTCCAACACTAAATAAAGTTATTACCCCTAAACTGCCGCCCCTGCATCGCTAACACCTTAATAAACCTATTAACCTCTAAACCGCCGCCCCCCACATCGCTACTACTATAATAAAATGATTAACCCCTAAGCCACTGGCCCTCCACATTGCTACTACTATATTAAAACTATTAACCACTAAACCGCCGGCCCCCCACATCACTACTACTTTAATAAAACTATTAACCCCTAAACACTATCCCCTATACTTTAAATTAAATTTACAATATAACTATCTTAAAATAAAAAATAATAAATAAGAAGAGTATGGCATTGAGCAATGGTACTTTTTTATTGGACTAACTATACATTACCAGTAATACAGTAATATATAGTAAGCCCAATAAAAAAGTATCATTGCTCAATGCAATACTCTTGTTATTTTGATATCTAAATCTCTGGACTAACACGGATACTCCAATCAACGTGACTATTAAAATAAATAAAAACTAACCTGTGAAATAAAAAAAAACTAAGATTAAACTATTAATAAACCTAACATAACCTTTTTAATAAAATAAAAAAAATTAAAAATAAATAATTACAAAATTAAAAAAACAGTACGAAAAAATTAAAAAATCTATCATTACCAAAAAAAAACCTCTAAAATTACGAAAAATAAAAAAGACTAAGATTACAAAAAATAATAAACAAAATTATCCAAAATAATAAAAATTAAACCTAATCTAATAGCTCTATAAAAACAAAAAAGCCACACCATAATAAAAACACCCCCTAACCTAACAATAGCCCTTAAAAGGGCCTTTTGTAGGGCATTGGCCTAAGTTAAACAGCTCTTTAACCTACAAAAAATACAAATCCCCCCTAAAAGTAAACCCCCCAACCCAACCAACCCCCCAAAATAAAAAACCTAAGTCTAAAAAAAAACCTAAGATACCCATTGCCCCTAAAGGGGCATTTGTATGGTCATTGGCTCTTTTGTGCCCATTATAATAAAAAAAGCACATACAAATATCCCTTTAGGGGCAATGGGTAGCTTAGGTTTTTTTAGACTTAGTTTTTTTTATTTTGGAGAGTTGGTTGGATCGGGGGGTTTACTGTTAGGGAGGAACTTTGTAACTTTTTAGATAAAAGAGCTGATTGCTTCAGGGCAATGCTCTACAAAAGGCCCTTTTAAGGGCTATTGGTAGTTTATTGTTAGCTTAGGGGGTGTTATTATTTTGGGGTGGCTTTTTTGTTTTTATAGGGGTATTCGATTTGGTTTAATTTTTATTATTTTTGATAATTTAGTTTATTAGTTTTTGTAATCTTAGTGTTTTTTATTTTTCGTAGTTTTAGTGTTTGTTTTTTTGGTAATGTTAGGTTTTTTTATTTTTAGTAATTTTAGTGTTTGTTTGTTTTTGTAATATTAGTTTTTTTTTAATATTGTAATTAAGGTTTTTTATTTTTAGTTAATTTTATTTTTTCAAAATAGTTATGTTTGATATGAAGGTGAAGGACAGGACTTGTTACTTGAACTTTGTTAACGGATGTATTTAATAAAATTCACTGACTTATTGTCCTTAAAGGTACATGTCATCAAAAATGTTTCTATCATGATTCAGATAAAGCATGTTATGTTTCACTAAATGTGAAATCTAATTCTTGTTGTTGCTAATGAGTACTTGTAGCTACTATGGCTTTGTTAGAATAAAAGGTCAAACAAAATCATGATTCACTTACCCCTACAGGTGGCTTCTGAACCTGACCACTGTCCATCTGGCTTACAAAGACGAATCTTGCTTCCAACTAAATCATAGCCTGTGTTGCACCGGAATCCGCAAGCAGCGTCAAAATGATTGTTGCAGATGTCCTGGATAAAATTGCCATTCTCAGGCGGAAGTAGCACAGGACAGCGCACAACTAATGATGTTTGTAATGCAAAAAAGAAATGTTATGGGAGAATGAATTCCATTTCAAATGACTTAATAGACAACCTGGCCTAACTTAGGATAATATGCTAATGCTATGTATAAGCACTGCTTTCTAGCTCAGACTCATTCACTTAACTGAACAAATGTTTAGATCATTTTGTTGACTCAAGTACCATAAATCGATTTTGCTATGAGCTAAGTTAAAGGGTCACTGAACCAAAAAATTTTCTATTGTGATTCAGATAGAACATGCAATTTTAAGCAACTTTCTAATTTACTCCTATTATCAATTTTTTTTCATTCTCTTGGTATCTTTATTTGAAATGCAAGAATGTAAGTTTAGATGCCAGCCCATTTTTGGTGAACACACTGTGTTGTTCTTGTTGATTGGTGGGTAAATTCACCTACCAATAAACAAGTGCTTTCCATGGTTCTGAACCAAAAAATAGCTTAGATGCCTTCTTTTTCAAATAAAGAAAGCAAGAGAACGAAGAAAAATTGATAATAGGAGTAAATTAGAAAGTTGTTTAAAATTGCATGCTCTTTCTGAATCACGAAAGAAAAAATTTGGGTTCAGTGTCCCTTTAATCGAAAATAACTAATTTGCCGGGAAAGTAGATCATTATTGGGCTTAACCTTTAAAAGTGTAAATAACTGTAAATGTCTTAAGAGATAGTTGGAGTGTTTGATGAGATTAAAGCTGTACATATATCTTTTTAGAGACTAGCTTGTTTGACAGTTTCATATTCTTGATTATCGTCTGCACATCTGGGAAAGAAAACTCTTTGAAATGGGCTTTTTTTTTTAAGAGATGTTGAATTTTTGGGTTTTGTGTAAAACTGTGCTTGTTCCACACTCCCTAGAGATGCCAAAAAGCAAATTCTATAACCTGCAAATGCTGCAAAAAAATAGTTGACTTCGGAACTCTGCAGCTTTGTAAAAACCTAGGTTAAAGATGTTGCTTTTTGGCATTTAGTGAAGGTGGAATAAAGCATCATTTTTGCACAAAATCTGTTTAATGAAAAGTAAACTTTTTGCTGAATATATTTTAGTATCCTTGATTTAATTTTATTTTCCCCTTGTATCACTAATTGTAACATGATTTTATGATTTTTTTCTGATATCTACATATATTATTTTTCCAAATATTAATTTTGTGAACAAAAGGTAACGTTTATTCTTCTAAGCATTGTGCAGCCAATACCTTAAAATTTTGTAAAACTCAAAATTAAAAAGTTTTGAATAGAAGCATTTTTTTCAGTCTATGGGCTAGATTACGAGTTGAGTGCAATATTACGTTTACGCGAGCGCAATATTTGTGCGCCACTCAGTAATATCAGTGCACATAAATGTGCGCTGGTATTACAAGTGTGGTGAAATCCAAACGCAACCTCATGAGTGCACGCTTTAATAGGCTTCAATGGGGGCCTCTTTTTAAAGCTGATATACACGGCAAACCACCTAGTGCAGTGCAGAGGGTAAACTGCGTAGCGTTGGGCAGCAATAAATAAATATATATATATGTATAGGAATATAAACATATATATTTATGTGTTTATATGAGTATATACACATATTAACATATAAATATATATGTATATAAGCATAGGCATATATATTTAGTGAAAACACAGTCCCCATTCACCTCAATATAAAGGTAATTTAGGTGGCATTTTTTTCTTCAAAAAACCCACATCCCCTCACTTTAACCCCTCATAACAGCTTTGTACAAAAAAAAATGCTCATATTTATTTTCCATTGTTAAGTACTGTAATCTTTAGTTTTTTCTTTTTAACCAGAGGTCTGACCTCTGGTAAATTGTGCTAAGCACAAAGTGAAACCGCAAGCTCACGGGAGCATTAACCAGCCACTTATAATGACTGGTTAATTAACGTGCGCCTGTAAACGGCAAATTTGCCCCTTACAGGAGCACGTTAAGATAGCACTCCACTCATAATCTAGGCCTATGTGTATTAATAAAATATGTAGGTATGCTTAGTGCGCCTGTATTTAAGCACTGCACCTACTCAGAAAGCATATATATATATAAATAAAAAATAAAAAACTCTAGCGTATCTTTATTCTTTTTTTAAATGCTATTATTATTACTATTATCTGTTTAAACATCACATATTTATATTTGTTGTTGAATTACATAAAACTTAACATTGGTCTCAGGTCTGGAGATATTTTGGGCTAAAACACTTACCTTTACAGTTCTGACCGTCATATTCATATCCCTCCTTGCAAACACAGTCATCCACTGAGGTACTGCCTGGTGAAGAGGTGTGGTTTTCATCAGGACATGATGTGCAAGTGCTCACACCACCTGGGGAGCCTTCTGGCTTATATGTTCCTGATGGACAAGCTGAAAGATATAACAAAAAAATCATTAGTTTAGGGGCCATAAACTTGTCAAGGAGCCTTGCTTTAAAGGCAAGATCAGGTTCAAAATTCATTGATCATTGCTTCAGCTGTATTTTCCTTAGTGGGTGTGCTTGCCATAACATCTGTACTTGTATGGGGTGCTCAGCTTATAATATGCTGTGCTTCAATCACTAACTGCTTGCTATACAAAACACATTAACTACAACACATTTAAGAAAAATGCATGCAAAATGGTTTATGTAAATGTTTGTAATTGTAAAACATTTGCATGCCTGCACTTTTTATGGTGATTACGCTGGAGAGAACAAAGGGTGTCTGACTATGAGTTTTTTGGCCATCCTAGAAGTGTGGTCGGTAGTTTTTGTCTACACTTAGGGACAGCATGCGGAATTCACAAAGTCTTTATTGCCCCTGTAAAGTATCTTGTCTCACGGTAATGTCTGAAAGCTGACAAGGCATATGCTACAGTAAAAATGTTTTCTACAGAATTGCTCTCTATACAATTGTGAAGGCATTTTTCAGATGCCAGTATCGGTCACAATGGAAGTTGTTCTATTCCACAAGGTGAATGGTAATAAAATGCTTCTCTTTTAACTCCGGAGAGTGACTCCCAACTTGTGGCTGTGACAAGGAACAAGTGCAAGTCTTTATGAATTGTCCAATTTTCAAATTGCAATGTAGTGTCAAAACTTTTCCACTAGACATTTGTTTTATTAATGGGTTTTATTGCATATTAATCTTTTTTTATTTTACTAACATACTGCATAGTGTAATTAAAAAAAATGGAACCCCTGTTATATACCCTCTTCTTTGCTGTGTGTCCTATAAGAAAATGTGTCATTGACACAGGCCCAGTGTTAGGGTTTATAACCATGATGACACTTGTATTGGCCACATTCTTCTGTAAAATGTCTGACTGACAGGCAGACACTGTTTGAAGAAAATTAAGGTAAACAATCTCACTTTATTTTAGATAGTATATATATTTGTATTTCATTGCACAGCATTAGTGAGACAAAAAACAAGGTTTTATTAAATATAAATATATAAAGTGGAAAAGAGCAACATATTTATACATATTCTGGATTAAGACCATAGCAGATACTGTTGCAGTTAAGGAATACACCATAGTTGATGTCGATGGCAATTTAAACAACAGCAGTTTGGGTAATATATTAGGGGTGGATCACAAAAGCATTTTTTTTTTTCAATAGTATCAATTTATATTTTGATAGCGTTTCCACAATGATTATAAAATTATTGGATGCAAGGTTGCAGTAGTTTTATTAGTGTTGAATATAAAATATAAGGTTGGGACAACCTAATACTAGTAACACACAAAGGGGGGTAGTTATCAAGCCGTCTACTTTTCTTGCTTCGCCGGCCCAATACGCCCGCCTAAGCTCGCCTACCTTCGCCACCGCGGACCTGAAAAAATACGCCTAAGTTATCAAATAAAGCAGTCAAAAAGCCGCGGGGCGATGAGCAGCGGACTGTGACGGTTATCACTCATCCGATCTCGCTGCCCTTCGGCTTTTTCCCAGCTTTATTGCTAGCCTGTCACTAAGCACTCACACTAAACTACACTGTTCTATCCCTATACCGGCGCCCCCGGAGCCTCCCGCAACTCAATAAAGTTACTAATCCCTAAACCGCCGCTCCTAGACCCTGCCGCAACTCTTATAAATGTATTAACCCCTATCCTGCCCCCCCCATACCGTCGCCCTCTATAATAAAATTATTAACCCCTATCCTGCTGATCCCGCACCTCTCCGCAACTAAATAAATAGTTTAACCCCTAAACCGCCGCTCCATGAACCCGCCGCAACCTATATTAAACCTATTAACCCATATCCTGCCCCCCCTACACCGTTGCCACCTATAATAAATTTATTAACCCCTAATCTGCCCCCCACTACGCCGCCGCCACTGTAATAAAATTATTAACCCCTAAACCTAAGTCTAACCCTAACCCTAACGCCCCCCTAACTTAAATATTAATTAAATAAATCTAAATAAATTAACTCTTATTAAGTAAATGAATCCTATTTAAAACTAAATACTTACCTTTAAAATAAACCCAAATATAGCTACAATATAAATAATAATTATATTCTAGCTATCTTAGGATTTATATTTATTTTACAGGTACCTTTCAATTTATTTTAACCATGTACAATAACTATTAAATAGTTATTAACTATTTAATAGCTTACCTAGCTAAAATAAAGAGAAATGTACCTGTGAAATAAATCTTAACCTAAGTTACAATTACACCTAACACTACACTATACTTTAATAAATTATTCCTATTTAAAAATAAATACCTACCTGTAAAATAAACCCTAAGATAGCTACAATGTAATTAATAATTATATTATAGCTATCTTAGGATTTATATTTATTTTACAGGTAACTTTGTATTTATTTTAGCTAGTTAGAATAGTTATTAAATAGTTATTAACTATTTAATAACTACATAGCTAAAAGAAATACAAAATTACCTGTAAAATAAATCATAACTTAAGTTACAATTAAACCTAATACTACACTATCATTAAATTAATTAAATAAATTAACTACAAATAACTACAATTAAATACAATTACATAAACTAACTAAAGTACAAAAAATAAAAAAAGCTAAGTTGCAAAAAATAAAAAAATAAGTTACAAACATGTTACAAATATTACAACAATTTTAAGCTACTTACACCTAATCTAAGCCCCCTAATAAAATAACAAACCCCCCCAAAATAAAAAAATGCCCTACCCTATTCTAAATTAAATAAATTTCAAAGCTCTTTTACCTTACCAGCCCTTAAAAGGGCCATTTGTGGGGGCATGCCCCAAAGAAAACAGCTCTTTTGCCTGTAAAAGAAAAATACAACCCCCCCAACATTAAAACCCACCACCCAAATACCCCTAATCTAACCCAAACCCCCCTTACAAAAACCTAACACTAATCCCCTGAAGATCATCCTACCTTGAGTCGTCTTCACTCAGCCGAGCCACCGATGGAACTGAAGAGGACATCCGGAGCGGAAGAAGTTAATCCTCCAAGCGGCGCTGAAGAAATCTTCCATCCGATGAAGTCATCATCCAGGCGGCGCTGAAGAAAAGTCTTCGATCCGTCCGATGTCATCTTCCAAGAGGCGCTGAAGAGGTCTTCTATCCGGGCGAAGTCATCTTCCAAGCCGGGTCTTGAATCTTCCTTCCGCCGACGCGGAACCACCTTCTTCACCGACGGACTACGACGAATGACGGCTGCTTTAAGGGACGTCATCCAAGATGGCGTCCCCTCAATTCCGATTGGCTGATAGGATTCTATCAGCCAATCGGAATTAAGGTAGGAAAATCTGATTGGCTGATGGAATCAGCCAATCAGATTCAAGTTCAATCCGATTGGCTGATCCAATCAGCCAATCAGATTGAGCTCGCATTCTATTGGCTGATCGGAACAGTCAATAGAATGCGAGCTCAATCTGATTGGCTGATTCCATCAGCCAATCAGATTTTTCCTACCTTAATTCCGATTGGCTGATAGAATCCTATCAGCCAATCGGAATTGAGGGGACGCCATCTTGGATGACGTCCCTTAAAGGAGCCGTCATTCGTCGTAGTCCGTCGGTGAAGAAGGTGGTTCCCGCGTCGGCGGAAGGAAGATTCAAGACCCGGCTTGGAAGATGACTTCGCCCGGATAGAAGACCTCTTCAGCGCCTCTTTGAAGATGACATCGGACGGATCGAAGACTTTTCTTCAGCGCCGCCTGGATGATGACTTCATCGGATGGAAGATTTCTTCAGCACCGCTTGGAGGATTAACTTCTTCCGCTCCGGATGTCCTCTTCAGTTCCATCGGTGGCTCGGCTGAGTGAAGACGACTCAAGGTAGGATGATCTTCAGGGGATTAGTGTTAGGTTTTTGTAAGGGGGGTTTGGGTTAGATTAGGGGTATGTGGGTGGTGGGTTTTAATGTTGGGGGGGGGGTTGTATTTTTCTTTTACAGGCAAAAGAGCTGTTTTCTTTGGGGCATGCCCCCACAAATGGCCCTTTTAAGGGCTGGTAAGGTAAAAGAGCTTTGAAATTTATTTAATTTAGAATAGGGTAGGGCATTTTTTTATTTTGGGGGGTTTGTTATTTTATTAGGGGCTTAGATTAGGTGTAAGTAGCTTAAAATTGTTGTAATATTTGTAACATGTTTGTAACTTATTTTTTTATTTTTTGTAACTTAGCTTTTTTTATTTTTTGTACTTTAGTTAGTTTATGTAATTGTATTTAATTGTAGTTATTTGTAGGTAGTTTATTTAATTAATTTAATGATAGTGTAGTATTAGGTTTAATTGTAACTTAAGTTAGGATTTATTTTACAGGTAATTTTGTATTTCTTTTAGCTATGTAGTTATTAAATAGTTAATAACTATTTAATAACTATTCTAACTAGCTAAAATAAATACAAAGTTACCTGTAAAATAAATATAAATCCTAAGATAGCTATAATATAATTATTAATTATATTGTAGCTATCTTAGGGTTTATTTTACAGGTAGGTATTTATTTTTAAATAGGAATAATTTATTAAAGTATAGTGTAGTGTTAGGTGTAATTGTAACTTAGGTTAGGATTTATTTCACAGGTACATTTCTCTTTATTTTAACCATGTACAATAACTATTAAATAGTTATTAACTATTTAATAGCTTACCTAGCTAAAATAAATTGAAAGTTGCCTGTAAAATAAAAATAAATCCTAAGATAGCTAGAATATAATTATTATTTATATTGTAGCTATATTAGGGTTTATTTTAAAGGTAAGTATTTAGTTTTAAATAGGATTCATTTACTTAATAAGAGTTAATTTATTTAGATTTATTTAATTAATATTTAAGTTAGGGGGGCGTTAGGGTTAGGGTTAGACTTAGGTTTAGGGGTTAATAATTTTATGACAGTGGCGGCGGCGTAGTGGGGGGCAGGATAGGGGTTAATAAATTTATTATAGGTGGCGACGGTGTAGGGGGGGCAGATTAGGGGTTAATAAATTTATTATAGGTGGCGACGGTGTAGGGGGGGCAGGATAGGGGTTAATACATTTAATATAGGTTGCGGCGGGTTCAGGGAGCGGCGGTTTAGGGGTTAATACATTTATTATAGTTGCGGTGGGCTCCGGGAGTGGCGGTTTAGGGGTTAATATGTATAGAGTAGCTTGCGGTGGGCTCCGGGAGCGGCGGTTTAGGGGGTAATAACTTTATTTAGTTGCGGCGGTGTAGGGGGGGGCAGATTAGTGGTGTTTAGACTCGGGGTACATGTTAGGGTGTTAGGTGCAGACATCTCCCATAGAAATCAATGGGATGTCTGTCAGCAGCGAACTTGTACTTTCGCTATGGTCAGACTCCCATTGATTCCTATGGGATCCGCCGCCTCCAGGCTGGTGGATTGAAAACCAGGTACGCTGGGCCGTAAAAGTGCCGAGCGTACCTGCTAGTTTTTTGATAGCTAGCAAAAGTAGTGAGAATGTGCCGCACTTGTGTGCGGAACATCTGGAGTGACGTAAGAATCGATCTGTGTCGGACTGAGTCCGGCGGATCGATGCTTACGTCACAAAATTCTACTTTTGCCGGTCTCGAGCCTTTGATAACTAAGGCGAATCAGCCTCGCCACAAATACGCTGCGGAATTCCAGCGTATTTGAGGTTGACGGCTTGATAACTAGGCCCCAAAGTGCCATTAGAATGATGATGGATAAATGCAGGCTGACTCCAGCATAGTTTTAATGTATTTATCCATTTTTTCACCATTGAAAAAAGTTTTTTTTTTTAAGCACTAATCACACCCAGTGAAATAAAATGTTCTCCACCCACAATTTGCCTTATTTGGAGGAGCCAATCTGGGATTTACTCCACAGACAACAAGGCTCACCACATTCATAAAGTTACTTTACAGTTGTTATTTGATAAAGCCAATTAGGGAACGATATATAGCAGAATAAGACTTGAGAAGTCAGCAAAGTGCATTTCATGTTTAGAGAATAAGAAATTGCTCAATTTTCAGAGCTAAATTACATGAAATTCATGCAAAATAAATAATGAAAATATATTGCAAAGTTGTTTTAGTACGTATAACTAAATATTGTATATACAAATCTCAAGGTGTTTACTGTCCCTTTAAGCCCTAAATGATCAACAATGTATTAACAAGTATGAAGTGAATGAAGGGATAGGTTCCTGTAATTCCCTTAGATTATTTAAAGTATAAAGAGAAAAAAACAAACAGATTTTTATCAGTTCCATGACCAAAATATGATGCAGATTGAGTTATGAAAGCCTTCCAATGTTAATGAAAAACAAAGAAAAATGTTAAAATAAATATCATAAAAAGAAGATAAAAATATCTCTTTTTTTAAACCAGACTAAATGGAAATCAGATTATTCATGTTCAAGGCTCTATGTAAATAACATACTTCGTACATTAATGGATAAAATAGTTTATCAGATTTATTAACATTATTTTCATTCCTTTTGTAACTGTAATCATCTAATTGAAAACATATTCAAAATTTTCAGAATTAGATTAACCAGTCAAAGAACATTACTTCCAGACATTTATGTGCCTAGTAGTTCATTTTGTTATACGCCAGTTATGATATTCTGATTTTACTTAGTTACAGACTACAGGACCATTATAGCTTTGATCTCATTCATTTAGCATTTCTAACCAAGCAATCTGCTCTAAACTCTTATTTAATGTGAGTTTGTCTGAGGTCTGGTATAACATACATTCTATAGTGCTGTAGTGCTGGTATTACTCTACTTCATTATGACAAAATATTCAAATCTAAATACTGATTTTGGAAATTATTTTGTATATCTAATTTGATTACAGTATATTTGAGATGTACAGTTTTGGGTACTCGCCAGGCTGACAGACAAACTGAATTGTTGTGTGATGTTAAAAATGATCCCGATTGGTACATATGGATCCTATAAATTAATATATTTGCCCTAGAGAAACCATAAATCAGCTTTAATATTTATATTATTAAAATTGTGTATGTTAAAACAGGAATTGAAGAACTCTGAACATTTAAAAAAACAAAGTGTTAAACTGAGGGTTTTTTTTGGTGCGTGGTTTAAGTAAAATCATATTTCTTTTGAAGATTGTATTTACATTAGACTAAGACTCTGTATTATATCAGTATGATCACTTGTCCCTTTGGACAACACAGATTTAAATGGAGGAGGTGGTGGGTGACATTACAGAGTCCCTATCCCCCCTCCCCTTTATGCTCAGTAAGTGAGGTCCTTTATTTAAAAGGTAATATTTTATCTTTAATTATAACTGCCTTCCCCAATTAAGGAAATGTTGTAATAAGTGCTAGGTATGTCTTATAGAGCCCTATTTTCCTTTGTAAATCACAGAGGTGCATGTGTCCCCATTTTCAAGGGGAAATTACTCCTTAAAGGGCCACTGTAAGTAAATATTTTCTATGCCTGTTACTAACTAACTATTCCAAATACACTTTTTATCAATAGCATTTCATTAACATATCTCTACCGTATATCAGAAATCTTGTCTGCAAATTTAATTGTTTTCCAAACCCACTCCGTGGGTATCCTTTGCTCTGTACCAATCCGTTTACAATACCTAGGTTTCAAAATGGCGCTTTAAACACAAAGTTATTGGTTTAAGTATTTTGAACATGCAGTGCTGAAAATAGTGGGCAGGATAACGTGACATCATCGGCGAATAAAATATATAACTTTTAGAACGTTATGAAACTTCGTTTTGGAGAAAATATAGGTCAGTAGGTTTTAATTAATGTTTATTAACTTTAATATGTTTGTTGTTTAGCTTAAAAATTATAACAGAAAGTAATCCTTTAAGTTAATGTTACTTTTAGGTGACTGTTTTTTATCTCCTAAAACCCCATGTTCCTTAAAGACAGAATCAACTTAAAAACTTAAATAAACTTATAAACAAGCAAAACCTCATATCAAATAAATTACCCTCTTTCAAATAAGAAATTTGAAGCCCCTCTAGGTATTAACAATTGCAAAGGAATTACAGTCAAATGTTTACTAGATGATTAGGTCCATTATCTTAATTACTACGAACCAGAAATTCCTACACTAGATCCTCACAAACTAGAAAATCATCCCAATGTAAAGAAATTGAGCAAACTCTTGCCCAACTTATTTGACACTAAATCCAAAATTTGTCTTTCATGATTCAGGTAGACAATACAATTTTAAACAACATTTCAATTTACTTCTATTATCTCATTTGTTTCATTCTTTAGATATCATTTGTTGAAGAAATAGCAATGCACATGGATGAGCTAATCACACAATGCATCTTAGTGCAGCCACCAATCAGTAGCTACTAAGCCTATCTAGATGTGCTTTCCAGCAAAGGATATCAAGAGAATGACGCAACTTAGATGATAGACGTAAATTAGAAAGTTGCTTAAAATTGCATGCTAGTTCTAAATCATGAAAGAAAAAAAATCTGTGTTTCATGTCCCTTTAATTTAAAAAACTGTGTGGAAGAATGACATGATTGAGGGTAGTGAGCAATTTGGCATGACAGCCAAATGTTTTACGATACACAGCTTGGGATAAAGAGTAAACATTATACAATTTTTGGAAAAGGCGGTATGGACAGAAAACATTGTATTGTGGTACCTAAGACCACTAAATACAGAACAGTAGAATTACACAGTTAACATGTGCATAATAAAATACAATGCAATAACACTTACTCTGAATTTCAAATAAGCAGTAGATTTTTTTTCTGAAAAATGTATTTTCCCCCATTTGCTGCCCCCCTGTATCATGTGACAGCAATCAGCCAATAACAGACTAGTATATGTATACCCTGTGAACTTGTGCACATGCTCAGTAGGAGCTGGTGCCTCAGAAAGTGTGTGTATAAAAATATTGTGCAAAATGTGTTAATAGAAGTAAATTGGAAAGTCTCTTACAACTGCATGCTCTATCTGATTTGTGAAAGTCTAATCTTGACTTTATTGTGCATTGAAACAACATGAAACATTATTAAACATAATTAGAACACATGGGGGCCCATTTATCAAGTTCCGTATGGAGCTTGAAGGCCCGTGTTTCTGGCGAGCCTTCAGGCTCACCAGAAACACAAGTTATGGAGCAGCGGTCTAAAGACCGCTGCTACATAACCTGTCCGCCTGCTCTGAGGAGGCGGACAGCGATCGCCAGAAATCAACCCGATCGAATACGATTGGGTTGATTGACACCCCCTGCTAGCAGCCGATTGGCTGCGAATCTGCAGGGGGCGGCGTTGCACCAGCAGTTCACAAGAACTGCTGGTGCAATGCTGAATGCGGAGAGCGTAATGCTGTCCGCATTCAGCGATGTCTGTCGGACATAATCTGATAATCGGATCATGTCGGACAGACATTTGATAAATAGGCCCCTATGTGTTGATTTTATTCTACTTAAAAAGTATATTATTTTTTACAGATTTATTTTTCTATTCAGAAATCTGGGATGTTTTCTTTCCAGCTGGAAAGCTTATCACAATGTATTTACACAACAATCAATAGCTAAAAACATACAAATATAAAAAAAACAATAAGGACCAAACATCTCCTAATACATCTGTATTCCTAATATTTAGCATTTGTCCGCTACAAACAAAATGTAAACTGTTGAAGGAATATGGATTCAACATATCAGAAAATGTTTATATTTGAAAGTAGATTAATCATACTCTGTTAAATAGTCATAGAATAATGTAACACAAATCACAAGATCCCGTACCATAAACTAAGAATTAAATGGCTGTCTTTTTACTACATATCTGTAGAAAGGGCTAAGCACTAAACTAAATGGCATGCTCGGATATGTTTCTCTTTTTATTCATTATAAAATAAGAATTATCATTAACTAAACAAAAATGAAACTATGCTATTTAACAAGGTATACTTAAAGTGATGGTAAATCCAAGCATTTGTGAAACGCTAGGATTTACCATTGGAACAAATTAAGGGGGCTATTTGATCAGAGGTGGAAACGTCACCTCAGAGCAAAATAGTGTTCTGCTGTCGGCTTCCTGAGCAGCTCAGTGAGTTGAAAGCTTCAAACAAATAAAGGAACCTAATATTAAAGGGACATGAAACCCAAAATGTTTCTTTCATGATTCAGATAGTTATCAATTTTGCTTCATTCTCTTGGTATCTTTTATTGAAGATGCAGCAATGTACTCCTGGGAGCTAGCTGCACTCATTTATAAGCCAATGAAAATGGGAATACGAGTTCAGCCACCAATCAGCAGCTAGCTACAAGCTGTTGAGCCTATCTAGATTTGCTTTTCAACAAAGGATATCAAGAGAATGAAACAAATTAGATAATAAATTTGAAAGCTGTTTAAAATCATATGCTCTAAATGAAGCATGAAAGATTGTTTTGGGGTTTCATGTCCCTTTAAAATATTTTTTTATATTGATATATAATTTTTCAACACTCGAAATACTGCCTTGTTTGTGTGGCAGAACCCCTCACAGCAGCATCAGGCAGATTGTTTTTATAAAGGCACCATACATCCCAAATTCATAAATGACTCCCTTTCACAGTATGAAAATTATTATCAATAGTGTGATCTGGGGAAGACCTAAAAAAACAGTGTATTACTCATCAGGCTCAATAGACTAAGCACAACATAAGCCTCTTTGGTCTTCTGTATAAGCAGAGAGATTGGAGGAAATACAAAAGTAAGTCTGAATCTCTAAGGAATTATCACTACATTTTTATCACATGCATGAACATTCCAGTAAGCAATTTCTAGACTTATCTCATAGGAAATAATGGCAGAATACAAGGGGGCTTATCTATCAAGCTCCGAAATGGGCTTGACGGCCCGTGTTTCTGGTGAGTCTTCAGACTCGCCAGAAACAGCAGTTATGAAGCAGCGGTCACAAAAACCGCTGCTCCATAACCCTGTCCGTCTGCTCTGAGCAGGTGGACAGGAATCGCAACAATTCAACAACCCGATCGAGTACGATCGGGTTGATTGACACCCCCTGATTGCGGCCGATTGGCCGCGAGTCAGCAGGGGGCGGCGTTGCACCAGCAGCTCTTGTGAGCTGCTGGTGCAATGTTAAATGCGGAGAGCGTATTGCTCTCCAGATTCAGCGATGTCTTGCGGACCTGATCCGCACTGTCGGATCAGGACCGCGAGACATTTCTTAAATATGCCTCAAGGTCTCTATATTGTGCAGTTGTATTGAATTGCTTTACATATTGATGCCTTCTTCAGAGCAACAAATATTTTAAATAGAATTTTAGGCTTCTCCTTGAACTGTAACAAGAACACAACATTCTGATGCACAATGCCTTTCCCAAATCCTTTGGAACATGGGCAAGCAAGGACCTAAACCATTTAGCAGTTCTGAAAAAGCCTTAATCTGTCTCATAGAAAAGTGCTTGAACTTGGAATTTATACATTCGAATAGCTCCTTAAAAAAAGGACAAATGTAAGCTCTGAGTGAGTGTTTCCTAAGGCTCACTGTTATTCAAACCTTGTTAAAGATGTTGTAGCTGTAGATTACTTAGGTTTTAGATTATTACTTTTGAGGAATCTTATCTAACAGTAGATAAGGTGGCATTATATGTTTTATTATGTTGTACTTGCAATCTTACTATATTTTGTTTCTTTACTTGCAATACGTAAATCTGATCATTTACAAAAACTCATGTAATTCTCTGCTAATACAACATTGTGGTTTAGTCCAAATGTGTGTCTTTGGCATTGTGTTTGTACATGTCTGTTTGTTATTGTGATAAGATGCCCATAGACATATAGGCCCATTAAGGTAGTCTGTTTGCACATTTTTGTACACTACGGGCCGATTTATTAAAGGCTGAATGGCCCTGAATACATCTGATTCTGCGCAAAACTTCAGGCTCGCCAGAAACAGGAGTTATGAAGCAGCGGTCTTAAGCCTCTGAGGCTGCGGACAGCAATCTGCCCGATCCTATACGATCGGGTTGACTGACACCCCTGCTAGCGGCCAATTGGCCACAAATCTGCAGGGCACGTCATTGCACAAGCAGTTCACCAGAACTGCTTGTGCAATGTTAAATGCCGACAGAGTATGCTCTCGGAATTTAGTGATGCAGGGCGGACATTATTCGATACAGTGAATCATGGCTGCCCAGTGTATGATAAATCTACTCCTATAACTTTAAAATACTTGGGTTTCTATGATGTAGCATGGCTAATTAAATATTTCCTTATATGTAAAAAATACAGGATTTGTTTGTTCAGTATTGTAGCTATTAATTGTAAAACAAGTATTCTGTTTAATATTTAGGTATAAATTAGAAAAATATTATTCACAATGAATAATCTAAAATAAACATAATCTTTCATTTTTATTTTCTCCCACACATTTTCTAACCTACTGTGATGCCAAATATACTTTTTAATATTTTTGAATATAAATCATTGATACATTGTCCAATGACAAGGGAAATACATTATTTTGATATAACTGTCAGCTGTATCATTCTAAAAACATTACTTTGGTATTTTAATAAACCATTATGTACTAGAAAAAAATGTTTAAACAATTTTATTCAATGGACTTATTAAATGAAAACATATTTGTTGTAATTAAAGTTTTTGATAAATTGATAATAAACACTGATAAGAACACACTATATTATGACCAAACTTTTTATTTGATCAAACATTCAGGGGGATATGTATCAAGCTGTCAACTATGTCGCATTTGCCGGCATCAATGCACTCGCCTAACATCGCGGCCGCGGACCTCAATAGGCTCTCTTTATTTATAAAAAAAGTCGGCAAAAAGACGCGCATCAAGTATGGGATGATGAGCAACGGACTGTTGTTAACTAGCAGTCATCGATCTTGCGTCTTTTCAGCTTTTTCCCAACTTTATTTATACCCTGTCACTAAACGCAGCCACTATACTAAAATGTTTAACCCCTATCCTGCCGCTCCATGACATCACTGCAACCTAAATAAAGTTATTAACCCCTATCCCGCCGCTCCCCGACATTGCCGCAACCTAAATAAAGTTATTAACCCCTATCCCAACGCTCCCCGACATCGTTGCAACCTAAATAAAGTTATTAACCCCATCCAGCCGCTCCCGACACCGCCGCCACTAAAAAAACATATTAACCCCTAAACTTCTGGCCTTCCACATCACTACTACTAACTAAACCTATTAACCCCTAAACCGTCAGCCCTCCACATCGCCAAAAACTAAACTAAGCTATTAACCTCTAATTCTAACAACCCCTAGCTTTAAATTAAAATTACAAAATCCCTATCTTAATATAAATTAAAACTTACCTGTAGAATTAAAATTATTAATTAACTTACCCTAACTATTATACTACACTTAAATTAAACTACCAATTAAATAAAATAAATTACATATTTAAAAAAAACTAGCCCTACTCAAATTATTTAAATATACTATAAAACATTATTAAAAGTACTAAGTTACAGAACAAAACAAACACTAACGGCTAGATTTAGAGTTTTGTCGGTAACGACCCGCGTAGCTAACGCTGGCTTTTTTTTCCCCGCACCTTTTAAATACCGTTGGTATTGAGAGTTCACAGAATGGCTGTGTTAGGCTCCAAAAAAGGAGAGTAGAGCATAATTTACCGCCACTGCAACTCTCAATACCAGCGGTGCTTACGAATGTGGCCAGCTTCAAAAACGTGCTCGTGCACGATTCCCCCATAGGAAACAATGGGGCAGTTTGAGCTAAAAAAACACCTGCAAAAAAGCAGCGTTCAGCTACTAACGCAGCCCCATTGTTTCCTATGGGGAAACATTTTCTAAGTCTGCACCTAACACTCTAACATGTACCCTGAGTCTAAACACCCCTAACCTTACACTTATTAACCCTTAATCTGCCGCCCCTGCTATCGCTGACCCCTGCATATTTTTTTAACCCCTAATCTGCCGCTCCGTACACCGCCGCAACCTACATTATCCCTATGTACCCCTAATCTGCTGCCCCTAACACTGCCGACCCCTATATTATATTTATTAACCCCTAATCCCCAACGTCGCCTCCACCTACCTACAATTATTAACCCCTAATCTGCCGACCGGACCTCGCCGCTACTCTAATAAATGTATTAACCCCTACAGCTAAGTCTAACCCTAACCCTAACACCCCCCTAAGTTAAATATAATTTAAATCTAACAAAATAAATTAACTCTTATTAAATAAATTATTCCTATTTAAAGCTAAATACTTACCTGTAAAATAAATCCTAATATAGCTACAATATAAATTATAATTATATTGTAGCTATTTTAGGATTAATATTTATTTTACAGGCAACTTTGTATTTATTTTAACCAGGTACAATAGCTATTAAATAGTTAAGAACTATTTAATAGTTACCTAGTTAAAATAATTACAAAATTACCTGTAAAATAAATCCTAACCTAAGTTACAATTAAACCTAACACTACACTATCAATAAATTAATTAAATTAAAAAAACCTACAATTATCTACAATTAAACCTAACACTACACTATCAATAAATTAATTAAATAGAATACCTACAAATAAATACAATTAAATAAACTAACTAAAGTACAAAAAATCAAAAATAACTAAGTTACAAAAAATAAAAAAATATTTACAAACATTAGAAAAATATTACAACAATTTTAAGCTAATTACACCTACTCTAAGCCCCCTAATAAAATAACAAAGCCCCCCAAAATAAAAAAATGCCCTACCCTATTCTAAAATAAAAATAGAAAAGCTCTTTTACCTTACCAGCCATTAAAAGGGCCTTTTGTGGGGCATGCCCCAAAGAATTCAGCTCTTTTGCCTGGAAAAAAAACATAAAATACCCCCCCCAACATTACAACACACCACCCACATACCCCTAATCTAACCCAAACCCCCCTTAAATAAACCTAACACTAAGCCCCTGAAGATCTTCCTACCTTATCTTCACCATGCCGGGTATCACCGATCGGTCCAGGCTCCGAAGTCTTGATCCAAGCCCAAGCGGAGGCTGAAGACGTCCATCCTCCGGCTGAAGACGTCCATCCTCCGGCTGAAGTCTTGATCCAAGCCCAAGCGGGGGCTGAAGACGTCCATTCTCCGGCTGAAGTCTTGATCCAAGTGGCGGCTGAAGAGGTCCATCATCGGGCAGAAGTCTTCATCCTATCCGGGCAGAAGAGGAGATCCAGACTGGTAGACATCTTCATAAAAGCGGCATCTTCTATCTTCTTCCATCAGACGACGAGCGGCTCCATCTTCAAGACCTCCGGCGCGGATCCATCCTCTTCTTCCGATGTCCTAACACAGAATGAAGGTTCCTTTAAGGGACATCATCCAAGATGGCGTCCCTCGAATTCAGATTGGCTGATAGGATTCTATCAGCCAATCGAAATTAAGGTACGAAAATTCTGATTGGCTGATGGAATCAGCCAATCAGATTCAAGTTCAATCCGATTGGCTGATCCAATCAGCCAATCAGATTGAGCTCGCATTCTATTGGCTGTTCCGATCAGCCAATAGAATGCAAGCTCAATCTGATTGGCGTGATGGACCTGCTCCAGAGGTCTTGAAGATGGAGCCGCTCGTCGTCGGATGGAAGAAGATAGAAGATGCCACTTGGATGAAGATGTCTACCGGTCCGGATCTCCTCTTCTGCCCGGATAGGATGAAGACTTCTGCCCGATGATGGACTTCTTCAGCCGCCGCTTGGATCAAGACTTCAGCCGGAGGATGGACGTCTTCAGCCCCTGCTTGGGCTTGGATCAAGACTTCAGCCGGAGGATGGACATCTTCAGCCCCCGCTTGGGCTTGGATCAAGACTTCGGAGCCTGGATCGATCGGTGATACCCGGCGTGGTGAAGATAAGGTAGGAAGATCTTCAGGGGCTTAGTGTTAGGTTTATTTAAGGGGGGTCTGGGTTAGATTAGGGGTATGTGAGTGGTGGGTTGTAATGTTGGGGGGGTATTGTATGTTTTTTTTTCCAGGCAAAAGAGCTGAATTCTTTGGGGCATGCCCCGCAAAAGGCCTTTTAAGGGCTGGTAAGGTAAAAGAGCTTTTCTATTTTTATTTTAGAATAGGGTAGGGCATTTTTTTATTTTGGGGGGCTTTGTTTTTTTATTAGGGGGCTTAGAGTAGGTGTAATTAGCTTAAAATTGTTGTAATATTTTTCTAATGTTTGTAAATATTTTTTTATTTTTTGTAACTTAGTTCTTTTTTTATTTTTTGTACTTTAGTTAGTTTATTTAATTGTATTTATTTGTAGGTATTCTATTTAATTAATTTATTGATAGTGTAGTGTTAGGTTTAATTGTAGATAATTGTAGGTTTTTTTAATTTAATTAATTTATTGATAGTGTAGTGTTAGGTTTAATTGTAACTTAGGTTAGGATTTATTTTACAGGTAATTTTGTAATTATTTTAACTAGGTAACTATTAAATAGTTCTTAACTATTTAATAGCTATTGTACCTGGTTAAAATAAATACAAAGTTGCCTGTAAAATAAATATTAATCCTAAAATAGCTACAATATAATTATAATTTATATTGTAGCTATATTAGGATTTATTTTACGGGTAAGTATTTAGCTTTAAATAGGAATAATTTATTTAATAAGAGTTAATTTATTTTGTTAGATTTAAATTATATTTAATTTAGGGGGGTGTTAGTGTTAGGGTTAGACTTAGCTTTAGGGGTTAATACATTTATTAGAGTAGCGGTGAGGTCCGGTCGGCAGATTAGGGGTTAATAATTGTTGGTAGGTGGAGGCGACGTTGGGGGCGGCAGATTAGGGGTTAAGAAATATAATATAGGGGTCGGCGGTGTTAGGGGCAGCAGATTAGGGGTACATAGGGATAACGTAGGTGGCAGCGGTGTGCGGTCAGCAGATTAGGGGTTAAAACATTTTAATAGAGTGGCGGCGATGTGGGGGGACCTCGGTTTAGGGGTACATAGGTAGTTTATCTCCGGCTGGATGAAGATGGAAGAGGCTGCCCGGATGAAGACTTCTTGCCGCCTGGATGAGGACTTCTCTGGTTGGATAGATCCTTCAAGTGGGACTTCAACAACTGTAAGTGGATCGCTGGGCGTTAGTGTTAGTTTTTTTTAAGGGTTTTTGGGTGGGTTTTATTTTTAGATTAGGGTCTGGGCATGTAAAAGAGCTAAGTGGTCTTTTAAGGGCAATACCCATACAAATGCCCTTTTCAGGGCAATGGGGAGCTTAGGTTATTTTAGATAGTTTTTGTATTTGGGGGGGTTGGTTGGTTGGGTGGTGGGTTTTACTGTTGGGGGGTTGTTTGTATTTCTTTTTTATTTTTGATAATTTGTTTTTTTATTTTTCGTAATTTAGTGTTTGTTTGTTTTTTGTAACTTAGTGAGTTTTTTTTCTGTAACTTAGTACTTTTAATAATGTTTAATAGTATATTTAAATAATTTGAGTAGGGTTAGGTTTTTTTAATATGTAATTTATTTAATTTAATTGGCAGTTTAATTTAATTGTAGTATAATAGTTAGGGTAGGTTAATTAATAGTTTAAAATAGTTTATTTTAATTCTACAGGTAATTTTTAATTTATATTAAGATCTTGTAATTTTAATTTAAAGTTAGGGGGTTGTTAGGTTTAGGGGTTAATAGGTTTAGTTAGTGGTAGTGATGTGGGAGGCCAGAGGTTTAGGGGTTAATACGTTTATTTAGTGGCAGCGGTGTCGGGGAGTGGCGGGATAGGGGTTAATAAATTTATTTAGGTTGTGGTGATGTTGGGGAGTGGCGGGATAGGGGTTAATATGTTTTATTTAAGGTTGTGGCGATGTTAGGGGCGGCAGATTAGGGGTGTTTAGACTCAGGGTTTATGTTAGGGTGTTACGTGTAAATGTTACTTGTTTTCTACCATATAAATCAATGGGGTATGTTTCATTCTCTTGCAGCATCGAACATAAGCTTTCGCTGCTTTCATACTCCCGTTGATTTCTATGGCATCCGCAGCCTCCAGGGTGGCGGATTGAAAACCAGGTACGCTCGGTCGGAAAAGTTGCGAGCATACCTGTTAAAAGTTTGATAACTGGGAAAAAATGTCAGATAGAGCCGAATGTGTTTTCAGAACATCTGTAATGACGTAAGCATCGATCTACGTCGGATTGAGACCGGTGGATCATATCTTACGTCACAAATATCAACTTTTGCTGGTCTTGAGTCTATGATAACTAGGTCAGAACAATTACAATGCGGAATTCCGGCGTATTTTCGGTTGACAATTTGATAGATAGGCCCCATAGGCCCCTCAATGTTAAGTACTGTTCAGAAGGGTAACATTTTGGAATGGCTTAACTAACTTGGCTAACATTTTGCAGTCACTTCAATCCCTGAGAATATGGAGTAAATTGTGGTTTTTGAGATATTTACCTCTGAAAAAATGTAAACGTTTGATTATCGTCACATGATCATTAACATAACAAACCACATAACTATTTTAGCAGTGTTGTTCAATTTTTTTCATGACGACAAATCTCATGGGGGGAAATGTATCATTTTTTTTTTCTTTTTTTTATTTTAAAAAGACCATTAAATGATTCTATATAAAGCTTTAAAATTGTCAAAAATTACATATTACATGTGCCAGTGCTATAGAAAAAAAGCCAAATTTAGTTTTGTCACCTTACACAATTGCTGTAATTCCGTTGCAATATGCTCGAGATAATAGCTGTGGCTAATAGCGTGATGAAACAGACAGTCGAACTCAAGGGCCATACAATAATAAATATCAACCTACATTATCTATATGTCTCCTAAAAGTGGCCATACTGTACATAATAAGAGTGAGATAAGGGCATTTACATTTTTGTCTGCTAATAATTGTCTTAAAGGGACATACAATCCTAATTTTTTTTTTCTTTCATAATTCAGATGTAATTGTAAACAACTTACCAGTTCACGTCTATTATCTAATTAGCTTAGTTCTCTTTACATTATTTGCTGAAAAACATACCTTGGTAGTCTCAGGAGCATTAGTGCTCTACTGGTGGCTGCACATATATGTTTCTTCTCATTGGCTCACCTGATGTGCTCAGGTAGCTCCCAGTAGTGCATTGCTGCTTATTCAACAAAGAATACCAAAAGAATAATGCAAATCTGATGAAAAATGCAAATAGAAGTAAATTGTAAAAATGATTAAAATTGTAAGTTGTATCTGAATCAAGAGAGAAAAAAGTTGTGTTCCATATTCAATTACTTTAAAATAGGGACTGCAGAAGCGTGAGCATCAGAAGAACTATATGGATTGATTTAAAGCACAGAAAAAAAACAAATCCTGACTGATGATGTCTTGAACATAGACCTTGATTGGTAACAGATTTCTACGATGACTCTGTGATGAGCCTAGACTTGAACTGTCTATGTGATGTCATTTTAAAATGGAAACTGCATTTTGTCAAATGTCTAAATAGTGCAGTGGAGAGAACATCTTGTTTCTGTACTGAAATTCAAAGCTTCATGTTCTACCCAAGGTTGTTTACTTTTCATAAAAGCAATAGGCTCTACAAATGCCTGAAAAAAATGATGTCTTAGTTAGAACAATAATAAATACTTTCTTTACCTAAATACCCTGGAATGGGTCTGCTGTAATTGTTTTAATATTGGGTTTCTGATAACTTGTGGGCTGAAGTTAATTATTTAATCAATTAAATAATTAACAATATTAACCTAATACCACCAACACTAATAATGATTTGTCTTACAGTGGTGCCATAAACTGAATTATAAAATAGAGGGCTTAAACATTTTAAGATTACCTGGTGAAGCGACAATGCTTTAACTTTGTAACATATCTAGGAACAATAAAGCAGCACATTTTCACCACTATACAGAATACACATAATACCAGATACTCTGGGTCTGAATTTGTCAAACAACTTAAAGGAACATGAAACCCCAAAAAATTATTTCATGATTCAGATAGAGAATACAATTTTAAACAACCTTCCAATTTTCTTCTATTATTTAATTTGCTTCCTTCTCTTGTTATCCTTTGCTGAAATATTTATCTAGGAAAGCTCAGGAGCAGCAAAGAATCTAGGTTCTAGCTACTGATTGGTGGATGCGTATATATACTGATTTTCATTGGCTCACCCATGTGTTAAGTTAGAAACCAGTAGTGCCTTAGTGCTCCTTCAAAAAAGCATACCAAGAGAACAAAGAGAAATTGATAATAGGAGTAAATTAGAAAGTTTCTTAAAATTGCATGCTCTATCTAAATCATGAAAGAAAAAAATTGGGTTTCATGTCCCTTTAATCATTTCTACATATGTTCCCTTTTAGACAAGGGTTGAAGAATAATTATTTTCACATTAAAGTTTCTTTGCTGACTATTTATGATCTGCTAAAAGTTTTCTTGTAAATGTATGGGAGCTCAATCTCATTTTCACTACCACATGCACATGCATTGGCCCAGAGACACTACCACATGCACATGCATTGCCCCAGTGTTTCTCATCTACAGTATTCAACTGCCTCTAAAAGACTAGATTTTTAAGCATTTCCCTCTTTTATGCTGTTTAGTAGCTCAATCACTGAATGTGAATGGCATTTGTGAATGTGGACAGTTGAATGATTATCTTTAGACTGTTTCCGAATTATGGAATGCCTTACAAAGCCACAATGTAAAAAAAAAAAAGCTTTCCAAACTGGAAACATCTGTGAGTATTCACTTTAGTATTTGTGTAGCACAAACAGTTTTGGATAAGTTGGGCACACGTAACAACCGAGGCCAAGAAATAAACCATGCTCTTGTATTTTCATGCCAAATGTTCAGTGATTGCTGTAATAAAAACAATCATTTATCGTACAAAAAGCAAAGTAGGCTTTTCAAAGCTGCACTTTGTCAATGTATTTTTATAAGTGCAATAAAAACCTTTAGAAAGGTTTTACAATGAGAAATTAGCAAAATATTGTGATCATGATTCACAGAAATCAGTTATTTTCAAATGTTATTTTGGATATTTTGATTTTGTAGTCTTAGCATTTAATATCTCACATTAAATTCCAATTTTGAATGTATTTATATAAAATGAACACTTATATTGTGATCTAATGTCTTGGAAAGCTGCACTGAAATTAAAGAAGAGCCTTATACAATAAACTTGATAGAATTTAACAAATTCACACAATAATAGCAGTTCTGGGTACTGCAAATATTCTTGTTTCAATAGAAAGAAAATTTATTTTTGAGTAATATATATATATATATATATATATATATATATATACTGTATATATGATACCTAAATGAAAAGTAATTGTATTGTTAGGCAACATTTATTTTAAGTGGCAGATAATTGTCATAACAATCAGCTAGATTACGAGTTGAGCGTTATAACTCAAATAGCAGCGTTATGGGCCATAACGCATCCTTTTCCCTAACGCAGCCATTACAAGTCTTGTCGGTATAGGTGTACTGCAAGCCCCTGTAACGCAACGTCAGTACCGCACTCTTAAAAATTTGTTTTTTTTCATGGGATTCCCATAGCGCTGCCATTACGAGTTTTGCGTTCTGACTAAAAAAACGGCTTTACAGCCTAAAACGTCAAGATCCGTAACGCCATCTAAAAGCAGTAGTTATGAGTTTTACGCTACAAAGCTGTAACTAAACTGCAACAAAGTACACTAAACACCCAAAAACTACCTATTAACCCCTAAACCAATGCCCTCCCGCATCGCAAATACTATATTAAAGTTATTAACCCCTAATCTGCCGCTCCCGACATCGCCGCCACTAAAATGTTTTATTAACCCCTAAACCGCTGCCCTCCCACATCGCAAACACTATTTAAATATTATTAACCCCTAATATGCCGTCTGCCCACATCGCCCCCACTGCACTAAAGTTATTAAGCCCTACACCGCCGCCACTATAATAAACCTATTAACCCCTAAACCGCAAGCCCCACACAACAAAATATACTAAAGTAAACTTTTAAACCCTAAACCGAAAGCCCCCCACATCACAATAAACTAATTTAAACTAGTAACCCCTAACCCTAACGCTCCCCTAACTTTAGATTAAAATAACAATCTCCCTATCTTAAATTAAATTAAAACTTACCTGTCAAATTAAAAAAACTAAGTTTAAACTAACAATTAAACTAATATAATTATTAAATTAAAATTAAACTAACTACCAATTAAATTAAACTAAACTACACATTAAAAAAATCCTAACACTACTCTAAAAATTACAAACGATCTAAATACAAAACATAAAAAAGACTAAATTACAAAAAATAACAAACACAAAAGTACGAAAAATATCAAACAAAATTATCAAAAATAAAAAAGAATTACACCTAATCTAATAGCCCAATCAAAATAAAAAAGCCCACCCAAAATAAAAAAAACCTAGCCTACAATAAACTACCAATAGCCCTTAAAAGGGCCTTTTGTAGGGCATTGTCCTAAGTTAAACAGCTCTTTTACCTGTAAAAAAAAATACAAAGATCCCCCCCGACAGTAAAACCCACCACCCAACCAACCCCCAAAAATAAAAAAACCTTACTCTAACAAAAACATAAGCTACCCATTGCCCTGAAAAGGGCATTTGGATGGGCATTGCCCTTAAAAGGGCATTTAGCTCTTTTACATGCCCAAACCCTAATCTAAAATAAAAACCCACCCAAAAAAACCTTAAAAAAACGTATCACTAACCCCCGAAGATACACTCACAGTTTTTGAAGTCCCGCTTGAACGATCTTCATCCATGCGGCGAGAAGTCTTCCTCTAGGCGGCCTCTTCAATCTTCATCCTGATGGGAAATAGTCCCACTCCCGTCTCCAAGATTTGCACGTGCTGCTCCTGTCCACTGGAACAAGGTCTCCAACCTTGTATAGCTTCAGACACTCTTTGAAAACCCACCTATTCAGAGAGACATCATCTCTCCTCCATCTCTCATCCTAATCAAACTAATACATGAACTGCCTGACTCACTGCTGCAACTACAACCGATGTGACAAGCTACCCCCAACCTTATGTATCTGAACCCTAAACCTGTAGACTTGTGAGCTCTCCAGAGCAGGGCCCTCTTCCACCTGTACTAGATTTATTTAGTTGTGTTATGTCTTGTATTTTATCACAAATCCTTGTCATTGTATACCCCTTTCACTGTACCCAGCGCTACAGAATTTGGCCGCGCTATACAAATAAATAATAATAATAATAATAATAATAATATTAGGCATGCTGGACAGTGTCAAATAGCAAAAGGAGGCTGCTTCTTGGGTGGTAACTATTAGTTATATTGTAGCTAGCTTAAGTTTTTTTTCACAGGTATGTATTTAGGGTTAGGGTTAGGTTTAGTGTTAGGTTTAGGGGTCAATAGTTTAATTTAGGTTGTTGCGATGTGGGGGGCTGGTGGTTTAGGGGTTAATAGGTTTATTTAGTGGTAGTGATGTGGGAGGCCAGATGTTAAGGGGTTAATAACTTTATTTAGTTGTGGCGATGTCGAGGAGCGGCGGAATAGGGGTTAATAACTTTAATATAGTGGCGGCGATGTTGGGGTGCAGCGGAATAGGGGTTAATAACTTTAGTATAGTGGTGGCGATATCAGGAGCAGAAGATTAGGGGTTAATACCTTTATTAAGGTGGAGGCAATATCAGGAAAGGCAGATTAGGGGTTAATAACTGTAGGCAGGCATCAGCGATGTCGGGGGCAGCAGATTAGGGGTGTTTAGACATAGGGTTTATGTTAGGGTGTTAGGTTTAAACATAACTTTTATTTTCCCCATAGAAATCAATGGGGCTGCGTTACGGAGCTATTCTTTCCGCGATCGCAGGTGTTAGACTTTTTTCTGACCTGCTCTCCCCATTGATGTCTATAGGGAAAGCATGCACAAGCACGTCAAAACAGCTCTTGTTTTTGGTGCGGTATGGAGCTTAAAAGCACCATATCGCCGGCATAAGCTGGGTTTTTTAAAACTTGTAATGGCTGCGCTATAGGGGAATAAATAGCGCCACTTTTGTTGCGTTCGTTAATTTTCCTATAGCGCTCAAAACTCGTAATCTAGGCAATTATATTTTATGCATGTCACCCATTGGCCTAGCTTGATAACACGCAGCAGCAGTGTGATTAATAAATAAAGTAAGCAGACCACAGCTCATTCAGGTTAACACTATCAGAGTGATGAATATTCGACAGAAGTGAGCTTGCTACTGGACATTGGTCACTGTTTTAAGCAAATATATTTTTACACTTTATGTGATTTTAGGCTACATTTTCTAAGCCATTTCAGTTTATTTTAACAACCAAGTTGAATGAGATAAATCACCTGCATTATGTATATAATATAATAGGAAAGGAGTTTTTCATGGAAATAAAACATTTCTGGTTGAAGTGAAGGAAATTATTGTAACATTTATTAATGACATATGTGTAAAAACATTACTTTTTGATTTTTAAAACAGTTAAAATAGTTTTCAATAGGTTAAGACCATTGAACAAAACAAGTTCTTCTAATGGATTATAATTGAGTGCTGTGATAGGTAATTAACAATCAGCTATTTTAGGAGTTTTGAGCGCTATCGAGAAATTAACGAACGCAACAAAAGTTATGTTATTTAATTTTCTATAGCGCTGCTATTACAAGTTCTCAAACATACGCCTTTTTCGTGCAATATGGTTGTGTTGAGCTCAATACCGCACACAATCAGAGCGCTGCTGAGACGTGCTCATGCACGATTTCCCCATAGACATCAATGGGGAGAGCTGGCAAAAAAAAAAAACACCTGCGATTGCGGAAACAAAAGTTCCGTAACGCAGTCCCATTGATGTCTATGGGGAAATTAAAATACTGTTTAAACCTAACACCCTAACATAAACCCTACGTCTAAACACTCAATTAAACTATATTAACCCCTAAACCTAACCCTAAACCTAACCCCCCTAACTTTAACATCATTAAATTAGATCTAAATTAAATTTACAATTATTAACTAAATAATTCCTATTTAATTTAAAACTAAATACATACTTACCTGTAAAATAAAACTTAAGCTAGCTACAATATAACTAATAGTTATATTGTAGCTAGCTTAGGTTTTATTTTTATTTCACAGGTAAGTTTGTATTTATTTTAACTAGGTAGACTAGTTAGTAAATAGTTATAAACTATTTACTAGCTACCTAGTTAAAATAAATACAAACTTACCTGTGAAATAAAACCTAACCTGCCTTACACTAAAACCAAACTTTACCAAAAATATAAAAACCTACCATTACAAAAAAATAAAAAACATTACAAACAAAAAAAGATTAATCCTATTCTAATACCCTTACAAAAAAACACCCCAAAATAAAAATCCCTACTCTAAAATAAACTACCAAGGGCCCTTAAAAGGGCCTTTTGGGGGCCCTTTAAAATGGCATTGTGTAGGACATTGCCCTGAGATAACCATCTCTTTTACTTTAAAAAGAATACAAACCCCCCTAACACTATACAAACCTCCACCTCCCAAACTAACAAGGGCCCTTAAAAGGGCCTTTTGGGGGGGCTTAAAAGGGCCTTTGTAGTACATTGCCCTGAGATAACCAGCTATTTTACTTTAAAAAGAATACAAACACCCCCTAACACTATACAAAACCCACTCCCCAAACTACCAAGGGTCCTTAAAAGGGCCATTTGTATGGCATTGCCCTGAGATAAACAGCTCTTTTACTTTAAAAAAAACCACCCACTAAAAATAGGATTTAAGCAGCTCTCATTCTATTGGCCAATTTGAATTAGCCAATAGAATGAGAGCTGCTTAAATCCTATTGGCTGATTTGAATAGCCAATAGGATTTTAGCAGCCCTAATTTCTATTGGCTGATTCAAAACTTTCAGCCAATAGAAATGCAAGGGACGCCATCTTGGATGACGTCACTTGCATTGAAGTTACAGTTTACGGAGGAGACCATATGAAGAGGATGTTCCACGCCGGTGGTCTTCAGGATGGACCCGCTCCGCGCCGGCTGGATGAAGATCAAAGAGGCTGCCTGGATGAAGACTTCTTGCCGTATGGATGAGGACTTTGCTGGCTGGATAAAGATAGAAGAGGCCGCCTGGATGAAGACTTCTTGCCTCATGGATGAGGACATAGCCAGCTGGATGGATCCTTCAAGTGGGACTTCAACAACTGTAAGTGGATCTTCTTGGGGTTAGTGTTAGGCTTTTTTAAGGGTTTTTGTGGTGTTTTTTTTTTAGTTTAGTTTAGGGACTGGGCACTAAAAGAGCTAAATGCCCTTTTAAGGGCAATGTCCATACAAATGCCCTTTTCAGGGCAATGGTTAGCTTAGGTTATTTTAGAGTTAGGGATTTTATTTGGGGGGTTGGTTGTGGGGGTGGTGGTTTTACTGTTGGGGGGTTGTTTGTATTTTTTTTCCAGGTAAAGGAGCTTATATCTTTGGGGAAATGCCCAACAAAGGCCCCTTTTAAGGGCCATTGGTAGTTTATTGTAGGCTAGGGTTTTTTTTATTTTGGGTGGGCTTTTTTATTTTGATAGGGCTATTAGATTAGGTGTAATTTTTTTTATTTTTGATAATTTGTTATTTTTCGTAATTTAGTGGGGTTTTTTTGTAATTTAGTTAGTTTTTATTTTTTGTAGGTAGATACTTTTTGTAATTTTTAGAGTAGTGTTAGGATTTTTTATTGGTAGTTTAGTTTTATTTAATTGGTAGATAGTTTAATTTTAGTTTAATAATTATAATAGTTTAATTGAAGTTTAAAATTATTTTTTTAATTTGACAGGTAAGTTTTAATTTAATTTAAGATAAGGAAATTGTTAATTTTAATATAAGGTTAGGGGGGCGTTAGGTTTAGGGGTTATTAGTTTAAATTTGTTTATTTTGTTGTGGGGGGCTTTTGGTTTAGGGGGTTAATAGTTTATTTTAGTATATTTCATTGTGGGGGGCTTGAGGTTTAGGGGTTAATAGGTTTAATATAGTAGCGGTGTGGGCAGATTAGGGGTTAATAATATTTAAATAGTGTTTTTGATGCGGGACGATGTCGGGGAGTGGCGGAATAAGGGTTAATAACAATTTTAAGTGGCGGCGATATCGGAAGCGGCAGATTAGGGGTTAATAAATTTATTATAGTTTTTTCGATGCGGGAGGGCCTCGGTTTAGGGGCTAATAGGTAGTTTATGGGTGTTTAGTGTACTTTGTAGCAGTTTTATGTTACAGCTTTGTAACGTAAAACTCATAACTACTGACTTTAGATGGCGGTATGGCTCTTGTGGTTTTAGGCTCTAACGCTTACTTTTTAGCCTCACCGCAAAAAACTTGTAATAGCAGCACTATGGGATTCCCATAAAAATACGTAATTTGTACGTGTGTGGGACTGACGTTGCAGTACAGGCTAAAACGTGTGCGGTACACCTATACCGACAAGACTTGTAATAGTTGCAGTGCTGTTTTAACGCTGAAAATACCATATTTTCAGCGTTACAAGCCGCAACGCAAAACTTGTAATCTAGCTGAATGTGCATTTCATCCCTTATAATCTAGGATAAGAAGCAAAATGTTTTAGATGCCAGGATGATGATTTTTGTATATTATATGCTTATTTCGATTAATATATTATTTGGTTATAATTACCAATCTAATGTTTCCCCTACATAGGTGTGTCCTGACAAATCTGGATTAAATTAGCATCTTGAAAAATGATCACAAGACAATAATTAAAGCATTGGGCTTTATTTTCATGCAGGTCTACTCTATTTTATTTTAGACCACTGGTTTTCAAACTTGACCGTAGGCCAATTTTAATTCCAAGTATTTTCTTCACCAAAAGAAGTGAACAGTTGCATATACTTTTCTAAACTCACTTCCTTTTAGCATCTTTACAAAACGAAATAAAACTATACAAGCAATGCTATTGTACTTCCTTGTATTTCCTTTTTAACAATAGAAAAATCAGCAATAAGGATAAATTAAATCTCTGCTGAGCCTACTGCACCATGGGATTCTAACATAACTGATATTGAAAAGAATGCTATCTGTTAAAAGTGAATACAAGAGGTCATGGTAAAAGCCATGCGAAAGTTACATCTATGGAAATAAGAGAGAATAATCTATTGCAAAACAGAAATGTTCTGTAACAGAATGATCAGTACATAACTCCCAATAACACTTAAGGTATTTAAGTTGCAATCCAATAATACTCATATATATATGAACAATTTTATTTAATAGCCAAATATGATTTTGTGTTTCACAATTTCTTGGCTTCCTGGAAAGAGATGAAAAAAGAAAGCTGTTTAACCAAAAAAAAACCTTAGCACATAATTTATTTTTAGCAATGCAACAGTTGATGGATTAGATGTGAACCCTATAAATCAGGTAAATAATGAAATCCAGAAGTTTGAACTTTGACTTGATTTTTGTTTGAATTTACTATAACACAGATTACTATTATTATTCTAATGGAGTGGATGGTGTTGTGAAAAGCCCTATGCTCACTTTACCCATTACCCTTTATATATTAAGGGCCAGATTACAAGTGGAGTGCTAACGCTTTTGCAAGAGCGATAATTGCGCTAGAGGTAAACCTTTTGCGCGAATCGGGTTGCGTTGGTATTATGATTTGAAAGTAAAAAATTATCGTTCCAGCGCTAACCCAATTAGTGCAAAAAATGTTTACTGCTAGTGCAGTTACAATATTGCTAGTGCGATAACCTACAACCCCATAGAAGTCAATGGAACAAACAAGTGAATAAAAAACTAACACCCTATTCTCATGCTTATCTGAATCAACATAATACCCCAACTCTAATAACCCCTAAACCGCTACAAAGCCCACCGCAAAGTTTGCACTACACTATTAACCCATAAACCGCCAGCCCTCTACATCGCAAACTACCTCTATACACTATTAACCACTAAACCGCCACACACCCCGCATCTCTAAGTCTTCACTACCCTATTGACCAATAAACTGCCAGACTCCCAATGAGATGTATCCCACTAACATCTAAACCCCTAACCTAACAAACCCGAAGTTAACCCAAAATAGATTAACGGTACCTTTAAAAAATAAAACCTAACTACCTTTTAAAAAATTAAAACTTACCTGAAAAAATAAATAAATCTAACCTTACCTTAAAAAAACCCCAACCATTAAAATAAAAAACTGCAATTACAATTAAAAAAAAACTACTATTACAATAAAAAAAATCTGCCATTACAGTAAAAAAATCTTAACATTACATTAAAAAACAAACTACCATTACAAAAAATTAAAACAATAACCCCAAAAAAAGAATTATGCCTATTGTAATACCCCAAAATAAAAAACTCACCCCAAAATAAAAAACTCTCTTCTAAAAATAAACTACAAATAGCCCTTAAAAGTGCCTTTTGTAGGGCATTGCTCTAAAGTGAACCAGCTCTTTTGTTGAAATAAAAACATCTTCTAACATTAACCCCCACCACCAAAAAAGAAAAAAATCTTCTCTAAAAAGCTCATTTTGATGATGATCTTTTGATGCCCAGAGAAAAAAAAAAATATTTAAAAAAACAAACTCCAAACCCCAAAATGTTACTCACAGAAGATGGTGGTGGCTGCACTCCATCTTCATCGCGGTCGGCAGCAGTGGTCCTCATCTTTCGACCTTGAACACAGAGATCCTCTTCATGTGGTCAACAACCGTACACTGAATTTTATTTTTCATTTTTTTATTTTGGGGTACCCTTGCATTCCTATTGGCTGATTTGCATGTTCAAATTTAAATCAGACAATAGAAAAAACTTTAATTATTTTGGCTGATTTGAATTTGAACATGCAAATCAGCCAATAGGAATCCAAGGATACCCCAATATAAAAGGGGTGCCTTGCAATCAAAATTCAGTGTGTGGATGGTGACCACATGAAGAGGACCTCTGTGTTCAACGTCTCAAGATGAGGACCATTGCTGGTGCCACCGCCGCAGCCACCTCCATTGCCACCACCGAGATGAAGATGGAGCACCGCCGGAATGAAGATGGCATGCCGATGCCATCATCTTCGGTGAGTATTATCTTGGGGTTTGGAGTTATGTATTTTAGTTTTTGGGTGTTTTTTATTTTAAGATTTTCAGGGCACTTTTTAGAGTAGGTTATTTGTAGATAGTTTTTTTTTTTTTTAAGGGGTGGGGGGTTTAAATGTTTCAAGGTATTTTTTTTTATTTCAACAAAAGAGCTGGATCACTTCAGGGCAATCCCCTACAAAAGGCCCTTTTAAGGACGATTTGTAGTTTATTTTTAGAATTTTTTTATTTTTATTTTGGGGTGAGTTTTTTTTATTATGGGGCAGACTTTGCGATGTGTGGGGCTGGTGGTTTAGGGGTTGATAGTATAAAGAAGTAGTTTGTGATGTGGGAGGCTGGCAGTTTAGGGGTTCATAGTGTAGTGCAGATTTTGTGATGTGGGGTGTGTTGTGGTTTAGTGGTGTAGAATCTTTCTTTCAGGTAGGGGGATTGGTGGTTTAGGGGTTAATAGTGTAAAGAGGTAGTTTCTGTTGTGGGGGATGGCGTTTAAGTGTTCATAGTCTAGTGCAGACTTTGCAATGCAGGGGTGGGGCGGTTTAGGGGTTAATAGGGTAGAGGCTTACTTTTTGGTGGGGTGTGTGGCAGTTTAGGGGTTAATAGTGAAAAACATAATTTATGCTTACCTGATAAATTTATTTCTCTTGTAGTGTATCCAGTCCACGGATCATCCATTACTTGTGGGATATTCTCCTTCCCAACAGGAAGTTGCAAGAGGATCACCCACAGCAGAGCTGCTATATAGCTCCTCCCCTCACTGCCATATCCAGTCATTCGACCGAAACAAGACGAGAAAGGAGAAACCATAGGGTGCAGTGGTGACTGTAGTTTAATTAAAATTTAGACCTGCCTTAAAAGGACAGGGCGGGCCGTGGACTGGATACACTACAAGAGAAATAAATGTATCAGGTAAGCATAAATTATGTTTTCTCTTGTTAAGTGTATCCAGTCCACGGATCATCCATTACTTGTGGGATACCAATACCAAAGCTAAAGTACACGGATGATGGGAGGGACAAGGCAGGACCTTAAACAGAAGGAACCACTGCCTGTAGAACCTTTCTCCCAAAAACAGCCTCCGAAGAAGCAAAAGTGTCAAATTTGTAAAATTTTGAAAAGGTGTGAAGCGAAGACCAAGTCGCAGCCTTGCAAATCTGTTCAACAGAGGCCTCATTTTTAAAGGCCCAGGTGGAAGCCACAGCTCTAGTAGAATGAGCTGTAATCCTTTAAGGGGGCTGCTGTCCAGCAGTCTCATAGGCTAAGCGTATTATGCTCCGAAGCCAAAAGGAGAGAGAGGTTGTCGAAGCTTTTTGACCTCTCCTCTGTCCAGAGTAAACTACAAACAGGGCAGATGTTTGACGAAAATCTTTAGTAGCCTGTAAGTAAAACTTCAAGGCACGGACTACGTCCAGATTATGCAAAAGACGTTCCTTCTTTGAAGAAGGATTAGGACACAATGATGGAACAACAATCTCTTGATTGATATTCCTGTTAGAAACCACCTTAGGTAAAAACCCAGGTTTGGTACGTAGAACTACCTTGACTGAATCAAAAATCAGATAAGGAGAATCACAATGTAAGGCAGATAACTCAGAGACTCTTCGAGCTGAGGAAATAGCCATCAAAAACAGAACTTTCCAAGATAAAAGTTTAATATCAATGGAATGAAGGGGTTCAAACAGAACTCCCTGAAGAACTTTAAGAACAAAGTTTAAGCTCCACGGGGGAGCAACAGTTTTAAACACAGGCTTAATCCTAACCAAAGCCTGACAAAATGCCTGGACGTCTGGAACTTCTGCCAGACGCTTGTGCAAAAGAATAGACAGAGCAGAGATCTGTCCTTTTAAAGAACTAGCTGATAAGCCTTTGTCCAAACCCTCTTGGAGAAAGGACAATATCCTAGGAATCCTAACCTTACTCCATGAGTAACTCTTGGATTCACACCAATAAAGATATTTACGCCATATCTTATGGTAGATTTTCCTGGTGACAGGCTTCCGAGCCTGTATTAAGGTATCAATGACTGACTCGGAGAAGCCACGCCTTGATAGAATCAAGCGTTCAATCTCCATGCAGTCAGTCTCAGAGAAATTAGATATGGATGATTGAAAGGACCTTGTATTAGAAGGTCCTGCCTCAGAGGCAGAGTCCATGGTGGAAGAGATGACATGTCCACTAGGTCTGCATACCAGGTCCTGCGTGGCCACGCAGGCGCTATCAGAATCACCAATGCTCTCTCCTGTTTGATTTTGGCAATCAGTCGAAGGAGCAGAGGAAACGGTGGAAACACATAGGCCAGGTTGAAGAACCAAGGAGCTGCTAGAGCATCTATCAGCGTTGCTCCCGGGTCCCTGGACCTGGATCCGTAACAAGGAAGCTTCGCGTTCTGGCGAGACGCCATGAGATCCAGTTCTGGTTTGCCCCAACGATGGACCAGTTGAGCAAACACCTCCGGATGGAGTTCCCACTCCCCCGGATGAAAAGTCTGATGACTTAGAAAATCCGCCTCCCAGTTCTCTACACCTGGGATGTGGATTGCTGACAGGTGGCAAGAGTGAGACTCTGCCCAGCGAATTATCTTTGAGACTTCTAACATCGCTAGGGAACTCCTGGTTCCCCCTTGATGATTGATGTAAGCCACAGTCGTGATGTTGTCCGACTGAAATCTGATGAACCTCAGTGTTGCTAACTGAGGCCAAGCTAGAAGAGCATTGAATATTGCTCTTAACTCCAGAATATTTATTGGGAGGAGTTTCTCCTCCTGAGTCCACGATCCCTGAGCCTTCAGGGAGTTCCAGACTGCGCCCCAATCTAGAAGGCTGGCATCTGTTGTTACAATCGTCCAATCTGGCCTGCGAAAGGTCATACCCTTGGACAGATGGACCTGAGAAAGCCACCAGAGAAGAGAATCTCTGGTCTCTTGATCCAGATTTAGTAGAGGGGACAAATCTGAGTAATCCCCATTCCACTGATTTAGCATGCATAATTGTAGCGGTCTGAGATGCAGGCGCGCAAATGGCACTATGTCCATTGCTGCTACCATTAAGCCGATTACTTCCATGCACTGAGCCACTGACGGGCGTGGAATGGAATGAAGGACACGGCAAGCATTTAGAAGTTTTGATAACCTGGACTCCATCAGGTAAATTTTCATCTCTACAGAATCTATGAGTCCCTAGGAAGGAGACTCTTGTGAGTGGTGATAGAGAACTCTTTTCCACGTTCACTTTCCACCCAAGCGACCTCAGAAATGCCAGAACTATCTCTGTATGAGACTTGGCAATTTGAAAGCTTGACGCCTGTATCAGGATGTCGTCTAGATACGGAGCCACCGCTATGCCTCGCGGTCTTAGAACCACCAGAAGTGAGCCCAGAACCTTTGTAAAAATTCTCGGGGCAGTGGCCAACCCGAAGGGAAGAGCTACAAATTGGTAATGCCTGTCTAGAAAGGCAAACCTTAGGAACCGATGATGATCTTTGTAAATCGGTATGTGAAGGTAGGCATCCTTTAAGTCCACTGTGGTCATGTACTGACCTGCTTGGATCATGGGTAGGATGGTCCGAATAGTTTCCATTTTGAATGATGGAACTCTGAGGAATTTGTTTAAGATCTTTAGATCCAAGATTGGTCTGAAGGTTCCCTCTTTCTTGGGAACCACAGATTTGAATAAAATCCCTGTCCTTGTTCCGTCCGCGGAACTGGATGGATCACTCCCATTACTAGGAGGTCTTGCACACAGCTTAGGAATGCCTCTTTCTTTATCTGGTTTGCTGATAACCTTGAAAGATGAAATCTCCCTTTTGGAGGAGAAGCTTTGAAGTCCAGAAGATATCCCTGAGATATGATCTCCAACGCCCAGGGATCCTGAACATCATGCCCGCGCCTGGGCGAAGAGAGAAAGTCTGCCCCCCACTAGATCCATTTCCGGATAGGGGGCCGTTCTTTCATGCTGTCTTGGGGCAGCAGCAGGCTTTCTGGCCTGCTTGCCCTTGTTCCAGGACTGGTTAGGTTTCCAGGCCTGTCTGGAATGAGCAACAGTTCCCTCTTGTTTTGAAGCGGAGGAAGTTGATGCTGCTCCTGCCTTGAAATTTCGAAAGGCACGAAAATTAGACTGTTTGGCCTTTGATTTGGCCCTGTCCTGGGGAAGGGTATGACCCTTGCCTCCAGTAATGTCAGCAATAATTTCCTTCAAGCCAGGCCCGAATAAGGTCTGCCCCTTGAAAGGAATGTTGAGTAATTTAGACTTTGAAGTCACGTCAGCTGACCAGGATTTAAGCCATAGCGCCCTACGCGCCTGGATGGCGAATCCGGAATTCTTAGCCGTTAGTTTAGTCAAATGAACAATGGCATCAGAAACAAATGAGTTAGCTATCTTAAGCGTTCTAAGCTTGTCAATAATTTCATTCAATGGAGCTGTCTGGATGGCCTCTTCCAGGGCCTCAAACCAGAATGCCGCAGCAGCAGTGACAGGCGCAATGCATGCAAGGGGCTGTAAAATAAAACCTTGTTGAATAAACATTTTCTTAAGGTAACCCTCCAATTTTTTATCCATTGGATCTGAAAAAGCACAACTGTCCTCAACCGGGATAGTGGTACGCTTTGCTAAAGTAGAAACTGCTCCCTCCACCTTAGGGACCGTCTGCCATAAGTCCCGTGTAGTGGCGTCTATTGGAAACATTTTTCTAAATATAGGAGGTGGGGAAAAGGGCACACCGGGTCTATCCCACTCCTTGCTAATAATTTCTGTAAGCCTTTTAGGTATAGGAAAAACGTCAGTACACACCGGCACCGCATAGTATCTATCCAGCCTACACAATTTCTCTGGAATTGCAACTGTGTTACAGTCATTCAGAGCAGCTAATACCTCCCCAAGCAATACACGGAGGTTCTCAAGCTTAAATTTAAAATTAGAAATCTCTGAATCAGGTTTCCCCGAGTCAGAGATGTCACCCACAGACTGAAGCTCTCCGTCCTCATGTTCTGCATACTGTGACGCAGTATCAGACATGGCTCTAACAGCATTTGCGCGCTCTGTATCTCTCCTAACCCCAGAGCTATCGCGCTTGCCTCTTAATTCAGGCAATCTAGATAATACCTCTGACAGGGTATTATTCATGATTGCAGCCATGTCCTGCAAGGTTATCACTATGGGCGTCCCTGATGTAATTGGCGCCATATTAGCGTGCGTCCCCTGAGCGGGAGGCAAAGGGTCTGACACGTGGGGAGAGTTAGTCGGCATAACTTCCCCCTCGACAGAACCCTCTGGTGATAATTATTTTATAGATAAAGACTGATCTTTACTGTTTAAGGTGAAATCAATACATTTAGTACACATTCTCCTATGGGGCTCCACCATGGCTTTCAAACATAATGAACAAGTAGGTTCCTCTGTGTCAGACATGTTTAAACAGACTAGCAATGAGACTAGCAAGCTTGGAAAACACTTTAAAACAAGTTTACAAGCAATATAAAAAACGTTACTGCGCCTTTAAGAAACACACATTTTTTCCAAATTTTGAAATAACAGTGAAAAAATGCAGTTACACTAACAAAATGTTTACAGTGTATGTAATAAGTTAGCAGAGCATTGCACCCACTTGCAAATGGATGATTAACCCCTTAATACCAAAAACGGAATAACAAATGACAAAAACGTTTTTTAAACAGTCACAACAACTGCCACAGCTCTACTGTGGCTTTTTACCTCCCTCAATACGACTTTTGAAGCCTTTTGAGCCCTTCAGAGAAGTCCTGGATCATGCAGGAAGAAGCTGGATGTCTGTGTCTGTAATTTTTGCTGTGCAAAAAAACGCCAAAATAGGCCCCTCCCACTCATATTACAACAGTGGGAAGCCTCAGGGAAATGTTTCTAGGCAAAATTCAAGCCAGCCATGTGGAAAAAACTAGGCCCCAATAAGTTTTATCACCAAACATATGTAAAAAATGATTAAACATGCCAGCAAACGTTTTAAAATACACTTTTATAAGAGTATGTATCTCTATTAATAAGCCTGATACCAGTCGCTATCACTGCATTTAAGGCTTTACTTACATTACTTCGGTATCAGCAGCATTTTCTAGCAAATTCCATCCCTAGAAAAATATTTTAACTGCACATACCTTATTGCAGGAAAACCTGCACGCTATTCCCCCTCTGAAGTTACCTCACTCCTCAGAATATGTGAGAACAGCAAAGGATCTTAGTTACTTCTGCTAAGATCATAGAAAACGCATGCAGATTCTTCTTCTAAATACTGCCTGAGATAAACAGTACACTCCGGTACCATTTAAAAATAACAAACATTTGATTGAAGAAATAAACTAAGTATAAAACACCACAGTCCTCTTACGACCTCCATCTTAGTTGAGAGTTGCAAGAGAATGACTGGATATGGCAGTGAGGGGAGGAGCTATATAGCAGCTCTGCTGTGGGTGATCCTCTTGCAACTTCCTGTTGGGAAGGAGAATATCCCACAAGTAATGGATGATCCGTGGACTGGATACACTTAACAAGAGAAATAGGTAGTTTGCAATGTGGGCGTGACAGTTTAGGGGTTCCTAGTGAAGTTTAGTGCAACTGTTTCATCCGGACAAACTCTTTACACAACCCTTTAGGTCACATAAAATGTTTGAGCAGTAAATGCTATTGCATTTGCATTTACTTTCAACTTGTAATACGAGCAAACATTATTGCTCTAGGCTACCCATAGAAAATATGGGGAGCATAAATTACCACGAGTTTGCACAAATGATTTTGCAATATTTTGAACAGCGTGCCACTTGTAATATAGATTTGAGCGTAAAGAACACTGCGATCTCACAATCCCATTTACACTCCTAGTGCTAACAATAGAGCTCCACTTGTAATCTAGCCCTAAATCGCTATTGTTATTTACTTTATTATTATTATTATTTACATTTAATAAAGATCTACACAACTATATAGGAGAGGATAACATATTATACAGTATTTTACAATTATGATACATTTAAATCTCAGAGGATATTTTATATCTGTCATTCTGTCTGTATATATTACAATGTGCCAAAAATCAAGATTTTCAATAACTTTCCAATTTTCCTCTTTTTATCACATGTACTTTGTTTTCTTGGTATCCTTTGTTGTAGGAGCCTACCTAGGTATGATTTTCATCAAAGAATACCAAGAGAATGAAACAATTGGATAATAAAAGTGATTTGTAAAAATATTTAAAATTGAATGCTCTACTTGTTTAGGTTTCATATCCCTTTCACTCTGATAATTGTTTGTTTTAAAATTCCAGTTTGATAAGAAAGTGCAGACTCCACACTGCTATATTCCACACAGCCATTGGTTGCACACTCTAGACTCATTTATAGCAGTTGCTACTTGGCCTAGGCAGAGAAGGAAGGCAGCAGTAAATGCATGTGTAGTAAAAGGTTACACTTGTTTTTCAATATTTAAACAGCTAGGGTGTTGATTATTGAATGATTTATCCACAAAAATCTCAATAGACTTTAATGGGGGTTTTCTGTGGAAAATAATTAGATTAGTATTATGAGTGGAAAGTAAACTGTTTTCTCTTTCACACTAACCCGACGAGCGCAAAAAGGCGAACTTAGAATATTGTGTGCACATTCATCTAGTCCATCATAGAAGTCAATAGAGAAACAAAAGGGGAAAAAAACCTAACACCTAACTCGAGAGCAAACCTGATCACAAATTCTCATGTGAGCTAACTAGACATGAAAATATTAATATTTCACATTACAATGTTCTTCACATAACAGAATATGCTCTATTTATTCACAAATACACACACATATATATAATTTTTGTACAATATACAGTATATCTATACCTATATATAGATGATTATATATAGGCATAGATATATTCAGATATATATAGGAATATCTATTTAAAAATACTTAGAACATATTCTGCTATGTACATTAGAATGTGAAATATTTACAGTTAATAGATAGTTAAAAACTTTATTAAAAATGAATATTGCATAAATATGTTTTTTCAAGTTTTCATCTACTTAATTGCAAAGGGATCCAATGCACTTTTTCATATATATATATATATATATATATATATATATATATATATATAGTATACAGTTAACCAGAGCTCTGAAGTCACGGTAATCATTCTAGTGTAAGTCACAATTGCACTCAAGTGATCACGTTTACTTTTAACTCATAATACGAGCAGTAAACCAAACGGACGCAAACCTCTGTGATAAACCCCTTATCGCTCACGCGCAGTTGAGCTCCACGCATAATCTGTCCCTAAGTGTTTAATGTTCCTTTAATAGCACTAGAAGTAACAGCAAATTCTCAATATTTATTCAGCTCTTCAGTCATTGATACTCTATCTATATTCATTATTGATTGAATCCCTTAAAGGGACAATAAAGTAAAAATTCAACTTTCATGATTCAGATAGGGCATGTAATTTTGATCACCTTTCAAATTTACTTCAATGTTGACATTAAATTTCACATTCTCTTGGCATCCTTTGTTTATGAGTCGGCTCAAGAGTAGCAATACACTGCTGGGAGTTAGCTAAACACATCTGGTGAGCCAATTACCATATTTGTGAAGTTAACTCCCAGTAGTGCAATGCTGCTCCTTCAACTAAGGATACAAAGACAATGAAGCAAATTTAATAACATAAGTAAATTGTGAAGTTGGTTCAAATCATATGCTCTATCTAAATCAGTTTTGTTTTTCCTGTCCCCTTTAAATATGACTTGCATTATTTTCTTTGCTATCTTTAAATCTTTTGCAGTTTATGTGCTTTCTAAATAATGTAATTTTTTTCCCATTTCCATTAATACTGTAGAAAAAAAATTATATTCTCTCTTACTTTAGATTCATAAACCCACTTGTGTGGTTTATTTCATTTTATATTTTTGCTTTTGGCAAATAATGATTCACTTAGGGCTTTGTATATTTTGTTTTGTCTAGTTTGTAGACCGCCTCCTGTTCGTTCCCTTCAGGTCACTATTGTATAGCATGTATCATTGATTTTCTTTAAAGGTTCTTGGCAACAGAGTTTAAAAAGAGCTTAATCAAACCAGCCTCGGAGGAAATAAATCTGTATATTGACTTCAATTCAAGGTTCAGAAGTAGCAAATCTAGACTACTCACTGGTGCATACTAGCCTCTGGCTACATACAGTCTTTGTTCACAATTAGTTTGACTTTCACAAAAATAGAGAAAGAATAATATGTTTGTGTGTGTGCATATATGTCTAAATATGTGCATGTATGTATATGTGTATACATGTGTATTTACATATGTGTATACATGCATATATACACTATATACATACACACACATAAATGAACACATTTTGGTGCCCTTTCCAGTCAAATACCTTCAAACATAAAATATAATTTTATTCAATTTTAGTATTATTATTGATATATATTATCTCTATACCTGTATATAGTCATATAGATATATAGGTAATATATATATATATATATATATATATATATACATACACAGTATATATATATATATATATATATATATATATATATATATATATATATATATATATATAATTCCAGGCAGAGTATGGCACTCACAAATCTTTGACCGGGGTGCTGCAGCAAGCAAAATATACAAAACAAAAAAAAGCAGACACTCACTGGTATTTAAATAAAGGATATCTTTTAATCCACAAGGTGTGACGTTTCGGAGTATTACCTCCTTCCTCAGACATAACAAGAAAGTGAATAACAGCAACCTCTATATGTACACATGTGTGAACATAAAACCACCTACTTATCATAATCAAGTGATTTGAATCAGCTGGAAGCATCAGGCGCATAGCATGAGTCACTAGGGGCGTCGTCCGTAGTCTTAGTAACCAGCCAAACAAATTTAAACTAAACAACATGGCTAATTAGATAAAAACAATGTTGCTCTTATGCTAATACTATACATCCATAATCAACAACTACAACTTAATATGGGCGGACTGTTGAGGTACTCATAAATAGTGATGTCGCAAACTGAAAATTTTCTGTTCGCGAACGGCGGACTCGAACTTCCGCAACTGTTCGCGAACGGGCGAACCGGGCGAAGCGCCATTGACTTCAATAGGCAGGCGAATTTTAAAACCCACAGGGACTCTTTCTGGCCACAATAGTGATGGAAAAGTTGTTTCAAGCAGACTAACACCTGGACTGTGGCATGCCGGAGGGGATCCATGGCAAAATTCCCACGGAAAATTACATAGTTGATGCAGAGACTGGTTTTAATCCTTAAAGGGCATAAATCACCTAACATTCCTAAATTGTTTGGAATAACGTGCTTTAAAACATCAGGTATGATGTTGTATCGATCAGGTAGTGTAAGGGTTATGCCCGCTTCACAGTGACAGAAGAAACTCCCCGTTTAACGCACCACAAACAACCAAAAACAGTCCATTTGCACAACCACGAGATAGATAGATTTGATAGATACATAGATACATAGATTAGATAGATAGATCAATAGATGCAATATACATTTGATAGATACGATAGATAGTTAGATAGTTTTGATAGATAAATAGATAGATTTGATAGATATATAATTTCCCAGACAGAGAATTACAAGACGTGCGGCTGTGACCCATGGTAAGGTTCCCAGAGGCAGTTGCGGCGCCAGGGGACATGTATATGGCATGGATTTTAGGAACCGGGAGATGGAAAAAGATGCTTGGGCATATGAGTGGTGGCACTGGGCAAGTGGGCCTGGCACACACGCTGGCAGGCAGGCAACTGCAATTAGATTACACTAGCAGACTGATGTTTCACAGTCAAAAAAGTTTTTTTTTAAAAATTATTTACACTACTGTTACACCAGAGTTGAGTGGTGGCACTGGGCAAGTGGGCCTGGCTGGCACACACGCTAGCAGGCAGGCAACTGCAATTAGATTACACTAGCAGACTGATGTTTCACAGTCAAAAAAGTTTTTGTTTTTTTTAATTATTTACACTACTGTTACACCAGATATGAGTGGTGGCACTGGGCAAGTGGGCCTGGCACACACGCTGGCAGGCAGGCAACTGCAATTAGATTACACTAGCAGACTGATGTTTCACAGTCATTAGATTACACTAGCAGACTGATGTTTCACAGTCAAAAAAGTTTTTTTTTTTTTTAAATTATTTACACTACTGTTACACCAGATATGAGTGGTGGCACTGGGCAAGTGGGCCTGGCACACACGCTGGCAGGCAGGCAACTGCAATTAGATTACACTAGCAGACTGATGTTTCACAGTCAAAAAAGTTTTTTTTTTTTTTTAATTATTTACACTACTGTTACACCAGATATGAGTGGTGGCACTGGGCAAGTGGGCACAGTATATGCTGTGAGCCTGACACACACGCTGGCAGGCAGGCAACTGCAATTAGATTACACAGGAAAAAAAAAAAGCAGCCCTAAAAGGGGCTTTTTGGAGTGCTGTCCTTACAGCAGAGATCAGATGAGTCCTTCAGGACTGTAGTGGACACTGAATACACTAGCCTAGCTATCAATTTCCCTATTAAATCAGCAGCAGCTACACTGTCCCTCCTCTCACTAAGAAAGCAGCTTCCGAATGAATCTAAAATGGCTGCTGTCTAGGAGCTGGGAGGGTCTGGTAGGGAGTGTCTGCTGCTGATTGGCTGGAATGTATCTGCAGACTGTGAGATACAGGGTCAAAGTTTACTCAATGATGACGAATAGGGGGCAGATCGAACATCGCATATGTTCGCCCGCCGCAGCGAACGCGAACAAGCTATGTTCGCCGGGAACTATTCGCCGGCGAACAATTTGCGACATCACTACTCATAAATACAACGGCAACTTCTATGGCCATAAGCAAAAGTATAATGACTATCGGTAAAATACTATGCAGTCATATATCTATGCGGGCAAATTACATAAGTCTGAAAGGGGATATAACTGCTATCAACATAATATGAAGAAAAAGAAAAAAGAAAAAAGAGAAGAAAAAAAAAGAAAAAACACATAGAAGAAGCACAGAAAAAAGAGCCATAAAAAATGAGCAATAAAACAAATGAGCATGAAATAGTATGACACTTAGACAAAAGAGAATGACATAGTACGACTCTTAGAAGAGCAGAATGTACAGGGGAGAAAGAGTAAGGAAAAACAGGGGGAAAAAACATAGGGAAAAAACAAGCGAAAAAACAAGGGGAAATCAGGAAAAGACAAAGGGAGACAATTTACAAGGGGAACACAAGGGAATAAACATGGGAATAAATAGTATGCTAGGTTGTACTACCCAAAATACAAATAACTATAGCTACATGAAGTTATGCCATTCTATTTCTGTATTCAGACTCTTAAGGCTCAGAGTTTCAAGCTCAAATGTCCATCTTGCTTCCCTTTGCAAAAGTATTTTATTGCAATCTCCTCCTCTTTGTAGGGGTGGCACATGATCAATGATGGTGTAGCGCAAGTCTGCTACATTCTATCTACTCTGTAGAAAGTGTCTGGCCACTTCTATGATTCGCCATCCTGGTTCTTAGGTCGTCGCTCGTTTTACCGACGTAAAACAAGCTACATGGACAAAACAGTAAGTAGACTATATACTTGGTTGTACAAGTCATCCTATGCATATGGAGATACTTCTTTTTGTGCCTTGGGTGGTGAAAGAATTTACCAGCTTGTAGTCCATTACAGATAGTACATCCGCTGCATTTATAACAGCCTGGTTTGTTCCCTTCTAACCGTGTTTTGGAGCTATAGCAGTGTACGGGATCAGTATTTTGTAGTATATCTTTGAATGACTTTCCTTTTTTAAAACCTATTCTAGGTACATCCATCAATTTGAAAGGAAGTGTCTCGTCTGATCTCAGTATCTCCCAGTTATTTCTCAGTATGCTAGAGAACTTATTCTTGTCCGCTGAATAGGTGGTATTCATAGTCATTTTCTCTTTCTTGTTACCTTCTTCTGGTGTATGTCCAATGATGCCTTTTTTAACCGTTGAGATGTGTTGATGTAACAATTTGTTACGGTAGCCCCTTTCAATAAAGCGCTGTCTCATTTCTTCGGTTTGAATTTCTGCTGTTCAGTATTCATGTTGTTCCTCCGTACCCTATAGAATTGTGACTTTGGTAACAAGGTAACAAGAAAGAGACAATGACCATGTCTACCACCTATTCAGCGGACAAGAATAAATTCTCTACCATACTGAGAAATAACTGGGAGATACTAAGATCAGACAAGACACTTCCTTTCAAATTGATGGATGTACCTGGAATAGGTTTAAAAAAGGAAAGTCACTCAAAGATATACTACAAAATACTGATCCCGTACACTGCCATAGCTCCAAAACATGGTTAGAAGGGAACAAACCAGACTGTTATAAATGCAGTGGATGTACTACCTGCAATGGGCTACAAGCTGGGAAATTCTTTCACCACCCAAGGCACAAAAATAAGTATCTCCATAAGCATAGGATGACTTGTACAACCAAGTATATAGTCTACTTACTGTTTTGTCCGTGTAGCTTGTCTTACGTCGGTAAAATGAGCGACGACCTAAGAACCAGGATGGTGAATCATAGAAGTACGATACGCACAGCGATTAAGAATCAAGATACGGACCAGCCGGTAGCCAGACACTTGCTACAGAGTAGACACAATGTAGCAGACTTGCGCTACACCATCATTGATCACGTGCCACCCCTACAAAGAGGAGGAGATCGCAATAAAATACTTTTGCAAAGGGAAGCGAGATGGACATTTGAGCTTGAAACTCTGAGCCCTAAGGGTCTGAAAACAGAAATAAAATGGCATAGCTTCATGTAGATATAGCTATTTGTATTTTGGGTAGTACACACTAGCATACAATTTATTCCCATGTTTATTCCCTTGTGTTCCCCCTGTAAATTGTCCCCTTTTTTTTTGCTTGTTTTTTCCCCTATGTTTTCCCCCCCTGTTTTTCCTTACTCTTTACCCCTCTACATTCTGCTCTTCTGTCTAAGAGTCATACTATGTCATTCTCTTTTGTCTAAGTGTCATACTATGTCATGCTCATTTGTTTTATTGCTCATTTTTTATTGCTCTTTATTATGTGCTTCTACTATGTGTTTTTCTTTTTTTTTCTTCTCTTTTTTCTTTTTCTTTTTCTTCATATTATGTTGATAGCAGTTATATCCCCTTTCAGTCTTATGTAATTTCCCTGCATAGATATATGACTACATAATATTTTACCGTTAGTCATTATACTTTTGCTTTTGGCCATAGAAGTTGCCGTTGTATTTATGAGTACCTCAACAGTCCGCCCATATTAAGTTGTAGTTGTTGATTATGGATGTATAGTGCTAGCATAAGAGCAACATTGTTTTTATCTAATTAGCCATGTTGTTTAGTTTAAATTTGTTTGGCTGGTTACTAAGGCTACGGATGACGCCCCTAGTGACTCATGCTATGCGCCTTGATTATGATTAGTAGGTGGTTTTATGTTCACATATGTGTATATATAGATGTTGCTGTTATTCACTTTCTTGTTATGTCTGAGGTAGGAGGTAATACTCCGAAACGTCACACCTTGTGGGATTAAAAGATATCCTTTATTTAAATACCGGTGAGTGCCTGCTTCTTTTTGTTTAATATATATATATATATATATATATATAAATATTTAAAAATAAAATGTTCTTATATGTAAAGAACATTGGAATGCAAAATATGCATAACTAAATGTGGTTTGAGCGCATTTGGTCTGAAGCGGTGTCGGGTTAGGTATTTTTTCATCACTGCGCTCCATTAAAGTCTATAGGGAGAAGTTAACCGCGATTGCAATATCCGAAGTCCTGAAGTTAGCACGGATTGGGTTTTGCTAGTAATCTGGCTCAATATGTGTGCACTTTTAAGTCCCACAGTACAAAGTGTTTAAGTTCTACTAATTGTATGATTAGTATTATTATTTTTTATTTATAAAGCGCCAACAGCGCAGCGCTGTCCACGGGTACAAAGATAAAAGTACAACGGAGAAACAATACAATATAAGACAACATTTTACAAACAAATACAGGGTGAATTGAGGGCCCTATTCCAATGGGAACTTACAATCTAGATGGGTAGGAGGATGGGAAACAGGAGGTGGGGGTTGGCAAAGGTAAGAATGATGTTAGTGATGAGTTAGATGAGGGCAACTGTTAGGTAAGTGAAATTCATTTGTTACTGAGTCAGGTGATAAGCTTCCCTGAACAAAAAGGTCTTTAGGGAGCATTTAAAGGAGGAGAGGTTAGGGGAAAGTCTGACAGCTCGAGGAAGTGCATTCCAGAGGGTTGGTGCCGCATGAGAGAAGTCCTTTAGTCTAACAGGGGAGGAGGTGATGTTAGAGGATGCAAGGAGCAGGTCGTTGTTGGATCTTAGGGGTTGGGCTGGAGTATATTTGTTGATGAGTGAGTACAGGTAGGATGGGGCAGCATTGGTGAGGGCTTTGTAGGTCAGGGTGAGAATTTTGAATTTAACTCTGCTGTGAATTGGAAGCCAGTGAAGGGACTCACAGAGAGGTGCAGCAGATACAGAGCGTTTGGAGAGGTGGATTAGCCTGGCAGAGGCATTTAGGATAGATTAAAGGGGGGAGAGGTGGGAGAGAGGGAGGCCAGTAAGTAGGTCATTACAGTAGTCAAGTCGGGAAATTGCCAGGGAGTGAATTACCTGTTTAGTAGTTTCAGTGCTCAGAAACAGATTTTAGAGATATTGCATAGGTGGTTGTGGCAGGATGAAGAGAGAGATTGGATGTGGGGAATGAAGGACAGATTTGAGTCAAGTGTGACTCCAAGGCAGTGGACTTGGGGTGATGGGGAGATAGTGGTGCCGCCAACAGTGATAGAAAAATTAGAAACTGGTGTAGAATTAGAGGGGGGATTAGAAGTAGTTCGGTCTTGGGGGTCAATTTATTAATGCGCAAGCGGACATGATACGATGTAGAGTATCATGTCCGCTGCACATCGATAAATGCAGACAGCATATGCCCTGTGCAGATTCACTAGCAGGGGGTGTCAAATATGATCGGGTTGATTTCTGTTCGCCGCATCAGAGCAGGCAGACAGGTTATGGAGCAGTGGTCTTTAGAAACACGGGGCATCAAGCTCCGTGCGGAGCTTGATAAATTGACCCCTTGGAAAAGTTTATTTTTAGGCGGTGAGAGGCCACGCTGATGTGAGAATTGACAGAAGGAGTGAGTGCAGGGGTGGAAAGGTATCATCAGCATAGAGGTGATAGTTGAAGCCATAGCTGTTGATAAGTTTACCCAGTGAGGAAGTGTAAATAGAAAAAAGTAGAGGACCCAGAACAGAGCCTTTAGGGTACTCCAACAGGCAGAGGCAATGGAGAGGAGGAGTCACCAGCAAAAGAGACGGAGAAGGATCTGTTAGAGAGATAAGAGTGAATAAAGTAGAGGGCAGTGTCACAGAGCCCAAGAGAGCTGAGAGTCAGTTGGAGGAGGGGATGGTCAACAGTGTCAAAGACAGCAGAAAGGTCAAGTAAGATGAGTATAGGGTAGTATGCATCTCAGTTGAGTGCTGGGGATGGAAGTCAGATTGCAGGGGGTCAAGCAATGAGTTGGAGGATAGGAAGTGGGTTAGGGGATTGAAAACTAGTTTTTCAAGGATTTTTTAAGCTAGAGGAAGCAGTGATATGGGGTGGTAGTTGCAGGAGAGTTAGGGTCAAGGGAGGGTTTTTTGAGGATGTGGGTGACCTTTGCATGTTTGAAGGAGGCAGGGAATGAACCTGTAGAAAGGTATGGATTGAATATGTGAGTAAGAGCTGTAGTGAGGGTAGAAGACAGAGGAGGTATTAGATGTGAAGGAAAAGGGTCAAGTGGGCAGGTAGTGAGGTATGAGAAAGACAATAAGGAAAACACTTCACTTTCAGTAGTTGGGAGAAGGGTGCAGAGAGTGGCAGAGGGGGTGACTGGGGACGAAGTTGGGAGATTGCAGGCTTGTGTTGGGATGTTGCTTCCGATGGTGTTTTATTGAAAAAGTAGTTAGCCCAGTCTTGAGCACTAAATGCAGATGAAGGGGGTGGTGCAGGTGGGTAGAGGAAAGAGTTGAAAATGGAGAAGGGTCTTTTAGGGTTTGAGGAGTGAGTGAATATAAAAGAAGAGAAGTAGGTTTGCTTAGCTAAGTGAAGGGTCGAGGTGTAAAAATAAAGAATGAACTTATAGTGGATGAAATCAGGTTCAGTGCAGGATTTCATCAAGGCATGTTCAGCAGTGTGGGAGCATTTTTGTAGGCGGCGTGTTTGCTGAGAGTGCCAGGGCTTGAGCTGACGATTTGGGGCTTTGCGTAGTTGGGGAGGCGCAAGAGTGTTAAGTACAGAGGAGAGAGTATTATTAGTGGGTTGTAGCAAGGCTGGGGCAGGATATCATGGAAGTGTGGGGGAGGGGTTTTAGAATAAGGTTGGAAAGTTGGAGAGGATCCACAGTGTGCAGATTTCTACAGGTGTGGGGGCGAGGGGGAGAAATAGGTTTAGCCTGTATATTAAGATTAAAGGTGAGCAGATGGTGGTCTGAAATAAGAAATGGGTGACAGGCAACATCAGAGAGATAGCAGAGAATACCAGATCAATAGAGTTTAAGTCCCCCAGTAGTAGGTGTATTTGTAGAGAGAAAGTAAGGAAGCCAGGCAGCAAAGCTGTCAATGAATTGGGAGGTTGGTCCAGGGGGGGCGATAGATTACTGCCACTCTGAGAGAGAGGGAGAACAGGTGAATGCAGTGGACTTCAAAGGAAGAACAAGAGAGAGATGGAAATGGAGATAGGTACTGATAGGAGCAGGAGGGGGAAAAGTAAGATCCCAAAACCGCAACCACATCTCTCCCCTGGCCTAGGTGTGTGGCTAAAATGGAGACCACTGTGTGTGAGAACAGGAATGGAGGCAGTGTCAGAGGAAGACAGCAAGGTTTCAGTAATTGCTTAATGGTTTAAAGCATTGGAAACAAACAGGTTGTCAACAGTTGTAAGTTTGTTACAGATAGAGCATGCATTCCAGAGAGCACAAGAAAAGAGAGGGGATAAGCGCTGTGGGTTAATGGAGATGAGATTGTTAGGTGACCTAGAGATTTGTATTGGGTGATCTAGAGATTTTGCAGTGGGAGACTGAGTGAGAGTGGGGAAGTTTGGTGATTGCTGCAGGGCCAGAGTTAGGAGAGCCATCACCAGCACAAGCAGTAGGAGTGTGAGTGACAAAAGGTGAGAGTGAGACTTGTAGGAGTAGTTGTGATTAGACACAGGAGAGTTAGATGGGGAAGTGTTTCTAAGGAGACAGCATAGTTCATGAGAGGATACCATAGGGGATGAGAGAAGGGAGGGTGAGATGTGGAAAGTGTGGGGGTTGTTCTTATTGTTATAGGGACACACAGTGAGTTTTAAGAGAAGGGCAGACAGAAAGAGCAGAAAAGATATGGAGATCAATGAGCAGGTGTATAGTTAGTAAGGATTACCTGTTAGTTAGACTGCAGTTCCCCCTCCAGTTTCTAACTCCATTTAGTAATTCTGCCACTTGTAATACAGAGCCACTTTGAAGCACAGGGCTCTGAGAGCCTGTGTTCTGCTGTATACAGCAGTGAGATCTAAGTTGTAATGATTTGATTCCATGCACCTGGTTACAAACAGCCTAGTTAGCTAGACAGGAGTTACACACACTTAGATAAAAATCAGATAAAACATAAAGGGCAATAGAACTTTATGACCCGTCGCTGTAAGAATCATTAGCCCCATTCAACTTTATGATTAGCATGGTTAAAATATTATGTTTAAATTTATCCAGAGTTTATAAAAGCTTGGCATCATTTTCCAAATTACCTTTATTATACAGGGTTTCTTGAAAGGTGTTCCTTTTTCACTTCATAACAAAGCACATTTGTATATAATAACTAGAGCACAGGCAAAAAATTAGTTTTGTGTGAAAGATTTGTTTCAGATTTTTGACAATGTTTGGTTCATCCAAATTTCGTTCATGCAGATATTTGTTTCATTCAATTTTGGATTCTGATTTGTTACTTGCAATGGTAATAGCAAATATATACAAATAAAATACAACTCTTACATTATAGCATATAAACAATTAAAATAACCTATCTTTCAATGCTAACTGAGCATACAACATCTGTTTCATATATATATATATGACTACAGAGAGAAGAAAGTGTACAGTTGGTTGTTTGGGAGGGATAATTTTTGGACTGGACGTAGGAGACAGCCCTTTAACAAAAATAGACGAATTAACCTCACTACAGTGGACAGCAGTGGGGGTGACTCATCAGAAGGTGAGAACCAGACCCCTAGCGTCAGTACACATAGTGGAGTAACCACACGCTCTGCCCAGAAGCCCCCTTTAGCCATTGGCCCAGAGGTGGAAACCTCAGGAGGGGGAGGGGCAAGACGAAAAAATCAACAACGCCAGAAAAAAACACAATAGTTTATAATTTAAGCAAACGCCCCCTTACCTGTGACGAACTAAAAATATTGAACAAAGGACTATCCTTTATACCTACCCCACGCTGTGATTTATTTGACCTGCTGGTTGATATGGGGAGATTCCAAAGACAACTAAAGCTTAAAGATTTTTTTAAAGATTCTGAGGAATATACCCCTAAACCTTTCAAGATAAAAAGTACATTTGAACCCAGTAACACCCATTCATCAATCAAAACGTTTTACCAAATTTGCACCACCTCACTTATAGAATCACATAAAAGCCTACCCATGTCTAGGGATAATCTGACAGGTGGAGAGAGGCGGGCCATTAAATCTTTGTCCACTGACAGGGATATAGTCATTAGGCCAGCGGACAAGGGTGGTGCTACTGTGATACTTGATTATTCACAGTACAGAGGGGAGGCGTACAAACAGCTACAAGATACTGATACATATCGCCCACTCCAATCCAATCCGACATTACTGTTCAAAAAACAAATTGATTCATTCTTAGGACTGGCCCTCCAGGCAGGTGTCATTAATGATGATGTATTGGGATTTCTTACGGTAAAGCATCCGATTTGTCCAATTCTCTACCTACTACCGAAGATACACAAATCGCTTGAGGACCCCCCTGGCAGACCGATTGTTTCTGCCAGGGGATCACTCATGCAACCACTGGCAGAGTTTATTGACTTCCACCTCCAACCAGTAGTACAGAACACATCAGCACATTTGAAAGATTCTTCGGAATTAATTAAACTGCTGAAAGGTATGGATGACTTGACCACAAGTGACATTTTAGTCACGATGGATGTGGTAAGTCTATATACCGTGATCCCCCATGCCCATGGTATTGACATGGTAAGACAAATCCTAATTGACAACCATATGTACACGGGCCCCCCTATCGAATTTCTTTTACACCTGTTGGAGTTCTGTCTAGAGAAAAACTATTTTCGTTTTGAGGATAAATATTTCTTACAGACTATGGGCACAGCGATGGGGTCGAACATGGCCCCATCCTATTCCAACATCTACATGGCGATGTATGAGGAAGACAATGTTTTCTCTAGACAGAACCCCATCAGATTGTACAGACGATATATAGATGATGTCTTTCTGGTTTGGAATGGCACATCAGAGAGTCTTCCCAAATGGGTTGATGAATTGAATTCCCTTGACTCAACCATCAGATTTAAAATGGAACACAGCAGGGATAAAATCCACTTTTTGGATTTAGAATTTTTTAAGGTAGAAACTATGAAGGGATATAGATTAGAAACAACTCTGTTTAAGAAACCGACCGACAAAAATTCCATTCTCCACTATCATAGTTTCCACCCCAAATTTCAAAAGGAAGGTGTCAGTTCCTCTCAACTCCTGAGGGTTGTCCGTAACAACACGGATGACTCCCGTAAGGAGAAACAGCTTGTTGAAATGTCTGAAAAATTTCTGGAGAGGGGCTATCCACCAACGCTCATAGAACAACAATGCTGTAAGGCACTGGATCTAAATCAAGACTCGGCTACTACTAAAAGAATTAGGAATGAACAACCTAAACGATTGAACTTCATAACAACTTACACCCCAGGGTCTAGGTTGGTGCAGGATGTGATTAAAAAGAACTGGTTAATGTTGTCCAAGTACACAAGCCTTCCCTTCACGGACATGCCGGAACCAAGAGTGGTATATAAACGGGCAAGTAATCTGAGGGATCTGCTGGTGTTAAGTGACCCTACACACTGCTACGAAAAACAGATGTGGTTGACCAGAGGAAAACCAGGTTGCTACAAGTGTGGCAGTTGCGTTACATGCAACAACCTCCTGGCAGGGACCACCTTCCAACATCCCCACAACAACAAGAGATACAAATTAAGCACAGACTTACCTGCTCCACGGAATTTGTCAGGCCATTGATAAGGGACGGTCAGAACAGCCAGTGGCACGCCACTTTGCGGAAGCGGGCCATAGTGTCGCTTCACTACGGGTAATATTAATTGACCATGTCCCTCGCCATAGGCGAGGTGGGGACAGAGGACGAGCATTGTTGAAGATGGACGCTCGGTGGATTTTCACCCTGGACACAGTAACACCTCGGGGACTGAATGCCAACATAGACTTTGGCTGCTGTTACAAATAAATATGGACACTATGGGAGTCATCCTGCTGTGATATGTTTCTACCTACTCCTCTAGAGTATGATGCCAATACAATGTTAATACACCACATTTTGACCATATTTGGTTTATGTTTTCTTGCTACACCCGACATGCCCTGATACCATATTGGGTATAGAGGGCTGTGTTATTTGTTGAACCTTGGGTTTATGTAGCGGAAAAAGCCATTTTCTACAGTTATGTGGTTAATTACCCTGTATCCAATAATATAGATACCTGTTTTATATGTAAAATTTGTCTCACTGTTGTTTGAATAGGGCATCCACTTATGGCCCATTTTTTGGTTACCACTTTGTCACTTTACACTTGTGCCCATCGGGTGTTTGGCTGCATTCGCGACTTCTCCCACGCATCTCCATGGTAACCGGAGGTATTTGTTTACCCGGTGTTTGCCATGGATACCTGTGACACAGATATTTCCATGCAGCGTGGTGTGGCGTGATGACGTCATGACGCGCTTGCCGGGAATCAGCTGTTCTTGAATGTCCAGGTGAGTTTAGTATGCGCGGGAAGGAGCGGCGCAGCCGTGCAAGCTGATTGGCTGTCACTTAGCTTAGGGTAGGTATTTAGGGGTGGTGTCTTGGGGTTCACATTATCCGGTCTGTATACCATTGAGAAAGGCTCACGGTAGAGCCGAAACGTCTGGTTTCTCTTTTGCTTAATAAATCGGATTTTTGAAAAATTCCTGTGTGCCGGCTGTTCTTGGATCACATTCAACAAAGGAGGCCGTCCGTTGGACCCAGTTCTATTCTACTATATATATATATATATATATACACACACACACACACACATAAATATATATAATAATGATAACAAACATTTATCTACAGGCAGTGTTTCCTCCACATTATATATACAGTCACCGTCCATGCAGGAAAGATTACATTACATAATATATGAATGATAGACATAAAAAGTAATAAAACAACTATTCACAAGCATAGAGCACTAGTAAGTGCTATATCAGGCATTCTGGTTGCACACAATGATTCAGCTCATTGTGCACTGGTCTACTGCTCTAGTAAAATCAAAACTGTATTATAGTTAATCATAAAAGAAAATAAAAAAAATTGGAAACAGTATTTAAAATGAAAAATAATTAAAAATGAAACTACCGGGGGCAGAGTTGGCTAGGATCCTTAATGGTCGCACTTCCGTGAAACTCAGTGCGGCTATCCTTTTGAGAGCACAATGAAGGACCTGAACACAGTATAACCTACCTGAAATCAACCCACGAGTGAGGGAGAGGATAAAGAGTACAAGGCTGCAGGCTATCACGGTCAGCATCGCCATTCCACCATACAAAATAGACCTGGCACACGAGATGTGAAGACGCCATTTTTTTCTAACTGCGCAACATGCAGTATACCCGTACAAGAACAACTGCCGCCGCAACACAAACATGAGCCCAAAATAAAAGATTACAAAGACCGGCGCAAAGCACATTACCTCATCCGCTAAACGAATATGCAAAAGCCGGTTGGAGTCATACAGCAAAGAACGATTAATACACAAGCCGGGAACTGTAATTACCACAAGGCCCTTGGCCTACTCACTCCCAACAACAACAAAACAACCACACAAGATAGACATTAACAACTACAAGCCTATTAACACTTACAGCTCCAAACATTATACCGGCCTCACTAGACAACTGATAAGAAGCTGCATAGCACGACTACATTTTGGGTTCAAAGGACAAATAAAAGCTGCAAGAACAGCATATAAAAATAACAGAGAGGGTTATAAAAATGCAAAGTTTATCCCTGTAAAGAACATTGCTAGATTACCGCCCTAAGGAGCGAACATTTTATTCAGCCTCTCTTGGGACGCAACTTTCATTTGCAACCAAACCACAGTTAACCAGAACATTTATTACATGCTCTGATATCCACATCTAGTCATATACTCCCTCCATACCTACCTCCCAACAAGGTGCACACATGGCCTCTAAATGCCTTCCAAAAGCAGACAAAGCTAACAAGACAAGCACAATGGCAAACTTTAAAATGAACTCCTACTTCAAAACAGTGGCAAACACCACTGTGTCACCCAGGTCACCACATTCAGAAAACAGCAATGATGGGGATGACACCAAATCCACACATGTAGAAATTGACCATCCACTAACAAGAGCCGATCTCCGCTTCACACCGACTAAAGAAGACTTTGCCTCTTTTATGTCACAAGTTAGTCAACTAATTAACTGCAGATGTTAAAAGGGACATCACAGACCTGGGTAACAGAGTCCACCAGCTAGAGGAATATGCAAAGGAAATGTCCGAATCCACTAAACTAAACAACACACAGATTCAGCACCAAAGCAATGAAATAATTCAAATGCAAATGCAAATTGAAGACTTGGACAATAGTGGCAGACGCCAAAACCTCAGAATCAGAGGAACCTCTGAAAACATACTCACCACAATGCTACCACAAAACATGCAGGATCTCTTTCTCTTAGACAATGAAGAAGACACCAATATCTCGCTAGACAGAGTGCACAGAGCACTGAGACCTAAGCCACCAGCTTCCGCTCCTCCGAGAGACATCATACTCCGGTATCACAACATCAAATATAAGGAGAAACTATTAACAACAGCTAGGGAGAAAGCACCTATCAAAATGAATGGAGACTCCATACAAATATTCGCAGACCTTAGCCCTCTTACACTTTGCAGAAGAAAAGAAGTCGGGTTTCTCACATCTCATCTAAGAGAATTCAGCATCCCTACCACTGGGGCTTTCCCTTTTCGCTCAAAGTCTTAAAAGACAACAAAGAAGCTACCTACATAGATCTTGAGGACCTAGAACAATTTTGTTCACACCTGCAAGTTCCGCAGCCAACAATTCCACAAACTGCAGAACCAGCTCACGACAACTATACGACCAAGACCACTCATCAAAAACCACCACGACAAAAATGGACCACCATAACAAAAAAGCGCAAAACTGCCACTACAACAACAAACCATCCAAGTTCACTCACCACAGATCCACCATGAGACTCTGTTTTACTGCCTTTGAGCCAAGGATAAGCCACCAAAATTTAAATTTTGATACTCTACCCCATCCCACCCCACACTCCCAACTTGTAATAATGCTATATAAAGACCCATTTCCACATTTCCCCTCCCTTTCCAATCCCCATAGCCAAAAAACCCAAATCCGTAGAACAAACTTCCCCCACTGGACTCTCAAAGGAATGCTATAGCAGTATCTGTAGACTGCTATCTCCCCCCCATAATAATAAGAGACTATCTACTGTGACCCCTCCTGGGTCTAGTTTAAGGTTTCAATTTCCTATGTTAGGGAATCTTTGTTTATGGTTTAAAAATGTTTATTGTTTATATTATTTCTTACACAACTGTTCATCATTTCTTTCTTGTTTGCTCATCTGGGATAGATCCAATAATGGGTTGAATGCTGCAAAATACAGAGACAACGATGCACTGCTTGCCTTCCCCTCGACCTTCACGATCATAAGAGACAATAAATACCAACAACAGAATATAGAATCTACCAAAGGTAAGATACATCCCACTGCTCCATCCACAACTAACCCCTTTATGAAATATCATGGGCCCTAGAACACTACAAATAGTTTCCTAAAATGCTAAGGGCCTAAATTCTCCCACCAAGAGATCTGTAGCCTTACGTTGGTTCTCTAAACATTTGTTCAGTATTTGTTCAGGAAACTCACTTCCCCAAATCGAACAAACCCAAATTTTCTAGTATAGACTTCCCAGTGGTTTTTTTTAACTCCCACGAAAAAAAAAGAAACGGAGTGGGGATCCTCCTCAACCGCAACTTACCTTTCAAACTACTTAACACCATAGTGGATAATGAAGGGAGAATATTAATCCTAGTGGGCCTCATATATAACAGACCAATAACACTAGTCAACGTATACGCCCCAAATTAAAATAAGAATCATTTCTTTAAATGACTACAATCGCTGATTCAAGAAGCACTTAAGGGAACAGTCATCATGGGAGGAGACCTAAACGTAATTATAGACACCACCCTAGACACAACATCCTCCAATACAAAAACATCCCCACACCCACCAAATTCAGTAAACGCTTGCCTCAAACACTTAGGACTCATAGAGTCGTTCTATGCTCAACCCTTGTCGATGTACTCCAGAATAGACTACCTATACATCGATCACTCCAGCCTATCTTTATTAATAGACACATATATAAACCCAACAGTATGGTCTGACTACTCCATGATATCCCTGACAATAGATTAGCCAGAGTCCCCAATACACTCATTTATCTGGAGACTTGACAACTATCTCTTGCATCACCCCCCAAAGCTACAAACTTTAACAACCTTGTTATGAGAATATTTCCAACAAAACACAACAACAGACACCTCCCACCTCTTCATCTGGGACGCCTATAAAGCGGCAATACACGGAGAATGCATCAATCAAAAGACATATCTTAAAAAAATCATATGACACTGCACTGTGCACATTGACTGCTCATGTGCACCTACTAAAGCTTCAACATAAAAACTCCCCAACAGACTATACCCCCTTAGCTTCCCTCACAAACACAAGAAATAAACTCAAAACATTACTATACGCAGAAGCACAAAAGAAAGCCCTGCAGCTCAAGAAAAAATATTTCTATGAAGGAAACCGATCTGGCACAGTTCTAGCAAACACCCTCAAAGACAGAAAAACTCTCACTCACATACATAGATTAAAATCACGACGGGGGGGCGGAGCTAACTAGCAGAGTGAGCAGACGTGTTTGTCTGCAGCTCTGCTACCAAACTAACATATCAAAGCAATATAATATAATTTTGCACCCATAAACTTAACTTTGAAGACTATTCCCTATGGGGAGGAAGGTAATCTTCCTAAAATCGTATGTGAACAAGGTTTCAAACATCTTTTAAGACTTTAACGCAGTGCCGGCCTATCTGACTTCCCGCATGGTAGCAGGGATCACTTGTTGTTTGTCTACAAGCCTATTGTGGGCCTCATTCTGCTCCTTCAACTATGGCAGACTTTACAGATCTACTGCAGGCATCGTTACAGCAATTGATGCAGAAAATGGATCATGATTTCTATGATCTGAAGCTTATACTCAGTGAACAGCGTGGTGAAGAGGCTGGGCTTCTATATAAAATGGCGTCCGACCACTATTCTAAAGAGTGTGACGAAACCTCGCAGCTCGAGAGCAGAGCTCCGAAGTCAGTTCTGCCGATGTCACAGACCGATACGGATTTCTATGTGCAGGATATGAGTGCGGTCGCAGAGAGGAGCCTTGCAGCTGGGAACAGCCCATTGTCGTTGGAGCCTGCAATTTATTTATGCGCCATCTTAACATTTACGCTATATCCCTTTGCTTAAGCCCTATATAGGCTGTAAGTAACAGACCACCCCTCTACCTTTATATTAGTCACATATGCCTGGAACCTTAACTTACGTATTTTATGTCTATCCACAAGCCCAAAAGCTAGAGCAAAGGCTGGATTACTTATACTTTGCATTATACCAGACACAACTTCTCCTGAACTTATCACTGTTTAGCTTCTAATGGTTTTCTACCCCTATATGGATTCTCTCTATGATGTCTCCTTCTATTTTATATCTACTAGTGTAAACATTTGAGCTTATGATTAAGTAACCTTACTATTAGACCCCTATAAGTTGTCTAGTCCGTAAGATACCTATACTCTCCCCACACTCACTATGGCCCGCCCCCCCTAAAATCCCCCCCAAACGAAAAGTGGCTCTGGCCCACTGTTCTCCCCCCCCCCCTTAAACCATACCACTACCAGTGAATAATGCTAAGTCTCTTTATTGAATAATTGAACCTATGGGTTCCCTCTATCTAGGGTTCTTCAACTCTTAATACTCCTCTATTCCCTTACACATTATTTGCCTTATCATAAGGATTCCCAAATATATATACTCATGTTATAATGCACCTTCTTATATCAGGTAGTGGTTGGCCTATAGTAAAAAATTAGAGGTCATTCCTACCCCTGCACCGGTTGGTCACTGTAAATTTCATTACCTTTTTCCCAATACTTACCATAAGTACGTGGATTGCATAATCTCTGTCTTCTGTATTAAGATTTAATTCTACTCTGTATTTTGTACTTAACCTGTGCTGTTGGTTCACTGTTTGTTAACTTTTACTTTAACCTCAATAAAAAAATATTTATAAAAAAAAAAAAAAATCACGACAGGGAAACTACATCCATCCAAGTCATAGCTTTTATCAACAATTATAAAATCTAGACACCGATACCTCCCCAGATCACCTGAAGAACATGCTAGAATATATAGAACAGGCAAGCTTAAATAAACTATCACAAAAACAGACAGCAGATTTAGAGGAACCTATATCCCTCACAGAAATAATAAACGCTATATCAGACCTTCCCATTGGCCAGGACCTGCCAGATTCACCAATCTTTATTATAAGACCTTCAAAACAATCTTAGACCACACCTCCTAACATTATTATATCTCCTGATTCTCTAGCCGCACACATTTCAGTTATCCTGAAACCCAATAAACCGCAAGATGACCCAGCCAGCTAGCGACCTATCTCCCTCTTAAATACAGACATTAAGATCTTGGGAAGATCCTGGCAAACTGCATAAATCCAACCCTCAATGATATCATACATACAGATCAGGTCGGGTTCGTCCCTCACCGCAAAGCTAGAGACAACACCCTTAGAGCTCTAAAACTATCAGCATATGCCAAATATCACAATATCAACTTAGTGCTTATAGCCATAGATGCTGAAAAAGCATTTGATAGGACCAATTGGCAATTCTTAACATTAACACTAAAAACTAAAGGTTTTGGCCCTAAAACAATAAATCAAATTTTTAGTCTTTATACCCAACCTAGCGCCAGAGTAAAAGCCAATGGAATAATGTCCAACTCCTTCCAAATCCACAATGGAACATGTCAGGGATGGCCCTTATTCCCAATTCTATTCATACTAACAATGAAGGACCTGGCCTTCTATGTCTGTAAGAACCAAAACATCAAAGGAATCTTATTTAGCCTCCAAGATTATAAAATAGCCATGTATGTAGACGACATCCTCTTCTCTGTGTCTTCCCCTTCCACGTCTATCCCGGAGGTACTCAAAGAATTAGATAGATCCGGCCAATTTTCAAATTTCCTTGTCAATAAACAAAAATCAGAAATTCTAAACATTTCACTAACTAACTCCAAATTTAATTCCTTCTCCGCAATAAACTCACTGCATTTGCAATCGTAAACCATCAAATACTTGGGGATACACATTTCCTCCAGCTAATAAACACTGTTCGATAAAAACTACAAGACATTATTACCTAATACACAAAGCAACCTTAACATTTGGGCTAACAAACCTCTCTCCTGGTGGGGGCGTATAAAGGCAATACAAAATTACCACCCTACCTAGAATTCTATACGTATTACAAGTTCTGCCACTTCATATTCCCAACTGGTTCATAACCTGCTTACAAAACAGCATCAACTCCTTTGTGTGGGGGAAATGCAAACCCAGAATTAGCAGAGATACATTGTATAGACCAACTATGTGCGGAGAATTAGCGTTACCAACAGTTGAAGATTATTACCAAGCAATAACACTACAGAGAGTACTAGACTGGCACAAAAAAGGAGAACACAAAGCCTAGGTAACACTAGATTCACATATACTTAAAGTGCCTTTAGTACATGCACTATGTTGGGTAACAAACAACCTACATCCCCCTTCAAAACTCCTAAGACAACTTACTCCCTTTGAACATTTATGCCAGAAAGGCATCACAATACAAGGCACACTATCCATCTCACGCAGATTCCTCCTGACTAACCTTAAAACCAACCTCCCACCATATACAACTAAATGGAATTTAGACCTAGATGAACAAATAGAACAAAAGACATGGGACAGAATTTTCCAATCGGTTAAAAAATGTTCATCATCCCCAAAATGTTTAGAATTAAATTACAAAATCCTTCTCCGGTGGTATCTAACTCTGTTGAGATTAAACACCATATACCCAAACACATCCCGTAAATGCTGGTGGGGATGTGGAGAATGCGGCAGCCTACTACACATGTGGTGGTCAAATGTAGAACTCCACTATAAACAGATTATTTCTGATGACTTCACACTAACACCCAACATTGCTTTATTGAATGATTTACTAAAAATCTCATGCAAACTAAAATTACTTGCCCTACAAGTAGGTCTTAACAGTGCAAGACTACTAATCACACATAATTGGAAAACCCCTATTATTCCCACCAAGACTATGTGGACAGATGAAGTAGATACATTGTTCTCCTTGGAAAAATATGGTTACCTTCGCCGTAACAAATTAGCTACCTTTTCAGATGCAAGATTCATATGGGACGAGTTATTACTAAACCCTACCACCTCACACAACTCCCACTCCACTACTATTAACAATAACAACACTCCGGGTACTACCTAATCAGATATGCAGACAACCCCTCCCCCCTGCAAGTAGTGTGTCAGAATCATTATCAACAGCAGAGGCATTTTCACCACACAGTTTAGTACCAACCCGAAAAGTTACAAAAATATATATATATATATATATATATATATAACATGAGCAAGATATTTCTTTATAAAGCTTATTGTTGTTATTGTTTCATTATAAGCATCATACATACTAATCAGATTTGCCTTTGTAACATATTATTCATAATGCAGGACTTTATTTCTCACCCATTGTTTGTTAGTTTATTTTGGTGAAAATCAAACCCCAGAAATAACAATCATACAGCCAACAATAGGTCCAAGAGTGACCAACTCTCCACAGGGGAGAAAAAAAAAAAAAGAGGACTAAACGTCTTCTGCGAATACATTTTACTGTGCTGAATCTGATTTAATATTTTGACATGATTGTATTCAAGTTTTATTGTATTCTTTTATATACCTACTCTGATATGTCCTCAACAAAAATAAATTAATATAAAAAAAAAAAAATCAAACTACCATACAGGGAAAAGCAATGCGTTTCTTGACCTAAAAGTGTAATTTCATTATGCTTATAACCTAACACCTAGTTAGCCGTATTTAAATATCAGCATTAATCAGCAGTATTACCAATCGGCTAAATTACGAGTTTTTGTCCGTAATGGTGTACCACTCACCTACAGTAACGCTGGTATTATGGGTTTTTAGAAACCCGGCGTTAGCCGCAAAAAAGTGAGCGTAGAGCAGAATTTAGCTCCACATCTCACCTCAATACCAGCGCTGCTTACGGTAGTGGTAAGCTGGCAAAACGTGTTCGTGCACGATTTCCCCATAGGAATCAGTGGGGCAGATTCGGCTGAAAAAAAACCTAACACCTGCAAAAAAGCAGCGTTCAGCTCCTAACGCAGCCCCATTGATTCCTATGGGAAAAATACATTTTATGTCTACACCTAACACCCTAACATGAACCCCGAGTCTAAACACCCCTAATCTTACGCTTATTAACCCCTAATCTGCTGCCCCCGACATCGCCGACACCTGCATTATATTATTAGCCCCTAATCTGCCGCTCCGCACACCGCCGCCACCTACATTATACTTATGAACCCCTAATCTGCTGCCCCCAACATTGCCGAACCCTACATTATATTTATTAACCCCTACTCTTCCGCCACCAATGTCGCCGCCACCTAACTACACTTATTAACCCCTAATCTGCCGCCACCAACGTTGCCGCCACTATAATAAATATATTAACCCCTAAACCTAAGTCTAACCCTAACCCTAACAACCCGCTAACTTAAATATAATTTAAAATTATTTAAATAAAATAACTTTAGTTAACTAAATTATTCCTATTTAAAACTAAATACTTACCGATAAAATAAACCCTAAGCTAGCTACAATATAACTAATAGTTACATTGTATCTAGCTTAGGGTTTATTTTTATTTCACAGGCAAGTTTGTATTTATTTTAACTAGGTACAATAGTTATTAAATAGTTATTAACTATTTACTAACTACCTAGCTAAAATAAAGACAAATTTACCTGTAAAATAAAAATAAACCTAAGTTACAATTACATCTAACACTACACTATAATTAAATGAATTCCCTAAACTAACTACAATTAACTACAATTAAATACAATTATCTAAATTACGAGAAAAAACCACACTAAATTACAGAAAATAATAAAATAATTACAATTTTTTAAAACTAATTACACCTAATCTAATCCCCTTAATAAAATAACCCCCCTCCAAATAATAAAAATCCCTACCCTATACTAAATTTCAAAAAGCCCTTAAAAGGGCCTTTTGCGGGGCATTGCCCCAAAGTAATCAGTTCTTTTACCTGTAAAAAAAAAATACAATACCCCCCAACATTAAAACCCACCACCCACACACCCAACCCTACTCTAAAACCCACCCAATCCCCCCTTAATAAAACCTAACACTAACCCCTTGAAGATCACCCTACCTTGAGACGTCTTCACCCAGCAGGGCAGAAGTGGTCCTCCAGACGGGCAGAAGTCTTCATCCTATCCGGGCAGAAGAGGTCCTCCAGAGGGGCAGGTCTTCATCCAGACGGCATCTTCTATCTTCATACATCCGGAGCAGAGCGGGTCCATCTTCAAGACATCCGACGCGGAGCATCCTCTTCGTTCGACGGTGACTGGAACAATGACGAGGTCATTTAAATGACGTCATCCAAGATGGCGTCCCTTCAATTCCGATTGTCTGATAGAATTCTATCAGCCAATCAGAAATAAGGTAGAAAAAATCATATTGGCTGATCCAATCAGCCAATAGGATTGAAGTTCAATCCTATTGGCTGATTAGAACAGCCAATAGGATTGAGCTTGCATACTATTGGCTGATTGGAACAGCCAATAGAATGCGAGCTCAATCCTATTGGCTGATTGGATCAGCCAATAGGATTTTTTCTACCTTAATTCCGATTAGCTGATAGAATTCTATCAGCCAATCGGAATTGAAGGGACGCCATCTTGGATGACGTCATTTAAAGGACCCGTCATTGTTCTAGTCGCCATCGAACGAAGAGGATGCTCCGCGTCGTATGTCTTGAAGATGGACCCGCTCCGCTCCGGATGGATGAAGATAGAAGATGCCATCTGGATGAAGACTTCTGCCCCTCTGGAGGACCTCTTAAGCCCGGATAGGATGAAGACTTCTGCCCGTCTGGAGGAACACTTCTGCTCGGTTGGGTGGGGGTATTGTATTTTTTTTTACAGGTAAAAGAGCTGATTACTTTGGGGCAATGCCCCGCAAAAAGCCCTTTTAAGGGCTATTTGTAAATTAGTGTAGGGTAGGGATTTTTTTTATTTTGGAGGGCTTTTTTATTTTATTAGGGGGATTAGATTAGGTGTAATTAGTTTAAACAAATTGTAATTATTTTATTATTTTCTGTAATTTAGTTTATTTAATTTAATTGTAATTAATTGTATTTAATTTAGGTAATTTATTTAATTATAGTGTAGTGTTAGTTAGTTAGGTTTTTCAGGTAAATTTCTATTTATTTTAAGTAGGAAGTTATTAAATAGTTAATAACTATTTAATAACTATTGTACGTACTTAAAATAAATACAAACTTGCCTGTAAAATAAAAATAAACCCTAAGCTAGATACAATGTAACTATTAGTTATATTGTAGCTAGCTTAGAATTTATTTTATAGGTAAGTATTTAGTTTAAAAAAGGAATAATTTATTTAATGATAGGAATATTTATTTAGATGTATTTAAATTATATTTAAGTTAGGGGGTGTTAGGGTTAGGGTTAGATTTAGGGGTTAATAACTTTATTATAGTGGCAGCGACGTTGGGGGCGGCAGATTAGGGGTTAATAATTGTAGGTAGGTGTCGGCGATGTTAGGGACGGCAGATTAGGGGTTAATAAAATTTAACTAGTGTTTGCAAGGCGGGAGTGCGGCGGTTTAGGGGTTAATATATTTATTAAAGTGGCGGTGATGTCCAGTCGGCAGATTAGGGGTTAAAAATTATATTTAAGTGTTTGCGATGTGGGGGGGCCTCGCTTTAGGGGTTAATAGGTAGTTTATGGGTGTTAGTGTACTTTTTAGCACTTTAGTTAAGAGTTTTATGTTACGGCGTTAGCCCATAAAACTCTTAACTACTGACTTTTAAATGCGGTATCAGTCTTGACAGGAGAAGCTGTACCTCACTTTTTCCAAGACTCGCAATACCGGCATTATGCAAGTCCCATTGAAAAGATAGGATACGCAATTTACGTAAGTGGATTTGCGGTATGCTCGAGTCGCAGAAAAAAAGTGAGCGGTACACCTGTACCTGCTAGACTTGTAATACAAGCAGGCGTTAAAAAACAGCGTTGGGACCTCTCAACGCTGCTTTTTAAGGCTAACGCAACACTCGTAATCTAGGAGAATGTGATTACACCAGCACACTCTGTATTAACATATCTGACACAATGCGCCATAAAAAAAAGAAAATAACACAATATATGCTGCCTGATGTAACAATCTTCACTTATGTTGATTTTATAGTTATATTGTTTTATCCCCTTTTATTCATTTTTTGTCTTTCCATCTTTAAATGAAAAAAATGACATTCCAACATATTAGCCAGTCTTTTTCAGTATTGAATTCATTTGCTGACATGTTTTCCTTTTGCTTTGGAGAATTATTGGTCTCATATATTCTTGGTCACATATTGCTGATTCTTTAAAATTCTTCAGAAATTTTGTGAAAACACCCTTGAGAAACATGAAATACTTCTGTTTTATATTTTTTTTCTATTTTCATGTGTTTATATGGAGAGTGTACTGTGAAACTGAATTCCCTAAAATGTTTTCAAAAACTTGTCATACAAGCTACAGATAATAAAATATATGAGAAATTGATAATTTATCTTTATTTTTGTGTATGACAGCTGTTTTTTTGTCTTTTCTTTTGTGCTTTCTTTCTTTCTTTCTTTCTTTCTTCCACAACCAATGCAAATAGACGGAGCAGACCTGCTTATCTTAGTTTTTTAGAGAGAATTGAAAATTAACATTTTAGTACCCCTCTTTTTCAAATGACAAAATAAAAAGGTAAATAAGCTATTTTTAATACACTCTAGCAGGTAACATAGATTATTTGGAAAGGGTCGCAAATTTTACAGTACAGCAAAATTAAGGCTATTCTTCAAATTGGAATAACTCTGAAAAGGAAAAAAAAACACAGGAGCTGCCACACGTTTTCACATGGCAATTCTATAGGAGTGCTATAGCAATCATAACTTTTCTAAGCTATAAATAAATCACTATATATTAATCATTATTGCAATAATAATTTTTAAATATTTTTAAATACCTTTAGATGCTTAACCCATTTTCATTTCTATTATGTCATACTATGTTCATTTTTCAACTCAATTAGCAAAGAAATACTAGTTCAGTACTAAAATACCAGAGTGGGTAAAATAATTATAATTTGTTTATTATAGTTTTAAAGCATGAGGTGAATTGAGAACACCTCTAGTTTAGCTACATGGATTTCAGTTGAACAGTTCCTTTTTCGTGCTTGCTGAAGAGGTTGCTATCTTATGTGAATGCCATGAATCTGTGATATGTTTTCCAGTGTTTCCTCTAAGGATAATCCTGCTCCACCTTGTCAATTCTACCCACCATTGCCACCGGTGCTTGACAAGAACTGGCATTGGAACCTTCTAAAACTGAAAACATACATCAGCATTGGTTTCATCAGCCATCAAGCACATGGGACCACATGAACCAATAAATACATATTCCCAAACAATGCTGCCATTTTCTAGCTCACTGGTTTTCAAACCTGTCCTCAGGCCTACTTAACAATCAGCTGATTAGTAAACATGGTTATTTTACCTGCTCTCATCCAAGGTAATCCAGAAAACCAAGACTGTTGGAGAGGCCTGAGAACAGGTTTGAAAACCAGTGCTCTAGCTGATAGAAATTCTTTAAATATTATTTACTCCATTATCTGAGGCACTGTGGTTTTTAGTTATCTGATAATATCACCAGACATCATAACAATATTCTTGTGCGGCTTGAAGAGAAATGATTCTTTTCAAATGACCAAAATTCACCAACAGAAAAAGCCATTATTTCTGCCTATTTAAGCAAACTATCTTTCAAGAACGTGCACATCTTTCACTTTTGTTATACACCTCGGGTGGGTTACCATGCATTCAATTACTTCTTATGGCTGTTGCAGTTTCAACATAAACTCAAGATTGATTTATATAGCTCGAGTGAATTATCAAGCATTCAATGGGCCCCATTTATAAAGCTGCAGATTCCGCTTCAGGGCCTGAGCAATGTAGGCTTGCGCGAGTAGGCCTGAAGTACTAGTTAAGTACCACAACTACTATTTTTTATTTTCACATTATCTGTTTTTTCTTTTTCAATATCAATATGACATCCATACTGTTCAGATTGGATTTAAATGTATTACTGCACAAGCAATTACTTGTACAAAGTTAACTGTGCCGCAATGCCAGCAGACGAGATTCCTGGACATGAAACTTGTCAATCCGGCCAATGATAAATGGAACCCACTGAGTTCTTCTGGCTGTTGCATGTTCAACACAAACCCCACATTGATTATTCTTTCTGTACCAATCATACATCTTTAATTTCCCACTGAGTTAAGAACTGAGTAATATTCAACATCTATATAACATTTATTTAGCCTAATTACAAGTGACCAATTTCATATTTCAGGCAAAGGCTCACAATCATATTATTTATTGACAGTAATACTGACAATTTGGATTAAGAGGGCCATGCCGAATTAAGTCTCAAATAATTGGGATTTTATATGCGTTTGATTCTGTGCATGCAGTTTAAACAAACTATTTAAATATAATTACTTTTTAGATTTTGGCCTCAATGCAAGTGGATCACAAATATATTAGCACTACTGTGTGTTAACATTTTTGAAGTGTAATTAATAGTGCCTCACTTTTGCTCTCATATTACAAGTCAAAAGTTATTTTCTATAACTCATGTGCACTAACGTTTGCATGTGGCATAGCTCGAGTGAGGTAAATTCCTCATATAATAGACTTTTCTGGGGACGCACAGTAAAATGCATGTTGGACATCTCTGGAGCTCTAAGCCAATTGTGCTCTAAGCTGAGGGTGCACTAAGCAGATGGTGCACAAGTAACGGAGTTATTCATGTAGTTCTGGGCTATACTATATATTAATAATAATGGTTTTACTTCAGGTCTTAAAAAGTACTACATTTTACATCAGTATTTTGATTGCACTGGATTTCAACACTTAAAGGGCCATTATGGTTGAAAAATGACAAGCTCTTATTTATTAGAGCATGCAGTTTTAAGGCTAGTGACCCTGCACCACTATGTGTTTAACCCTCGAAAAGGAGTTAAGCACATAGTAGAGGTACCTAGAAGAGCACTGCTGATACCTAGAGAAAACTCCCGCTGAGCCAGTCAGCAGCGCTAGTCACACAGAAGGGTCTTCCGACTGGCACTGCTGATTGCGCAGGACCAGCAGTACGCTGTGGGTCCCAAGAGGCACTTTAGCTTTGTGCTGACCCCCTTTGCTGGGTGCACTATTGCTAGTCTAAAAATTACATGTTCTAACAAATTAGAGAAGTAATTATTCAACTATAATGGCCCAGTAACTCACCTTATTTAATACAAGTGCACTAACATCCATTTAAAATAAAAGGTGCTTATGAAAAGTATTAGTGTGTTAACATGCTTTGGTTAAAATATGTATAAATACTTTTTAATACCAGATTGTGCATTATTTTTTGGGCACAAACAATAATGTACTCTGAGCTATCAAAGTGCAAGACCTAAACATGCACCTATAAATTCTATCTAAGTAGCCCTCCATGATAAAACTCATAAAAAAAAGTCTCCCTGAGGGTTTGGAAAAGAATAGAATTTCTAAATAAAATCTTGAACAAAAGGACACAAAAGAAAAAAATGAAGGTAATTGCTCTTTTGAACTGCTGAACTGAAGCCAAAATAATCGTTTTTGTGTTCCATATTTCTTTAAAAAGCTGAGAAAAAAACAAGTTCCAATCTTATATTTAGTTTTTTATTAATGTTCCATTAGCCAATCTATGAACGTATTTGTATCCTTATTGGTTTATTACATTTTAGACCTTCAGAAAATGTATTTGTCGGTTTGATTTTTATGGTGTTTCCCCAAATTTTGCAGGCAAATTGTGATGTTCTTGTCTGGCAGTCTTTAAGTCCTTATATCAGGGATGTAAATATGACTTGTCACATCCATTTACTGGATGTAAATTATGAGTGTCAACCATACTAACACATTCAAACCAACATAATATGGGTTACTCTGGAAGTTTAAAGGATTCCAAGCTACAAGAATAAGTTAAAAGAATATGGTAGGATTCTTTTTATTGTATAGATTTTTGATGACAAACTAAGGAACTGACTGATGATGATGTTTATTGTCTGATAATGTATTAGACTTACATAGCTTGATCTTTTACCTCTCTTCAGTGGTGTAAAATACTTATGTATAGTGTGATCTGGAGAAAAGATTCCAAATTCTCTGTTACACTGACAGTATCACATGACTACACTGTTACTAGAAGAGCATAAACTAAAATGCTCCTGATGGGCCGATTGGAGTATGTGAATTTTCCAGATGACCACATCATGGGCACATTACTGCTCCTTAACAAGACGTTACCCATAGGGGCCTATCTATCAAGCTCCAAATGGAGCTTGATGCCCCGTGTTTCTGGTGAGCCTGTGGACTCGCCAGAAACAGCAGTTATGAAGCAGCGGTCACAAAAACCGCTGCTCCATAACCCTGTCTGCCTGCTCTAAGCAGGCGGACAGACATCGCCGGAAATCAACCCGATCGAGTATGATCGGGTTGTTTGACCCCTCCCTGCTGGCGGCCGATTGGCCACGAGTCTGCAGGGGGCGGCGTTGCACCAGCAGCTCTTGTGAGCTGCTGGTGCATTGCTGAATACGGAGAGCGTATTGCTCTCCGCATTCAGCGAGGTCTTGCGGACCTGATCCGCACTGTCGGATCAGGTCCGCAAGACCTTTGTTAAATAGAGGCCATAGTCTAAATTACTTTAAAATGATGCAGCATAACTGTAAAAAGCAGACCAGAACATATCACATGAAAATCTGTATGTAAAAAAGATATTTAACCTCACAATTTCCACAGTAGACACATCCAATCAGGATACTTGTCTCAGGGCTAACAAGGGAGAGTGCATGTGGCATGTGCAGGTACAGTCACTTTATTTTCCTTCTGCTTAAGGAAGTTTACTATGAAATCTCATGAGAATATAGTTAAATATCACAATAATATGATGAAATCCCATGAGATCACAGAAGAAAGGTGTTCATTAAACAGATGATGATGATAAATGTCAATGGAGTAGCTGAATAAAAACTGACCACAGCATTCTGTGTTTATGTTGATTCTAGTTTTAAATAAAGAGAAATGTAAGTATATATCATAAAAGTTTACCCTCCTATCAAGGATACATGAGGAGCTAGGAATTATGCTGACTAACATCCATTGAATAGTATTGTTCTGTGGTTTGAATCATAGGTGTTAAAGGGCTATGATACCCAAATGTTGAAACACTTGAAAGTGATGCAGCATAGCTGTAAAAAGCTGACTAGAAAATATCACCTGATATTTTACCTAAAAATTTCATCAGTAGCCACATCCAATTGTAAAAAAGGACTTCTAAGCAGCAAATCAGTATGTCTGTACCGGGACAGCTAAGGAAGTTAGCTTTTGTGCACAATCATCTTATTTCCCTATTCAGTTTAAGGAAGTTTACTATGAAATCTCATGAGAGTTAAGTTAAATCTCATGAGATCACAGTAAAAGAGTTCATGACCTCAGCACTGTTGATGCTGATTGGTTGCTGTTTATTTCTTCTTCTTTTTTTTTACCTGCAGCTGGGCAGCAGCTGAGTATAACCTTTTACATAGAACTTACTCTACTGAGCTGAGGAAATTGTGAGGTAAAATATATTATTCTCTACATAGAGATGCTCAGGTGATATTTTCCTGTCAGTTTTTTACAGTTATACTGCATCAGTTTCAAGTGATTTAGCATATGAGTATTATGTCCCTTTAATTTTTAAGAGATTGAGCTTCATATTATTTCACTGTTTTGATCCTAAGAATACAGATGTGCAAAACATAACCATTTAAGCTGATGTGATTCATATACTGAAAACAAAGTTTTGGATAAAATACAATACAAATATAACACATGCATGGAAGGTAATTTGTTTTGACTATGGGCTCGATTATATAATCTTCGCCAGCTCAAACCTACTTTTTCTCGCTGACTCTCGCAGGGCTGCTCCGGTGCAATGATCGTAAAAAAGGGGCAGTCCCTGCGAGTGGCGAGATGGCTCCTATTAAAAGTAATAAAGCTCACTGGATAGGGACACTTTGCTCCTTAGTGCAAAGTTAGCAGGGAGCATTATGCTGCTTTCTGCAAAGAGCATCTTACATTCGCCTATATTTTAGTATGCATTTGTTTTTCTATTGGGGTTATAAGTGTTCGTAATGTTTTGAGAAAAGCTTGCCACCTTTTAGTTGGCACGAAAAAACTGTGAGATCTGCAGTGTGATAATCTTTATAGAGTTACGCTGGCATTAGAGAGACATTTTCATATACACCCATGTAACGCCCATGTTCAGCTCATTTTACAAAAAACAACAATTACGCTTTGCATTTTGTATTTATCAGTTCAAATTTCTGTGTGATTTTTGCACATTTAGTGTACTACAATTACCATTTATGCTATGCATATGTGTAAATTACATACAAATTTTACTTTTTTGTTAACATACAATTTTTGGTGAAGAATTTTGTTACGATTTTTGATGCACCTTAACAATGCAATTTGTCTCTGCTTATTTTTGTGTGAATGATTCAAATATTTGTTTTGTACGAATTTTGTTTTTTTATACGAAAATGCAGTATACGCCCCTTAGCAAGACACCCTGTTTTCAGGGTAAAAAGGGGCTTTAGATCATTCCACCAGGGAAATAAAAGGACTGGCGAGCATTCTTTAATAATCTCGCCAGCCCAGAGAGCTTTCAATCATCGAGCCCTAAGTCTCTACTCATCAGCCTGTCCAAGAAAAGCTTAGTAAAGTAGTCAGTTCAACAAAAAAGCAAAGATAAAATGGAAATTTGACAGGAAAGGCTCTGGTGAGTAATATTTAACTAAATGTAACAAAAATAATTTTACCATATAATGAGATGGGGATATTTTTACAGTTCCTATAACTTGTTTTCCTGCTTGTGGGGTTTCATGGAGACGTTGAAAACTACTAAATGAAGATAAAATTTCTATAGGAAGTATATATTGTTTACATACTGATGATTATATTTAGCAAATAAATAGAAATAAAAAATCATTTTAACAGGATCAAAGTTGCATTAATTTGCTAAAATGTTGTTTGATTTTCAAAACCTGATTTTAATCTGTATGCCCCTGTATAGTATCTTAATTGTCACATCACTGCTCTTACACTGCATTTTTAGGTATAAATGACCCCTCAATGTATTACCTCTCTTCACCAGCTTTTCTACAGCTAAAGGGACACTCAACTCAAAATAAACTTTTATGATTTAGAAATAGCAAGCAGTTTTAAGACACTTTCCAATTTACTTCCATTATCGAATTTTGCACAATCTTTTTATATTCACACTTTCTAGGGAACAAGATCCTACTGAGCATGTGCACAAGCTCACATGGTATACGAATACTTGTCTGTGATTGGCTGATGTCTGTCAAATGATGCAGGGGGGGGGCTGAAAATGGGAGGAAAAAATTAATTTGCCAGAAAAAAAAATCTACTGCTTATTTGAAATTCAGAGTAGATGTTAAATCATTGTCTTTTTATTATGCACAATTCTACAGCATTGAGTGGTCCTTTAATGCACTTTATAGCTAGCATTTTAGCACTCCACTAATCTAGGCCTTATTTTTCTAACCTGCATACAAAAGCATTACACACTCTACTTCTAAATAGAAAAAAATCACGTTCAAAATGTTCTCACCTACTTGAGATCATGTTTTCTTGAATGGAAAATATTTAGCATATAGACCTTTAAATGAAGTCAACTGTGGTCCATCTTGAGTATAAAAAGTTGAAACATCTGGCTCTTTATAACCTGTAATAAAATTCTCTGAGACACACTTTTTGGTCACTACAACAGCGGGAGAGGGGATACGTGAGTCAATACTGGTGTCTCTGTGATGTTATGGATTGTAGATACAAGCAACATAAACTCAAGGACCAAATACACTGTTTATTGTCACTATATATTTAAACAGCTTTATTTATTTGTCTGTGATGTGTTTACCAGCATCAACATTTGGCACAGAATTACTATTGCATTCCTTATGTTTTGCAAATCAAATATTTTTCTACACAGGGGAGAGAAAAAATAACCCTGTACCATTGAAAAATAACTTTACTATTTTTTTTGTCTGTAGAAACACATGTTGTCTGGATTGTGAATTGCACAATAAATAGTTTTCTGGAAACCTGAGACTCTAGTTTAAACTGATTTAAAATAAAAGTACAACACATACACAGATAAATAATGATTTGGAGAATCTTATTTTAAATCAGACAAATATTCTTGGAAATGTTCACAGCCTGCTGATATTAACAAACATACAAATGTAAATCTGTTTTTTTGTTCATGTGGAGCCTAAAAAAATAAAATTTCACCCTTTTGAAGAGCCTGGTTATTTATTTTTTTTGCTTTGAGCTAATAAATAATACTTAAAAAAAATAAAGCTATGGGACTCAAACTAATAATGTTCTTCAATCAAAGTTATAATTTAATTGGATAGTGTACTGTAAAATATTCTACCTTTTTATGTAAACAAGAGACAAAAGAGGAAATCAACTTCCCAGGACTTGCCCAGCGTCCTGCAGCAGCTTTAAATACAGTAAACCGTTATATGCTGCTTGCCTCGTTACACCGTCCCATTAAGTTAACTTGTCTGACACCTTTTAGGTGGCGGACTGCAATCATTCTGATCAGTTACGATCGGGATGATTGAAGCCCCCTGCTAGCAGCCGATTGGCTGTGAATGTGCAGGGGCGGTATTGCACAAGCATTTCTTTTGAAATGCTTGTGCAATGTTAAATGCCGACAGTGTATGCTGTCTGCATTTAGCGATGCAGGGCGTACATGATTCGCTATAGCGAATCATGTCTGCCCGGGGTTTAATAAATTAACCCCTTTATGTTTTTTGAAGAAAAAAAAAATGTGCTAAGTAACACACTCCCTTGAGAGACCAAAATGCAAAACCTGAAAACTAGGTTTTCAAACTGTTGCAAACTGCCTATAGAAGCAATTTGATTTGCAGCATTTGTAGGTTACAGAACTTACTTTATGACCTCTCTAGTGAGTGAGGGACAAGAACAGTTTTACACAAAAGCAAAAGCTATTTAAAGTTCTTTTAAGTTCTCATTTAAAGGGGTGCTGTAAACAAAGAGCTCCTTTCATGCTTATAAAAAATATGAAATTATACACATAAAACATTTGTCAAAGGGACATTAAACACAAAATACATTTTATATGCATAGAATTGAGTTTATTATCCACCTCCCTCTAGTCATGGGTGCTGCCATATTGAAATCTAGCTTTAACTACATTCCAGAGCTGATGTGTTTGCACATGCAGTAGATACCTGCAGGGTAACCTAGGTTCCAAAATGGTGGCACCCATAATCATTGGGATGTGCATGAAATGTATTTAGTGTTTAATGTTCTTTTAAAAAATAGCAGCTTAAAGACCTGAAGAATCCAGGTGATCAGTATGAGAAGAATACTGGACAAAATAAATGTATGTTAAAAGGAAAGGGTACTCTTGTACAGCACATATTTCACTTATTACACAAACTAGAGGGACATAACACCTCTCTTTCAATTATGAGGTTTCATAATCCCTTGTCATACAAAACCTTACATAAAAGTACACATGGGCATTATATCAACATTTTATAGCCACTGATTCCTTGTTTTCCTCTAATTGCCATAAAAATGAAAATATCTACTACCTGACTTTTGGGGTTCTGAACTAATAAAGGGAACCTATAGCAGTGGTGTCTCCAGCAAACTAATCATGCATATATTTTAAGCAGTATTATTTATCTAATTTATAGTGTATTAAATGTATTTTTAAACATTACTTAAAGTGAAGGTAAAGTTTTCACTATCTCTATACACTAATGATTTCTTGAGATTGTAAACTATCTAATCGCTAACTTATGTTTTGAAAAATATTTGTTATTTATATAATAAAGATGTTTTTTATTTCCCTAACGTGCCGACACTTACTCCTCCCATTTGCCATTTCCTGATTTCTGTCTGTCTGACGTATAGAGCGGTCCCACTCGCTCTATACGTGTCTCAAAAGCATGTTCACGTGTAACCAACGAACAGCGCATGCGCATATGTTAGTCGACATTCAGCAATGCACATGCGTTAATCTGATCATTTTTTTTCAAAGCGCAGGCGTCATCCATCTCTGTAAAGAGCCCTATGTGATAATGATAAAATCGGAACACTTGCAATAAGCATGCGCGAAACAGGAGATGGTGCACAATAAGGTAGAGGGGGAGGATTAGAGAGCTGTTTGGGGGGGGGGATCAGGGAGGTTGGGGGCTAAGGGGGGATCCTACACAGCAGAATATGGTTTTAAAAAAAACAAACTTTTATTTTAGTACTGGCAGACTTTCTGCCAGTACTTAGGATGGCGGGGACAATTGTGGGGTGGGGGAGGAAAGAGAGCTGTTTGGGAGGGATCAGGGGGCGTGATGTGTCAGGTGGGAGGCTGATCTCTACACTAAAGCTAAAATTAACCCTGCAAGCTCCCTTCAAGCTACCTAATTAACCCCTTCACTGCTGGGCATAATACAAGTGTTGTGTGCAGCGGCATTTAGCGGCCTTCTAATTGCCAAAAAGCAATGCCAAAGCCATATATGTCGTCTATTTCTGAACAAAGGGGATCCCAGAGAAGTATTTACAACCATTTGTGCCATAATTGCACAAGCTATTTGTAAATAATTTCAGTGAGAAACCAAAAGTTTGTGAAAAAGTGAACAATTTTTTTTATTTGATCGCGTTTGGCGGTGCAATGGTGGCATGAAATATACCAAAATGGGCCTAGATCAATACTTAGGGTTGTCTTCTAAAAAAAAATATATACATGTCAAGGGATATTCAGGGATTCCTGAAAGATATCAGTGTTCCAATGCAACTAGCGCTAATTTTGAAAAAAAGTGGTTTTTAAATAGCAAAGTGCTACTTGTATTTATTGCCCTATAACTTGCAAAAAAAGCAAAGAACATGTAAACATTGGGTATTTCTAAACTCAGGATAAAATTTAGAAACTATTTAGCATGGGTGTTTTTTGGTGGTTGTGATGTGTAACAGATTTTGGGGGTCAAAGTTAGAAAAAGTGTGTTTTTTTCCATTTTTTCATCATATTTTATATATTTTTTATAGTAAATTATAAGATATGATGACAATAATGGTATCTTCAGAAAGTTTGTTTAATGGCGAGAAAAACAGTATATAATATGTGTGGGTACAGTAAATGAGTAAGTGGAAAATTACAGCTAAACACAAACACCGCAGAAATGTAAAAATAGCCCTTGTCCCAAACGATCAGAAAATGGAAAAGTGCTGTGGTCCGCAAGGGGTTAACCCCTTAATGACCACAGCACTTTTCCATTTTCTTACTGTTTGGGACCATGGCTATTTTTACATTTCTGCAGTGTTTGTGTTTAGCTGTAATTTTCCTCTTACTCATTTACTGTACCCACACATATTATATACTGATTTTCTCGCCATTAAATGGACTTTCTAAAGATACCATTATTTTCATAATATCATATAATTTACTATAATTTTTTTTATAAAATATGATCAAAAAATTAAAAAAAACTTTCACTTTTTCTAATGTTGACCCCCAAAATCTGTTACACATCTACAACCACCAAAAAACACCCATGCTAAATATTTTCTAGATTTTGTCCTGAGTTTATAAATACCCAATGTTTACATGTTATTTGGGGTTTTTTTTTGCAAGTTATAGGGCAATAAGTACAAGTAGCACTTTGCTATTTCCAAACCATTTTTTTTTCTTCAAAATTAGCGATAGTTACATTGTAACACTGATATCTGTCAGGAATCCCTGAATAACCCTTCACATGTACATATTTATATATATAGTATTGATCTAGACCCATTTTGGTATATTTTATGCCACCATATTTTCTGCAGTGTAGGATCCCCCTAAGCTCCCAACCTCCCTGATCCCCCCCCAAACAGCTCTCTAACCCTCCCCCCTCTACCTATTTGTTGCCATCTTGGGTACCGGCAGCTATAGCAGAATATGTTCTAAGTATTTATAAAAAGATATTCCTAATATATATATATAGGTGTATATATATATATATATATATAATATATATATTTATTCTTTACAAAATTACCATAAAAATATATAGATACATTTTTTTGAATAAATAGACCATATTGTTCTATGTGAAGAACATTGCAAAGTGAAATATTTATCTCTTCATGTCATGTTAGCAGCCTTGAGAACATGAGTTCGGGTTTGCTCCATTGACATCTATCGGAAATAGGCTATCGTGCGCAATATTCTAATTCCGCTAGAAGTAAGCTGTTTGGGTGCGTAAGGGTTAGCACAAGCGTGATAACTTTTTACGTTCAACTTAAAATACGAGCGCAAACTCGATGCGCGCAAAAAGTTTACTTCTAGCGCAATTAGCGCTCTAGTGAAAGCGCTTAATATCGCTCCACTTGTAATCTAGCCCTGAGTGAGTAATTATTGAGGGTTAAAACGTACACTTTTTTAACTAATAGTAACACAATTGTTCTGTTGAAGCCTTAAATTCCTTGATTTAAAATGCTAAGTCATGCTAGAAGTAAAAATGACTGTAAATAATTTGATGCTGCCAAGAGCAAATAAATCTTAACTATAAAATGCTGTCACTATTGCAGAAAGCATTTAACTGTCTGGAGTGGACTTTTACAACATTTATGTAAGCTTTAACACATGCATAAATCATTTAAAGTGGTCACAGAATATCTATGCTGTACTTTTTATGTCTCCAAACATAAAAGACAAATTCTATCCTTGTTGAGGGGTTGAATGTGTCTTCAGTTCCTAAAACAAATGATTTTTCATCATACATTAAAATCTTAGACTACAAGTTTATGTAGCTAAAGATATGACTAAAAAAAGAAATGCTGTCTCTTGACGTATTCGTCATCAATTATTTTAGGAAACCATCAAGAAATGGATTTTCTCAATATAATAATTTCCTCAAAATAATTTAGCACAAAAAATAAATCACTTTCTCACAAAATAACCTACATGAATAAAACATAAAAACAGATTATCTGTTCTTAATAAATATTTGTATTTTTTTTTACTTGTCGTGAGGTTTTTTTATCTCTCCATACATAGATGTAAAAGTTGTCTCTACCAGTCAAAATGCATTTAAATGGAATTAGAGTACAATATCTCTATAATATCTAAAACTGAGCTGCTTCTTTTCCCCCTCTCTTTGAATCATTCGACACCTGACATTTCTCTAACAGTTTGAAACTCTATTTTCACCATCTTATTCCAGATTCACCGATTTGAGGTCACGCTTGACTCTGAAGTCACATTCACTACACAAGCTCTTGAAATATTTCTAGAATTCGACCCTTTCTTGCTCAAGAAACTACAAAAATACTAATTCATTCTCTCATTTTTTCACACATTGACTACTGCAATCTACTTCTAAATGACCTTCCCAAACAGCACCTATCCCCCTCAAATCAATAATGAATGCTACAGCCAGACTCATCCACCTAAAGTCACCGATCTACATCAGCTGCTCCACTCTGCCAGTCTCAACATTGGCTCCCCATACACTTTAGATTACAATTCAAACTATTAACCCTAACCTATAAAGCACTCAACATTCTCACTCCCAACTATGGGCCAGATTACAAGTGGAGTGCTAAATATCGTTTTGCGCTGGTATTACAAGTTAATCTCAATGTGAACGCAAGTTTTGCATTCGCATTACTAGGAAGCATTGCATTCACGAGAGTGCACTTCCATAGACTCCTATGGAGCCTCATTCTGATGCCATCACAGGCTGCATTAGTACCTTGCGCAGTGATGGGCAGCATTTTGAAATATATATGTATATGAATATATACATATATATTTATGTGTTAATATGTGTATATACACATACATATATATGTATATAATCATATATATTTACATTGCGGTCTATGCGAACACACAGTTCCCATAGACCGCAATTTAAAGGCACTTTACCATTTTTTTCTAACACCCCACTCCCCTCAACTTTATAGCCCAAGACTGCCTAGTGCAGTTTTTTTTTTTTTTTTTTTTTTAAATGCTGTAATTTTTTTTTTTTTTTAATAAAAAACTACAATGTCCTCTATTTTGAGGGCATTTGGAGCACTTTTAGAAAATTAACCAGAGCTCTAATCTCTGGTTAATTTCCGGGGGGCTAATTGCTACTTGTATTGGCTGGTTAATTATTGCTCTCCCACAAACGGGCAAATTTGTCCATTTACTGGAGAGCAATCAATTAGTGTTCCACTTGTAATATAGCCCTACATTTGCACTCACATCCAAACACTATTATTATTATCTCTACGTGGCTCTCTCGCCTCCAAGACTTCTTACGTGCTGCTCCTGTCCTCTGGAACTCCCTACCCCACTCCATCATTCTGTCTCCAACCATGTAAGCTTCAGACGCTCCTTGAAAATCACACCTATTTAGAGAGGCTTACCATCTTCTCCTCTGGTTGCCTTGACTCACTGCTGCAACTAGAATCCATGTGACTAAGCTACCCCAAATCTTATGTCTCTGCACCCTCAACCTGTAGAATGTAAGCTTTTCAAAGCAAGGCCCTCTTCCTCTTGTACAATTTCAGTAAAGTTTATTATGTTTGTATCTTATCACAAGCCCTTATCATTGTATACCCCTATCTCAAATAGCACATTAAAGACAAGTATAATTACACACACAATTTGTCCAATTATTTCTCATGCACAACATCAGCGGTAATATATGTATTAAAATGCCCATGTAATTTGTTCTATACAGGTATGACGACCTGATAGATCAGTAAATGCATATCTGAACACTGTCGAAATATACGCAATGCACAAAAAGATTTATCAGATGGCAAAACACTAACCAGTGTAGCCAGACATTTCAACCAAAAACACAACAATAATGAAAAATTACTTAAGATTGCAGTAATACAAAAAGCAACATTCGGAATATGGGGAGGCAACTTCGATCAATTATTATAACAGATAAAAAGCAGATGGATCCACCTTCTGAACAGTGTTAAACCATTTGGATTAAATGATTATAACAACTACAATTTGTATTAAAAATAAAATACCACCAACATCATATCATACCAGTACTAGTTTAATACCCAATTTTTTTTAAATATCATCACGAATCACAGGAAATCAGGGAGCATATATAGACACCTACATGAGTGTATATGTATACTTATAAGTCAACACTTCATTCATCACATTCCCTATAGATATATATATATATATTTTCTTTCAAGATCTCCTTAAATCACTAGAGTTTAGGGGCATTTAAATGTGCACCCACATATGTGTGGGCATGTGTATATCAATGGTACATCATATTCCCAATGTGTTTTGTAATATACTGTATATAGTTTTTCTCACAAATATACATTCTTCGTTTTATTTAACAGGATCCATATTTTCAACAGAAAGTCACCTAATTATAGCACCAAAAAAACCTTTACACTTATTTTAATCACAATTTTAAAGTATGATCCCATCACATTAGTCTCTCTTCATCATTTCCTTTTTACTCTCACCATATTTCTCACTAGACATTAATTCAAACTACACCAATCTTAATATCACGATTGCTCTTGGGTTAAACATAAAAAATTTTAAATTATTATTTTTATTTTTTTATCAGCCATTTCAGCTATTATTTACACATATAAATAGGTACATATACCTCTAAGAATACAAGAATGAAAATACCACCATTGGCAAAATAAAGCGAAATGTGAACAAGCAATATTGTTAAAAAAAAGAAACTTATGTAACTTTTAAATACTATAGTTTCAAATAGTGTTATGAATGTCCTAAGAAAGTAATAATGTATCAACATTTTTTACTTTTTTTCTTTTTCACTATGAATGACCTTTTTCCACTGGTTTACACATATATCAATCATCCCCAGCAATCGATCAATCTACTCCCAATGTCCCACATGCACGTCAATCATTCCAACCAACCAATAACCAGTCACTATAACTGCGAATACACTCATAATTAGTATTACTATTATTTTCTCATCACAATATACTTGCGTATAAAAATTCCCCAATTTCACTATAATTCACGTACACTAAATATTAATTTTAGTATAAATGGATATATTTACCATTAGAGACAACCTACTCACTGCCACTGATAAATCAATCACTAAGAATAAAAAACAGAATTTATGTTTACCTGATAAATTACTTTCTCCAACGGTGTGTCCGGTCCACGGCGTCATCCTTACTTGTGGGATATTCTCTTCCCCAACAGGAAATGGCAAAGAGCCCAGCAAAGCTGGTCACATGATCCCTCCTAGGCTCCGCCTTCCCCAGTCATTCGACCGACGTAAAGGAGGAATATTTGCATAGGAGAAACCATATGATACCGTGGTGACTGTAGTTAAAGAAAATAAATTATCAGACCTGATTAAAAAACCAGGGCGGGCCGTGGACCGGACACACCGTTGGGGAAAGTAATTTATCAGGTAAACATAAATTCTGTTTTCTCCAACATAGGTGTGTCCGGTCCACGGCGTCATCCTTACTTGTGGGAACCAATACCAAAGCTTTAGGACACGGATGAAGGGAGGGAGCAAATCAGGTCACCTAGATGGAAGGCACCACGGCTTGCAAAACCTTTCTCCCAAAAATAGCCTCAGAAGAAGCAAAAGTATCAAACTTGTAAAATTTAGTAAAAGTGTGCAGTGAAGACCAAGTCGCTGCCTTACATATCTGATCAACAGAAGCCTCGTTCTTGAAGGCCCATGTGGAAGCCACAGCCCTAGTGGAATGAGCTGTGATTCTTTCAGGAGGCTGCCGTCCGGCAGTCTCATAAGCCAATCTGATGATGCTTTTAATCCAAAAAGAGAGAGAGGTAGAAGTTGCTTTTTGACCTCTCCTTTTACCAGAATAAACAACAAACAAGGAAGATGTTTGTCTAAAATCCTTTGTAGCATCTAAATAGAATTTTAGAGCACGAACAACATCCAAATTGTGCAACAAACGTTCCTTCTTTGAAACTGGATTCGGACACAAAGAAGGCACGACTATCTCCTGGTTAATGTTTTTGTTAGAAACAACTTTCGGAAGAAAACCAGGTTTAGTACGTAAAACCACCTTATCTGCATGGAACACCAGATAAGGAGGAGAACACTGCAGAACAGATAATTCTGAAACTCTTCTAGCAGAAGAAATTGCAACCAAAAACAAAACTTTCCAAGATAATAACTTAATATCAACGGAATGTAAGGGTTCAAACGGAACCCCCTGAAGAACTGAAAGAACTAAATTGAGACTCCAAGGAGGAGTCAAAGGTTTTTAACAGGCTTGATTCTAACCAGAGCCTGAACAAAGGCTTGAACATCTGGCACAGCTGCCAGCTTTTTGTGAAGTAACACAGACAAGGCAGAAATCTGTCCCTTCAAGGAACTTGCAGATCTCCAAACCTTCTTGAAGAAAGGATAGAATCTTAGGAATTTTTACCTTGTCCCAAGGGAATCCTTTAGATTCACACCAACAGATATATTTTTTCCATATTTTGTGGTAAATTTTTCTAGTTACAGGCTTTCTGGCCTGAACAAGAGTATCAATGACAGAATCTGAGAACCCTCGCTTTGATAAGATCAAGCGTTCAATCTCCAAGCAGTCAGTTGGAGTGAGACCAGATTCGGATGTTCGAACGGACCTTGAACAAGAAGGTCTCGTCTCAAAGGTAGCTTCCATGGTGGAGCCGATGACATATTCACCAGGTCTGCATACCAAGTCCTGCGTGGCCACGCAGGAGCTATCAAGATCACCGATGCCCTCTCCTGATTGATCCTGGCTACCAGCCTGGGGATGAGAGGAAACGGCGGGAATACATAAGCTAGTTTGAAGGTCCAAGGTGCTACTAGTGCATCTACTAGAGTCGCCTTGGGATCCCTGGATCTGGACCCGTAGCAAGGAACCTTGAAGTTCTGACGAGAGGCCATCAGATCCATGTCTGGAATGCCCCACAATTGAGTAATTTGGGCAAAGATTTCCGGATGGAGTTCCCACTCCCCCGGATGAAATGTCTGACGACTCAGAAAATCCGCTTCCCAATTTTCCACTCCTGGGATGTGGATTGCAGACAAGTGGCAGGAGTGAGTCTCCGCCCATTGAATGATTTTGGTCACTTCCTCCATCGCCAGGGAACTCCTTGTTCCCCCCTGATGGTTGATGTACGCAACAGTCGTCATGTTGTCTGATTGAAACCGTATGAACTTGGCCTTTGCTAGCTGAGGCCAAGCCTTGAGAGCATTGAATATCGCTCTCAGTTCCAGAATATTTATCGGGAGAAGAGATTCTCCCCGAGACCAAAGACCCTGAGCTTTCAGGGGTCCCCAGACCGCGCCCCAGCCCACCAGACTGGCGTCGGTCGTGACAATGACCCACTCTGGTCTGCGGAAGCTCATCCCCTGTGACAGGTTGTCCAGGGACAGCCACCACCGGAGTGAATCTCTGGTCCTCTGATCTACTTGTATCGTCGGAGACAAGTCTGTATAGTCCCCATTCCACTGACTGAGCATGCACAGTTGTAATGGTCTTAGATGAATTCGCGCAAAAGGAACTATGTCCATTGCCGCTACCATCAAACCTATTACTTCCATGCACTGCGCTATGGAAGGAAGAGGAACAGAATGAAGTATTTGACAAGAGTTTAGAAGTTTTGATTTTCTGGCCTCTGTCAGAAAAATCCTCATTTCTAAGGAGTCTATTATTGTTCCCAAGAAGGGAACCCTTGTTGACGGAGATAAAGAACTTTTTTCTACGTTCACTTTCCACCCGTGAGATCTGAGAAAGGCCAGGACAATGTCCGTGTGAGCCTTTGCTTGAGGAAGGGACGACGCTTGAATCAGAATGTCGTCCAAGTAAGGTACTACTGCAATGCCCCTTGGACTGGTAATGCTTGTCCAGGAATGCGAACCTTAGGAACCGATGATGTTCCTTGTGGATAGGAATATGTAGATACGCATCCTTTAAATCCACCGTGGTCATGAATTGACCTTCCTGGATGGAAGGAAGAATTGTTCGAATGGTTTCCATTTTGAACGATGGAACCTTGAGAAACTTGTTTAGGATCTTGAGATCTAAGATTGGTCTGAATGTTCCCTCTTTTTTGGGAACTACGAACAGATTGGAGTAGAACCCCATCCCTTGTTCTCCTAAAGGAACAGGATGAATCACTCCCATTTTTAACAGGTCTTCTACACAATGTAAGAATGCCTGTCTTTTTATGTGGTCTGAAGACAATTGAGACCTGTGGAACCTCCCCCTTGGGGGAAGCCCCTTGAATTCCAGAAGATAACCTTGGGAGACTATTTCTAGTGCCCAAGGATCCAGAACATCTCTTGCCCAAGCCTGAGCGAAGAGAGAGAGTCTGCCCCCCACCAGATCCGGTCCCGGATCGGGGGCCAACATCTCATGCTGTCTTGGTAGCAGTGGCAGGTTTCTTGGCCTGCTTTCCTTTGTTCCAGCCTTGCATTGGTCTCCAGGCTGGCTTGGCTTGAGAAGTATTACCCTCTTGCTTAGAGGACGTAGCACTTGGGGCTGGTCCGTTTCTGCGAAAGGGACGAAAATTAGGTTTATTTTTGGCCTTGAAAGACCTATCCTGAGGAAGGGCGTGGCCCTTGCCCCCAGTGATATCAGAGATAATCTCTTTCAAGTCAGGGCCAAACTTGAAAGGAATGTTAAGCAATTTGTTCTTGGAAGACGCATCCGCTGACCAAGATTTTAACCAAAGCGCTCTGCGCGCCACAATAGCAAAACCAGAATTTTTCGCCGCTAACCTAGCCAATTGCAAAGTGGCGTCTAGGGTGAAAGAATTAGCCAACTTGAGAGCATGAATTCTGTCCATAATCTCCTCATAAGAAGAAGAATTATTATTGAGCGCCTTTTCTAGCTCATCGAACCAGAAACACGCTGCTGTAGTGACAGGAACAATGCATGAAATTGGTTGTAGAAGGTAACCTTGCTGAACAAACATCTTTTTAAGCAAACCTTCTAATTTTTTATCCATAGGATCTTTGAAAGCACAACTATCTTCTATGGGTATAGTGGTGCATTTGTTTAGAGTAGAAACCGCCCCCTCGACCTTGGGGACTGTCTGCCATAAGTCCTTTCTGGGGTCGACCATAGGAAACAATTTTTTAAATATGGGGGGAGGGACGAAAGGTATACCGGGCCTTTCCCATTCTTTATTTACAATGTCCGCCACCCGCTTGGGTATAGGAAAAGCTTCGGGGGGCCCCGGGACCTCTAGGAACTTGTCCATTTTACATAGTTTCTCTGGAATGACCAAATTCTCACAATCATCCAGAGTGGATAACACCTCCTTAAGCAGAGCGCGGAGATGTTCCAATTTAAATTTAAATGTAATCACATCAGGTTCAGCTTGTTGAGAAATTTTCCCTGAATCTGAAATTTCTCCCTCAGACAAAACCTCCCTGGCCCCCTCAGACTGGTGTAGGGGCCCTTCAGAACCAATATCATCAGCGTCCTCATGCTCTTCAGTATTTTCTAAAACAGAGCAGTCGCGCTTTCGCTGATAAGTGGGCATTTTGGCTAAAATGTTTTTGATAGAATTATCCATTACAGCCGTTAATTGTTGCATAGTAAGGAGTATTGGCGCGCTAGATGTACTAGGGGCCTCCTGTGTGGGCAAGACTGGTGTAGACGAAGGAGGGGATGATGCAGTACCATGCTTACTCCCCTCACTTGAGGAATCATCTTGGGCATTATTTTCTCTAAATTTTGTGTCACATAAATCACATCTATTTAAATGAGAAGGAACCTTGGCTTCCCCACATTCAGAACACAGTCTATCTGGTAGTTCAGACATGTTAAACAGGCAAAAACTTGATAACAAAGTACAAAAAACGTTTTAAAATAAATCGTTACTGTCACTTTAAATTTTAAACTGAACACACTTTATTACTGCAATTGCGAAAAAGTATGAAGGAATTGTTCAAAATTCACCAAAATTTCACCACAGTGTCTTAAAGCCTTAAAAGTATTGCACACCAAATTTGGAAGCTTTAACCCTTAAAATAACGGAACCGGAGCCGTTTTTATATTTAACCCCTTTACAGTCCCTGGTATCTGCTTTGCTGAGACCCAACCAAGCCCAAAGGGGAATACGATACCAAATGACACCTTCAGAAAGTCTTTTCTATGTATCAGAGCTCCTCACACATGCATCTGCATGTCATGCTTCTCAAAAACAAGTACGCAATAGAGGCGCGAAAATGAGACTCTGCCTATGTTTAGGGAAAGCCCCTAGAGAATAAGGTGTCCAATACAGTGCCTGCCGGTTATTTTACATAATTCCCAAGATTAAAATAATTCCTCAAGGCTATGGAGTATAAAATATGTTTATATATAAATCGATTTAGCCCAGAAAATGTCTACAGTCTTAAAAAGCCCTTGTGAAGCCCTTTTTTTCTTTCTGTAATAAAAATGGCTTACCGGATCCCATAGGGAAAATGACAGCTTCCAGCATTACATCGTCTTGTTAGAATGTGTCATACCTCAAGCAGCAAAAGTCTGCTCACTGTTCCCCCAACTGAAGTTAATTCCTCTCAACAGTCCTGTGTGGAAACAGCCATCGATTTTAGTAACGGTTGCTAAAATCATTTTCCTCTTACAAACAGAAATCTTCATCTCTTTTCTGTTTCAGAGTAAATAGTACATACCAGCACTATTTTAAAATAACAAACTCTTGATTGAATAATAAAAACTACAGTTAAACACTAAAAAACTCTAAGCCATCTCCGTGGAGATGTTGCCTGTACAACGGCAAAGAGAATGACTGGGGAAGGCGGAGCCTAGGAGGGATCATGTGACCAGCTTTGCTGGGCTCTTTGCCATTTCCTGTTGGGGAAGAGAATATCCCACAAGTAAGGATGACGCCGTGGACCGGACACACCTATGTTGGAGAAATATTATCCACACAATGACAGAGCAAGAACCAAATATTAGTTTACATAGTTTAGACAATTTATTAACTAAAGAAATTAAGATTAACACAGAATTGAAATTTATGCAAAAATATGTAAAACTAGGATTAGTCCCTAGAGGCCTACGTTTGAAGAAAGATTGCACGTTCAAATTAAACACTTCTCTAAAGAATGAGTGGTTTGATATTTTAGAGAAAGCATCAAAAGACCTAATTGGGGTTATTATTAAGGCTAGAACTTAAGCACTAGATGAACTAGGGGAAAATATTACAAAACATAAAAACATCCTTGACTCAAGAAGCAAGGATATCATTTACAATAATAAACAAAAGGAGCTGATTAGGAAACTAGAGGACCTGCAACGTGATATACTAAAAACAAAATGGAGTAAATTCCATAGGGATCAAGAGGACTATAGAATTGAGGGTCCAATAGGACAAGAGCAAGAAAACATAAAGAAAAATCTGATCCTTTTTAGCAAAAAGAAGGATAACAATATAGAAATTGAGAACAGATCCAAACCAAATTTTCAACCACATAAAAATGAGGAGAAAAAATTACCCAAGTTATGAAAATAGGGGAAACAGAATGGAAAAAGAATGGAGAATTCCAGTACAGAATAGATATTAAACCCTAGAAGAAGAAAGGGACTATACAAATAAGACCATTGAAAAACTGAGCACATCAAAAGATTTTTTAGAGATAGGCAGAGAATTAACTCACGATCCCCCGAAAAGGAAAAAGGCGAAGAGAGGGAACAGAGGTAGAGGAAAGGGAAAATTGACTGAAAAAACTAAAATAGAAGAAAAACAAATACAGGGAATTTTTAATATCAGTGATGCAATTTTTTCAAACAAAAAGGGTACAATGGAAAAAGAATAGAAGAAATGGCTAAAACTATAAAAGAAGTAGATAGGAGTTCCATATTAAAGAAGAAACCAAAAATGAATAAAAGGGAGAAAAATAATCAACATTTAGAAGTTCCAATAATAACAACATATTCATCACAATACAAAATATTTGAGAAAGTAGTGAAGAAACACTGGCATCTTCTTTTGAAAGACCCAATAATTGGACACACACTTGGAAGGAATCCTAAATTCATCTATAAAAAAGCAAAAAACTTTAAAAAAACATACTAGCTCTCAGTGAATATAAAAAGAAAAAAAATGACACCTAATGGCAGTGTAAAAGACCTCAAGGGAGATATAATAGAAGGTTTCTTTCCTTGTCAACAATGTAAGTCATGCAAATTCAGTACTAAATTAAAAAAATATTAAATCAGATAAGACAGGACATTTAAAAAAAAATAATGGAATAATTTGATGCACAGATGTTAATGTAATATATCTTTTGCAATGCAATTGTAATTTGAGGTATTTTGGCCAGACGAGCAGGAAACTAAGGGATCGCATAAGGGAACATTTATTAGGAATTGAACATGGCAGGAAAGACACTACCCTATATAGACACGTTCTAGAAGTACTCTAAGGGAGAATAGAGGATTTGAGGTTTTGGGGTATTAAAGGGACAGTAAACCTAAGAATTTTCTTTATATATTTCTAAATGCTGCATGTCAAAAATGTCAAAAAACATAAATTTATTAAAATCCAATGTGTATGACTAATAGTAAATGTTTCACAAACATAAGATCTCATTCGGCAACGAAGTCCGCCTAACACGTTGTGTTTTAAAATGTTATTTGCATCACCGCTTGATTGCTTCCAATCCATTGTATATCGTCCGCACAGTTTTTTTACTGTCAGGGACGCGCGTTCTTTGATTGACAGGGGCAGTATCCGTCCGACGTCAATAGCGATCTTGTATTTAGCCTTGTGTTGCCGAAATTTTAAATTGCGCATGCGCGGTGCTGATCGACAGGTAAAAAAAAAAAAGATTGAGAACGAGCGTTAGTGGGAGGAACGGGGGTTGTTTTAGACCGGCCCATGGGATTGACTTAGCGAAAAATAATAACTCCCATAGCTGCTGCGGATGGCTGGGCGGAGAATAAAGGCTTTATCAACGGTTAGAACAGATAAGTAAAACATCTTATATCTTAATATATAACCGTTTAAAAAAAAAAGGATTATTCGTTATGAAATAGACATACTAAGAGTATATGTGCAATGTCTAGCGCTATCGTTTACTGACACTTTAAGAAGATAATACAGGATGGAAGAAGGGGGAATATGGAAGAAAAACTATTGAGACAAGAAGCAAAGCTCATCTACAACTTTGGAACACTAATACCAGCAGGTCTTAATAGTGAATTGGACCTGAATTTTATAGTGAAATAAAAAAACAAAAAATTATTCTAAAAAAAAAATATAAAAAAATTGGTAGAGAACTAAGACCGTCTTATCCAGAGTTTGAAATAACTTAAAATAATCTAAACTTTAGAATTAGAAATATAGATTTTTAGATAAAGGATTTAAAGGATAAAAATATATTAAAAACATTACGGCCTAGATTTAGAGTTCGGCGGTAGCCGTCAAAACCAGCGTTAGAGGCTCCTAACGCTGGTTTTGGCCGCCCGCTGGCATTTGGAGTCAGTGATTAAAGGGTCTAACGCTCACTTTACAGCCGCGACTTTTCCATACCGCAGATCCCCCTACGCCATTTGCGTAGCCTATCTTTTCAATGGGATCTTCCTAACGCCGGTATTTAGAGTCGTTTCTGCAGTGAGCGTTAGAGCTCTAACGACAAGATTCCAGCCGCCTGAAAATAGCAGGAGTTAAGAGCTTTCTGGCTAACGCCGGTTTATAAAGCTCTTAACTACTGTACCCTAAAGTACACTAACACCCATAAACTACCTATGTACCCCTAAACCGAGGTCCCCCCACATCGCCGCCACTCGATTAAAATTTTTAACCCCTAATCTGCCGACCGCCACCTACGTTATACTTATGTACCCCTAATCTGCTGCCCCTAACACCGCCGACCCCTGTATTATATCTATTAACCCCTAACTTGCCCCCCACAACGTCGCCGCAAGCTACTTAAAATAATTAACCCCTAATCTTCCGACCGCAAATCGCCGCCACCTACGTTATCCCTATGTACCCCTAATCTGCTACCCCTAACATCGCCGACCCCTATGTTATATTTATTAACCCCTAATCTGCCCCCCTCAACGTCGCCGACACCTACCTACACTTATTAACCCCTAATCTGCCGAGCGGACCTGAGCGCTACTATAATAAAGTTATTAACCCCTAATCCGCCTCACTAACCCTATCATAAATAGTATTAACCCCTAATCTGCCCTCCCTAACATCGCCGACACCTACCTTCAATTATTAACCCCTAATCTGCCGACCGGAGCTCACCGCTATTCTAATAAATGTATTAACCCCTAAAGCTAAGTCTAACCCTAACACTAACACCCCCCTAAGTTAAATATAATTTTTATCTAACGAAATAAATTAACTCTTATTAAATAAATAATTCCTATTTAAAGCTAAATACTTACCTGTAAAATAAATCCTAATATAGCTACAATATAAATTATAATTATATTATAGCTATTTTAGGATTAATATTTATTTTACAGGCAACTTTGTAATTATTTTAACCAGGTACAATAGCTATTAAATAGTTAAGAACTATTTAATAGTTACCTAGTTAAAATAATAACAAATTTACCTGTAAAATAAATCCTAACCTAAGATATAATTAAACCTAACACTACCCTATCAATAAAATAATTAAATAAACTACCTACAATTACCTACAATTAACCTAACACTACACTATCAATAAATTAATTAAACACAATTCCTACAAATAAATACAATTAAATAAACTATCTAAAGTACAAAAAATAAAAAAGAACTAAGTTACAGAAAATAATAAAATATTTACAAACATAAGAAAAATATTACAACAATTTTAAACTAATTACACCTACTCTAAGCCCCCTAATAAAATAACAAAGCCCCCCAAAATAAAAAATTCCCTACCCTATTCTAAAATACAAATATTACAAGCTCTTTTACCTTACCAGCCCTGAACAGGGCCCTTTGCGGGGCATGCCCCAAGAATTTCAGCTCTTTTGCCTGTAAAAAAAAACATACAATACCCCCCCCCAACATTACAACCCACCACCCACATACCCCTAATCTAACCCAAACCCCCCTTAAATAAACCTAACACTACCCCCCTGATGATCTTCCTACCTTGTCTTCACCATGCCAGGTTCACCGATCCGTCCTGGCTCCAAGATCTTCATCCAACCCAAGCGGGGGCTAGACATCCACTGAAGAAGTCCAGAAGAGGGTCCAAAGTCTTCCTCCTATCCGGCAAGAAGAGGACATCCGGACCGGCAAACATCTTCTCCAAGCGGCATCTTCTATCTTCTTCCATCCGATGACGACCGGCTCCATCTTGAAGACCTCCAGCGCGGATCCATCCTCTTCTTCCGACGACTAGACGACGAATGACGGTTCCTTTAAGGGACGTCATCCAAGATGGCGTCCCTCGAATTCCGATTGGCTGATAGGATTCTATCAGCCAATCGGAATTAAGGTAGGAATTTTCTGATTGGCTGATGGAATCAGCCAATCAGAATATAGTTCAATCCGATTGGCTGATCCAATCAGCCAATCAGATTGAGCTCGCATTCTATTGGCTGATCGGAACAGCCAATAGAATGCGAGCTCAATCTGATTGGCTGATTGGATCAGCCAATCGGATTGAACTATATTCTGATTGGCTGATTCCATCAGCCAATCAGAAAATTCCTACCTTAATTCCGATTGGCTGATAGAATCCTATCAGCCAATCGGAATTCGAGGGACGCCATCTTGGATGACGTCCCTTAAAGGAACCGTCATTCGTCTTCTAGTCGTCGGAAGAAGAGGATGGATCCGCGCTGGAGGTCTTCAAGATGGAGCCGGTCGTCATCGGATGGAAGAAGATAGAAGATGCCGCTTGGAGAAGATGTTTGCCGGTCCGGATGTCCTCTTCTTGCCGGATAGGAGGAAGACTTTGGACCCTCTTCTGGACTTCTTCAGTGGATGTCTAGCCCCCGCTTGGGTTGGATGAAGATCTTGGAGCCAGGACGGATCGGTGAACCTGGCATGGTGAAGACAAGGTAGGAAGATCATCAGGGGGGTAGTGTTAGGTTTATTTAAGGGGGGTTTGGGTTAGATTAGGGGTATGTGGGTGGTGGGTTGTAATGTTGGGGGGGGGTATTGTATGTTTTTTTTTACAGGCAAAAGAGCTGAAATTCTTGGGGCATGCCCCGCAAAGGGCCCTGTTCAGGGCTGGTAAGGTAAAAGAGCTTGTAATATTTGTATTTTAGAATAGGGTAGGGAATTTTTTATTTTGGGGGGCTTTGTTATTTTATTAGGGGGCTTAGAGTAGGTGTAATTAGTTTAAAATTGTTGTAATATTTTTCTTATGTTTGTAAATATTTTATTATTTTCTGTAACTTAGTTCTTTTTTATTTTTTGTACTTTAGATAGTTTATTTAATTTTATTTATTTGTAGCAATTGTGTTTAATTAATTTATTGATAGTGTAGTGTTAGGTTAATTGTAGGTAATTGTAGGTAGTTTATTTAATTATTTTATTGATAGGGTAGTGTTAGGTTTAATTATATCTTAGGTTAGGATTTATTTTACAGGTAAATTTGTTATTATTTTAACTAGGTAACTATTAAATAGTTCTTAACTATTTAATAGCTATTGTACCTGGTTAAAATAATTACAAAGTTGCCTGTAAAATAAATATTAATCCTAAAATAGCTATAATATAATTATAATTTATATTGTAGCTATATTAGGATTTATTTTACAGGTAAGTATTTAGCTTTAAATAGGAATCATTTATTTAATAAGAGTTAATTTATTTCGTTAGATAAAAATTATATTTAACTTAGGGGGGTGTTAGTGTTAGGGTTAGACTTAGCTTTAGGGGTTAATACATTTATTAGAATAGCGGTGAGCTCCGGTCGGCAGATTAGGGGTTAATAATTGAAGGTAGGTGTCGGCGATGTTAGGGAGGGCAGATTAGGGGTTAATACTATTTATGATAGGGTTAGTGAGGCGGATTAGGGGTTAATAACTTTATTATAGTAGCGCTCAGGTCCGCTCGGCAGATTAGGGGTTAATAAGTGTAGGCAGGTGTCGGCGACGTTGTGGGGGGCAGATTAGGGGTTAATAAATATAACATAGGGGTCGGCGATGTTAGGGCAGCAGATTAGGGGTACATAGGGATAACGTAGGTGGCGGCGGTTTACGGAGCGGCAGATTAGGGGTTAAAAGTGTAATGCAGGGGTCAGCGATAGCGGGGGCGGCAGATTAGGGGTTAATAAGTGTAAGGTTAGGGGTGTTTAGACTCGGGGTACATGTTAGAGTGTTAGGTGCAGACGTAGGAAGTGTTTCCCCATAGGAAACAATGGGGCTGCGTTAAGAGCTGAACGCTGCTTTTTTGCAGGTGTTAGGTTTTTTTTCAGCTCAAACTGCCCCATTGTTTCCTATGGGAGAATCGTGCACGAGCACGTTTTTGATGCCGGCCGCGTCCGTAAGCAACTCTGGTATCGAGAGTTGCATTTGCGGTAAATATGCTCTACGCTCCTTTTTTGGAGCCTAACGCAGCATTTGTTTGAACTCTCGATACCAGAGTTAAATTTATGGTGCGGCCAGAAAAAAACCCGCGGAGCGTTAACAGCCCTTTTACCGCCGAACTCCAAATCTAGGCCTACATATATGGGAACTTATCCACAGCATACACACAATCTAACTAACTAAAAGATATAGAATAAGAAAATACTTAGCTTTTAACTCTTGAAGATATAGGATATCATTTATAGAGACTTTCAGTTTATAGCTAGAGCTGATTGTAGACTAAAAAAAAAACATTAAGAAATCCACTGTCACATTTATTATATAATAGTATATATTATTATATTTTGGGTAATGTTCTGCAAACTGAAAATTGTTATAATTGAAAGGAGCGGTTATAAATAAGTTATGAAAAGATATTATAATCGAAAGGAGCGGTTATGAATAATGTTTAAATAGTTATTTTCCATATTACTATCTCTAAATAACATGACAAGAAAAGTCGCTGGAAACACTTGAAGACAAAAGACAAAGAACAATCAATTAAAAGTGCACAGAAGGGTTAACAACTAGCCCTATATAGAGGAGGAGCATGAAAGAAGGATCATCTTGACAAAGGCTCTGAGCAGCTGAAACGCGTAGACGTTCTTTTTCACAGTTCCTGACATTATGATCCTGGATGAACTCCCATAACCACAGTGTTGAAATCTGCTAAGAATGAAGCGGTAGGAGTTTGAAGAAACCAAGTAAATTTGTTTGAAAGAGTGCTCACACTTAACTGTTATCCACTATTGGATGGAACAAACACGCATCATCTAACCGAATTCAGACGTGTGTCGGCTGGCGGGGGACGCCGAAGTAACAGTGAGTAAATTTCAACCACTGTATATGAAATTACCACTGCACAATCTAACTTAGAAAGAAAAACTGCAATGCCGAAGTAACAGTGAGTAAATTGTAACCACTGCACACAAAATTACCATTATACGATCTAACTTAGAAAGAAATATGCAACATGCTTTAAATAAGAAAAAGACAATTTGTGGTTAAAAACACATGTCATTGATGAACTGATTTTGTGGTTACATTGTTCAATTACATCCCTTAATTGCACACTCCAAGAACTCTCTACATAAAATAAGCTGTATTACAAATACTACATTTTAAAATGAATTCCTTTTACTAAAGATACAACTCTAACAAGGAACATTTTGTTACTAACATCTGAAAATCTCCTATATGAGAATATAAGAATATTGGAGAAGAGAATAATCAACATTGGAACATTGTGATTCAAAATCTCTCTGATATAAAGTAACACTTTCTTATTGAGATTCGATAAAGAGAAAGTAAAATAAGCTTGAGAAGCTGAGAGTTATAACTATCAGTTAGAATAACCGCTCCTAATTTCAGCTAAGATATAAAGAGGAGTTAAATTGTACAGTATTTTAATTGTATTCATTCATTTATACGTAAGAGGTGTAAAATACTAGTCTTTTTTACTATTGTATGTATAGTATTTTGTTTTAAGTATATTAATGAAATGACATATGCTTATTAAGATTTAGGACACCAGTGTCAAAATTATTATTGCATTGTATATATCTGTATACATATGTTTTCTTAACCCCTTAATGACCGAGGACGTGCAGGGTACGTCCTCAAAAAAAAGGCAGTTAACGCCTGAGGACGTACCCTGCACGTCCTCGGTGTGGAAAGCAGCTGGAAGCGATCCTGCTCGCTTCCAGCTGCTTTCCGGTTATTGCAGTGATGCCTCGATATGGAGGCATCCTGCAATAACCTTTTACGGCCATCCGATGCAGAGAGAGCCACTCTGTGGCCCTCTCTGCACCGGACATCGATGGCCGGTTTCGTTGGTGGGTGGGAGCCGACTTGGGAGGCGGGTGGGCGGCCATCGGTGTGCCGCATGACGTCAAGGGGGGGCGGGATCGGGGGCGCGATCGTCGGGGGCGCGCACGGGCGCGCGCGTGTGCACGGAGGGTGGCGGGCGGGCGCGTGCACGGGGCGGGAGCGGGTGGGAACCGCTACACTACGGAAAATGTTTTAATAAATAAGACCTAATCTAAGCACAAAAAGTGATCATGGAGGGGATCATGGAGGGGTGGGGGGTTGGTTTTGTGTGGGGGGAAGCTACACTACAGAAACTTTTAATAAATGTAAAAAAAAAACATTTTTTTCTTCTAAACTGGGTACTGGCAGACAGCTGCCAGTACCCAAGATGGCGCCCATTAAGTTAGAGTGGGAGGGTTATAGAGCTTTTTAGGGGGGATCAGTGAGGTTGGGGTCTAAGGGGGGATCGTACACATCAGCATATGTAAATATGCTTCTTTTTTTTTTTAAAAAAAAAGGGCCAAATACCTTTTATTTTAGTACTGGCAGAGTTTCTGCCAGTACTTAAGATGGCGGGGACAATTGTGGGGTGGGGGAGGGAAGAGAGCTGTTTGGGAGGGATCAGGGGGTCTGATGTTTCAGGTGGGAGGCTGAGCTCTACACTAAATCTAATATTAACCCTGCAAGCTCCCTACAAGCTACCTAATTAACCCCTTCACTGCTAGCCATAATACACGTGTGATGCGCAGCGGCATTTAGCGGCCTTCTAAATACCAAAAAGCAATGCCAAAGCCATATATGTCTTCTATTTCTGAACAAAGGGGATCCCAGAGAAGCATTTACAACCATTTGTGCCATAACTGCACAAGCTGTTTGTAAATTATTTCAGTGAGAAACCTAAAATTGTGAAAAATGTAACTTTTTTTTTTATTTGATCGCATTTGGCGGTGAAATGGTGGCATGAAATATACCAAAATGGGCCTAGATCAATACTTGGGGTTGTCTACTACACTACACTAAAGCTAAAATTACCCCAAAAAGCTCCCTACATGCTCCCTAATTAACCCCTACACTGCTGGGCATAATACACGTGTGGTGCGCAGTGGCATTTAGTGGCATTCTAATTACCAAAAAGCAACACCAAAGCCATATAAGTCTGCTATTTATGAACAAAGGGGATCCCAGAGAAGAATTTACAACCATTTGTGCCATATTTGCACAAGCTGTTTGTAAATAATTTCAGTGAGAAACCTAAAGTTTGTGAAAAAATTTGTGAAAAAGTGAACGATTTTTTTTATTTGATCGCATTTGGCGGTGAAATGGTGGCATGAAATATACCAAAATGGGCCTAAATCAATACTTTGGGTTGTCTTCTAAAAAAAAATATATACATGTCAAGGGATATTCAGGGATTCCTGAAAGATATTAGTGTTCCAATGTAACTAGCGCTAATTTTGAAAAAAAGTGGTTTGGAAATAGCAAAGTGCTACTTGTATTTATGGCCCTATAACTTGCAAAAAAAGCAAAGAACATGTAAACATTGGGTATTTCTAAACTCAGGACAAAATTTAGAAACTATTTAGCATGGGTGTTTTTTGGTGGTCGTAGATGTGTAACAGATTTTTGGGGTCAAAGTTAGAAAAAGTGTGTTTTTTTTCATTTTTTCCTCATATTTTATAATTTTTTTTATAGTAAATTATAAGATATGATGAAAATAATGGTATCTTTAGAAAGTCCATTTAATGGCGAGAAAAACGGTATATAATATGTGTGGGTACAGTAAATGAGTAAGAGGAAAATTACAGCTAAACACAAACACAGCAGAAATGTAAAAATAGCCTTGGTCCCAAACGGACAGAAAATGGAAAAGTGCTGTGGTCATTAAGGGGTTAAACCGATATATAGAAGTATTTTAACATGTGGTATTAGAAAATAAATTGTAATCAATATTTTTGAACTTATTAGTAGTTTGTGAATCAATTATAAATACACAATTAATCAAGGTTTATTAGTGGGATACACCTATTCAAGGACTAATAGTGAGATTTCCTGAATTATCCCAATCTGTTACACAGAAAGCCAAGAGGTGCCACCCACATCCTTCACTTGTATTAATCAATAAGCAGTCACTACCAGTTCTTTCAAAAAATTAATTTGAGCAAATAATGAACAGTGCAGCGCTATCATAGGATCTCTTTCAAAAGACAGAATAAAGAACCCATCAATGACTTTCTCTCGTTCCATGATGTCACAGTAGGAGTTGCCCTTACACACATAAATAGAGGAAATCTGTAGCCCGGCGCACCTCCTCTGAGGAAGCGTAACGTGAAATGTGACCTTGTCAGGGGTTTTCTGTGTTCAATTTTAACTAGCTCTCTGTCTGTTTGTTTGTCCAACATTAATTATATGTTTTGTCTGTCAACAAGGGATAATACGGAGTGGGGTGGATGTTCTGGGAGGAAATTGCTCCCTAAATACTGTATGTACTTAATTAATCTCAAGTCACCCCCAACAATAGTGGTTATTCTGCAGCATACCATAACATCGCTATACATTTCAAACTATTCAGGCAGAGATGTGCTTTTAACTATTTTAGTGGCAGTAGATTTCCACAAGTATCCTGTTGTCTTTTTAAATAAGCACTAATAAATGTTAAGTTTTTTCAACAATTATTTATGTGCTAAACAGCGTTTTATTTTCTCACCTATCTATCATAGGTTTTGTGTATATTAGTACATTATTATGCTGTAGCACACTTTTGGATAGCTACCTCTAAAAACGAATTTTCTCCTAACAAGGTCACCTAAAAGATACTATTTGTTTCTCCTAGAACCATAGCAATTTTTATTTTACTGTCTCCAACCTTGTATAGCTTCAGACGCTCCTTGAAAATCTACTTATTTAGAGAGGCTTACCATCTTCTCCTCTGCTTTTCATCCTAACCAAAATAAATCTTAAAATGCCTTGACTCACTGCTGCAACTACAATCCATGTAACAAGCTACCCCAAATATTATGTCTCTGCACCCTCAACCAGTAGAATGGAAGCTCTTCAAAGCAAGGCCCTCTTCCTCTTGTACTATATCTTTATAGTCTGTTATGTTTGTATCTTATCACAATCGCTTGTCATTGTATGCCACTATCTCAAATAGGGATACTAAACCCAATTTTTTTTCTTTCATGATTCAGATAGATTATGCAATTTTAAGCAACTTTCTAATTTTCTCCTATTATCAATTTGTTTTTGTTCTCTTGCTATTTTTATTTAAAAAGCAGGAATTAAAGCTTAGGAGCCAGCCCATTTTAGGTTCAGCCCCCAATAAGCAAACATAACCCAGGTTATGAACCTGTTGGCTTTCAAAAAATGCACACAACATTCTGTTTACCAAAGGAAATATCCAACTCATTTGTATCTACTACTTCGTTTTTCGTTTTCCATTTTTTTTTGTCAACTACAAACCATTGTTGTTGTTTACACTGACCTGTGCACTCATGCTGCAGTCCTTTTCCATAGTATCCTTTCTCACAGATGCACTCATATTGGCCAGTGTGAGTGCCACATTTGCAACTCGCCATGACATCACAACAGTCCTTCCCAGACTCACACAGGTAGGAGCAATGTGAAATATCCTCCTGAATGTAACTTCCAGATGGCAAGTCTGTGTTAATACAAATAGAAAGAAAAACGTTAAAAAAAAGAATCATAAAATACCACTAACATTGCATTGTACTTGCAAATTTATTTATTTTGTTATTTTGCAGAATTGTAAATATATAACATGATTTATGTAAGAACTTAACTGATAAATTCATTTCTTTCATATTGGCAAGAGTCCATGAGCTAGTGATGTATGGGATATACAATCCTACCAGGAGGGGCAAAGTTTCCCAAACCTCAAAATGCCTATAAATACACCCCTCACCACACCCACAATTCAGTTTAACGAATAGCCAAGTAGTGGGGTGATAGAAAAAGGAGTAAAAAGCATCAACAAAGGAACTGAAAATGTAATTGTGCTTTATACAAAAAAACATAACCACCATAAAAAGGGTGGGTCTCATGGACTTTTGCCAATATGAAAGAAATTAATATATCAGGTAAGCTCTTACATAAATTATGTTTTCTTTCATGTAATTGGCAAGAGTCCATGAGCTAGTGACGTATGGGATAGTAATACCCAAGATGTGGAACTCCATAGAAGAGTCACTAGAGAGGGAGTGATAAAATAAAAAACAGCCATTTTCCGCTGAAAAATTAAATCCACAACCAAAAGAATAAGTTTTTCTTATAATTGAAAAGAAAAAAACTTAAAACATAAGCAGAGGAACCAAACTGAAACAGCTGCCTGAAGAACTTTTCTACCAAAAACTGCTTCCGAAGAGGCAAATACATCAAAACGGTAGAATTTAGTAAATGTATGCAAAGAAGACCAAGTTGCTGCTTTGCAAATCTGATTAACTGAAGATTCATTCTTAAAAGCCCACAAAGTGGAGACTGATCTAGTAGAATTAGCTGTGATTCAAAAGCTTTAACCTAGATGCCAAGGAAATGGAAGAAGTTTTCTGACCTTCCTAGAACCAGAAAAGACAACAAATAGACTAGAAGTCTTCCTGAAATCTTTAGTAGCTTCAACATAATATTTCAAAGCTCTTACAACATCCAGAGAATGTAAAGATCTCTCCAAAGAATTCTTAGGATTAGGAGACAAAGAGGGGACAACAATTTCCCTATTAATGTTGTTAGAATTCACAACTTTAGGTAAAAATTTAAATGAAGTCCGCAAAACTGCCTAATCTTGATGAAAAATCAGAAAAGGTGACTTATAAGAAAGAGCAGATAATTCAGAAACTCTTCTAGCAGAAGAGATAGCCAAAAGGAACAAAACTTTCCAATAAAGTAGTTTAATATCCAAAGAATGCATAGGCTCAAAAGGAGGAGCCTTTAAAGCTCTCAGGACCAAATGAAGACTCCAAGGAGGAAAGATTGATTTAATGACAGGCTTGATATGGACCAAAGCCTGAACAAAACAGTGAATATCAGGAAGTTTAGCAATCTTTCTGTGAAATAAAACAGAAAGAGCAGAGATTTGTCCCTTCAAGGAACTTGCAGACAAACCTTTATCCAAACCATCCAGAAGAAACTGTAAAATTCTAGGAATTGTAAAAAAATGCCAGGAGAATTTATGAAAAGAACACCATGGAATATAAGTCTTCCAAACTCGATAATAAATCTTCCTAGAAACAGATTTATGAGCCTGTAACATAGTATCAATCACTGAGTCAGAGAAACCTCTATGACTAAGCACTAAGTGTTCAATTTCCATACCTTCAAATTTAATGATTTGAGATCCTGATGGAAAAATGGTCCTTGAGACAGAAGATCTGGTCTTAAAGGAAGTAGCTATGGTCGAAAACTGGACAACCGGACAAGGTCCGCATACCAGAACCTGTGAGGCCATGCTGGTGCTACCAGAAACACAAACGAATGTTCCATGATGATCTTTTAGATCACTTTTGGAAGAAGAACTAGAGGCGGGAAGATATAAGCAGGTTGGTAAAACCAAGAAACTTCTAACGCATCCAGGACTCTGCCTGAGGATCCCTGGACCTGGACAGGTACCTGGGAAGTTTCTTGTTCAGATGGGAAGCCATCAGATCTATTCCTGGAAGACCCCACATCTGAACAATCTGGAAAAACACATCTGGATGGAGTGACCACTCCCCCGGATGTAAAGTCTAACGGCTGAGATAGAGATAATCCGCTTCCCAATTGTCTACACCTGGAATATGTACCTCAGAAATTAGACAAGAGCTGGATTCCGCCCAAGCAAGTATCCAAGATACTTATTTCATAGCCAGGGGACTGCGAATCCCTTTGGCGCTTACTCATAGACTGACGTCTATGTCTATACTATAACTCTTTATAGGCCTAGGAGATGACTAATATTAACCCCCTCTGGTCTAAGCAGAGAAAAACAGAGTAAAAACAATATCCTAATGTGACACTGTATGTTAAATGCTAGATAAATTGAATAAAAATATGCAAAGACCTTAGCTTCCTAAGACGTAACACAATACTTATATAAAATTACAGAGCAAAACAACATTTTATGAAAGATATCATGATTGAAAAAACACACATTTGGTATTTCAATTTTTCTCAAAAACAGACATAATATAAGTTTTAGATTGGCACAAATTTGCACTTTTTGATAAATGGCTGTAATGTTATGTCTCAATCATTATGTACAGAATACTATATGTATACAAATGTATCTAATATCATATAAAAGAGACACAGTGTCTGGTTCTGTTTAGTCCTGATAAATGTGCTCAGGCATTCTATGTCTTGCCAACAACAGTTTTGTAGTGTTGTAACACATTTTAGATAATAATGCCTGATCACATTTTTGGGATCATATATTATGTCTGCTTTTGAGAAAAATTGAAATACCAAATGTGTGTTTTTTCAATCATGATATCTTTCATAAAATGTTGTTTTGCTCTGTAAATTTATATAAGTATTGTGTTACGTCTTAGGAAGCTAAGGTCTATGCATATTTTTATTCAATTTATCTAGCATTTAACATATAGTGTCACATTAGGATATTGTTTTTACTCTGTTTTTCTCTGCTTAGACCAGAGGGGGTTAATATTAGTCACCTCCTAGGCCTATAAAGAGTTAGAGTATAGACATAGACGTCAGTCTATGAGTAAGCGCACCTGGAGGCGCGAAACATGTTAGACTATTAGTCTCCTATACTGCCTGTCTGCATGTGCTGTTGTTTTTACTTGGAACTTCAATAAAGCATTACATATGTTTTTACATTCAACGGTCTGAAGCAGTGCCTGCCTACTTTTTCTTCTTGTGCATTCCTTTGCGGTTTGATCCGCCGCTACCGGCTACGGCACTCCAGGAGGTCGGGTGTACCAGCCCTTTCAATTCATTCAGGGCTTCCGGCTCAAGCATAGTTTGTCAAGGTTGCGGTTCACTTCACGCTGTGACTGCGAATCCCACCCTGATGATTGACATATGCCACCATTGTGACATTGACTGTCTGAAAACAAATAAATGGTTCTCTCTTCAATAGAGGCCAAACCTGAAGAGCCCTGAAAATAGCACAAAGTTCTAAAATATTGATTGGTAACCTCGCCTCTTGAAATTTTCAAACCCCTTGTGCTGTCAGAGATCCCCAGACAGCTCCCCAACCTGAAAGATTTGCATCTGTTGTAATTACAGTCCAGGTTGGATGAACAAAGGAGGCCCCTTGAACTATACGATGGTGGTCTAACCACCAAGTCAGAGAGAGTCGAACATTGGGATTTAAGGATATTAATTGTGATATATTTGTATAATCCCTGCACCACTGATTCAGCATACAAAGATCGAGAGGTATCATATAAAAATGAGCAAAGGGAATGCTGCAGTCATCAGACCTAAAACTTCCATGCACAAAGCCACTGAAGGGAATGACTGAGACAGAAGGTTCCAACAAGCTGAAACCAATTATATTTGTCTCTTGTCTGTTAGAGACAGTCATGGACACTGAATCTATCTGGAAACCAAAAAGTTGACCCTTGTCTGAGGAATCAAGGAACTTTTTGGTAAATTGATCCTCCAACCATGTCTTTGAAGAAACAACACTAGTTGATTTGTGTGAGATTCTGCAGAATGTAAAGACTGAGCAAGTAGCAAGATATCATCCAAATAAGAAAACACTGCAATACCCTGCTCTCTGAATACAGAGAGTAGGGCACCGAGAACCTTTTAAAAAATTCTTGGAGCTGTCGCTAGGCCAAATGGAGGAGCAACAAATTGGTAATGCTTGTCTAGAAAAGAGAATCTCAGAAACCGATAGTGATCTAGATGAATCGGAATGTGAAGATATGCATCCTGTAAGTCTATTGTGGACATATAATGAAAGTTGGCACTCTTACAAAACAGTTCAAAATTTTCAGATCCAGAACTGGCCTGAATGAATTTTCTTTCGTTGAGACAATTAATAGATTTGAATAAAACCCTAGACCCTGTTCCTGAAACGGAACTGGTATAATTACCCCTGAAAGCTCTAGATCTGAAACACACTTCAGAAAAGCCTGAGCCTTCACTGGATTTGCTGGAACTTGTGAGAGAAAAAATCTTCTCACAGGAGGTCTCATTCTGAATCCTATTCAATACCATTGAGAGACAATGCTCTGAATCCAATGATTTTGGACAGAATCTGCCCAAATGTTCTGGATAAATTTTAATCTGCCCCCCACCAGCTGAAATAGTATGAGGGCCGCACCATCATGCAAACTTGGGGGCTGGCTTTGGATTCTTAAAAGGCTTGGATTTATTACAACATGAAGAAGGCTTCCAATTGTAACCAGATTCCTTGGGGGAAGGATTTGGTTTCTTATCCTTATTCTGTTGAAAGGAACAAAAACAATTAGAAGCTTTAGATTTACCTTTAGATTTTTTATCCTGAGGTAAAAAAAACTCCCTTCCCCCAGTGACAGTTGAAATAATGGAATCCAACTGAGAACCAAATAAAGTGTTACCTTGGAAAGAAAGAGATAGTAATCTAGACTTAGATACCATGTCAGCATTCCAATATTTGAGCCACAAAGCTCTTCTAGCTAAAATAGCTAAAGACATAGATTTAACATCAATTTTGATTATATCAAAAATAGCATCACAGATAAAATGATTAGCATGTTGAAGCAAGCAAACAATGCTAGAAAAATCAGAATCTGTTTCCTGTTGCGCTAAGCTTTCCAACCAGAAGGTTAATGCAGCTGCAACATCGGCTATAGGAATTGAAGGCTTGAGAAGATAGCCAGAAAATAAATAAGCTTATCTTAGATAAAATTAAAGTTTCCTATCTATAGGATCCTTAAAAGAAGTACTATCTTCCATAGGGATAGTAGTACGTTTGGCAAGAGTAGAAATAGCCCCATCAACTTTGGGGATTTTTTCCCAAAACTCCAATCTGGCTGCTGGCAAAGGATACAACTTTCTAAAACCTAAAAGAAGGAATAAAAGAAGTACCAGGCCTATTCCATTTCTTTGAAATCATATCAGAAATAGCATCAGGAACTGGAAAAACCTCTGGAATAACCATAGGAGGTTTATAAAAAGAATTTAAGCATTTACTAGTTTTAATATCAAGAGGACTAGTTTCCTTAATATCCAAAGTAATTAACACTTCTTTCAACAAGGAACGGATATACTCCATCTTAAAGAGATAAGTAGATTTGTCAGTGTCAATATCTGAGGTAGGATCTTCTAAATCAGATAGATCCTCATCAGAGGAGGATAATTCAGTATGTTTTCGGTCATTTGAAAATTCATCATATTTATGAGAAGTTTAAAAAAAGACCTTTTACGTCTATTAGAAGGCGGAATGGCAAACAAAGGCTTCTGAATCGCATCAGCAGATAATAATATCTTTTATATTCACAGGGATATCCTGCACATTAGATGTTGAAGGAGCAACAGGCACTGTACTAGTACTGATGGATACATTCTCTGCATGTAAAAACTTATCATGACAACTGTTACATACTACAGCTGGAGATATAATCTCCACTAATTTACAACAGATACACTTATCTTTGGTAGAACTGTTATCAGGCAGCAGGAATCCAAGTGGTTTCTGAGACAGGATCAGATTGAGACATCTTGCAAATGTAAGAGAAAAAACAACAACATATAAAGCAAATTATCAATTTCCTTATATGGCAGTTTCAGGAATGGGAAAAAAATGCAAACAGCATAGCCCTCTGAGCATAGAAAAAGGCATGAGGCATATAGGAAGTGGGGTTTAAATAATCCAATTATTTGGCGGCAAGTATGACGCGCAACGCAAAACAAAATTTTTTGGCGCTAACAACATCCGGAAATGACGCAACTTGCGTCATAGCAGACGCAACCTTGTGCAAGGAAACCTGGCATCAACTAAGATGCCAGAAATGACGAATTTGCATCACCGAACGTACCTTCGCCCCAAAAAATTTCTAGTGCCAAGAATGACGCAATAAATATCAGCATTTTGTGGCCTCCCAAGCCTAAATTTTGCCCATGAAAATGAATGAAAACAGTCAATTTTGAAGAAATGACCCAGGTAACAAAAATAACTTCCTAAATATGTTTTTCCCAATTTTTAAACTGATAGTCTGCAAAAGGAAATATACATAAACCTGACTCATGGCAAATATAAGTACAATACATATATTTAGAACTTTACATTAATATATAAAGTGCCAAACCATAGCTGAGAGTATCTTTAAGTAATAAAAAACATACTTACTGAAAGACACCCATCCACATATAGCAGATCGCCAAACCAGTACTGAAACAGTTATCAGCAGAGGTAATGGAATATGAGAGTATATTATCTATCTGAATAAGGGAGGTAGGAGATGAATCTCTACGACCGATAACAGAGAACCTATGAAATAGATCTCCCGTGAGGAAAACCATTGAATTCAATAGGTGATACTCCCTTCACATCCCTCTGACATTCACTGTACTCTGAGAGGAATCGGGCTTCAAAATGCTGAGAAGTGCATATCACCGAAGATAATCAATCACAAACTTACTTCACCACCTCCATAGGAGGCAAAGTTTGTAAAACTGAATTGTGGGTGTGGTGAGGGGTGTATTTATAGGCATTTTGAAGTTTGGGAAACTTTGCCTCTCCTGGTAGGATTGTATATCCCATACGTCACTAGCTCATGGACTTTTGCCAATTACATGAAAGAAAAAAAAAAAAAAAAAAAAAAAAAATATATATATATATATATATATACACAAACACACAGACACATATATATATATATATATATGCGCATGTGTGTGTGAGTCTGTGTGTGAACACACAGACAAAAAACACATATTATTCTTTCTCTATTTTTATGGAAGCCAAACTAATTGTGAACAAAGACTGTATGTAGCCAGAGGCTAGTATGCACCAGTGAGTAGACTAGATTTGCTACTTCTGAACCTTGAATTGAAGTCAATATACAGATTTATTTCATCCGAGGATTGTTTGATTAAGCTCTTTATAAACACTGCTGCCAAGAACCTTTAAAGAAAATCAATGATACATGCTATACAATAGTGACCTGAAGGCAAAGAACAGGAGGCGGTCTACAAACTAGACAAAACAAAATATACAAAGCCCTAAGTGAATCATTATTTGCCAAAAGCAAAAATATAAAATGAAATAAACCACACAAGTGGGTTTATGAATCTAAAGCAAGAGAGAATATAATTTTTTTCTACAGCATTAATAGAAATAGGAAAAAAGGAGTATATTTGGAAAGCACATAAAATACAAAAGATTTAAAGATAGTAAATAAAATAATTCAAATCATATTCAAAGGGGACAGGAAAAATAAAATTGTTCTTTTATAATTCAGATCGAGCATACAATTTACTTATGGTATAACATTTTATTCATTCTCTTGGTATCCTTAGTTGAAGGAGCAGTATTGCACTACTGGGAGTTAGCTGAACACCTCTGGTGAGACAGTGATAAGAGACCTATATGTGCAGCCACCAATCAGCAGCTAACTCCCAGAAGTGCATTGCTGTTTCTGAGCCTACCCAGGTATGATTTTCAGCAAAAGATTACAAAAGAACAAAAATTGTAATGTTGATGAAAAATTGTATAATCTTTCTAAATCATGAAAGAATTGTTTTTAGGTTTCATGTCTCTTTAATAAATTGTAGAACTATGTTATATGAAATAAAAAACATATTTACTAAATGTAAAATAATTTTATCTAAAAGCTTAGGGAGAAAAATCATTATTTTTTCTTATTTGTATTAATATCCTCAGAACTGACCATACCAGCAATGGGAATGTAAAAGTAACTATTAAAATAGCTCAAAGATTATTTATTTATTAATATAGTTTATTTGTTTATATAATTACTTATTGACATTTTAGCTCCTATCAATGAGCAATTACTTATATTTTTCTTATATTTTTATAGTGTGTTTCTTCCACACACACAATTATTGCAATGTCAATAATATTTCATTGCACTTAATAGAATGCTGACAGGACATAATAGTCAAATAATTCTAATAGTCTAATTTGTTAAAGCATTTCATTTTAAGACTATTGACCCTGCACATTTGTGATTTAACCCCCACAAAGAAGTTTACACACAGTAGAAGCCTCAGATGTGGAACTAGTCCTGCTGATAGGATCTGAAGCGGTTTCCACTCAGGACCAGCAGTGCTCTGAGGGTTCTGAGCAATACTTTTACTGTGTGTTTACTTTGCGAGTTAAGTTACTTCTACAATGAATCAATATTTTCTTTTTAGGTATCAACTTTCTTTTTAATTAATAAATGTGTTTCAATGACATTTAAGATAAAACAAAAAATAGGAACATTTAAACTTTTTGTCTTTGTTTTGTTTAAAAGATGATATTTTGACGTAATAGTTTTTTTAATTTAATTTTTTTTTATGAAAGATGGATATTGCTGTACTTTGATGTTTATGTTGCTGTCCACTAATAGAGCTGTGCAATAAGTCCTTATCAACCGATGAACATTTGTCACTACGGACAAAAAATCAGGCACTTACTGTTAGATTCAAAATAAATGTAAACAGCTTTAAAATATAATTTCCATGCAAACATATTTAACACTTTTAAATAGTATAATGTCCCTTTCATTTAAAAAACACTGATAACACGTGTCCTCCTCACTGGGGTATAATGTAAACAATAAGACTGAATCTGTCTTTTCTTTCCCCATCTAAAAGGTAATGAGAATGTTCCTATCACGACACAAAAGCTATTGTAATAAACATATCACTAGGTTGACCTGGCTTTGAATCACAGAGATAAATAGATCACTTTGTGATACCTTCATGCAGTGCATGTCGAGCTAATGCTTCAAATTCAGCAAAGCTATTAAGCAGGTAGCAATGTTCTTCTTTAGGGGGCGATGCCATGTCATGTAATTCTCGGATATTTCCTTGCCATATTCCAACGGTAAAGATTTCCACTCCAAGGTCTCGTAGATTTGCAGCAATAGGCCTTGGGTCACCACCATTCGAATACCCATCCGTAATAAGAAATATAACTTTGGTAGAATCACTACGAGAATGCCTTAATATTTGCTGTAATAAAAAAAAACAACAATGTTGTTAAATGCAAATATAAAGCATGACTCAATTCTGACTTTGGTGAGCAATACATGCATTAAAAGTGCATTTACTAAATATTCCTGTGATGTTAAATATTTAAAGGAACGCTAAATACAGTGAATTGCATAATCAACAAAATGTATAATAAAAAGAAAATACAGAGAAAAAGTAACTTTGAATTCCAAATGAGCGGCAGATTTGTTTCTGAATCAATAAAGTTTAATTTCAACTTTCATATCCCTTTTAGAATTTTTCTTTATATTTTAAGAGGGAATTTAAAATGTCTTACAGCTTTTCTGTTTTTTTTTTTTTTTAATAAAACATTTAAAGTGAATGTAAATTTTGAAGCTAAAGTGCCCGGTGTTTAAAATTTTGATTAAAAATAGGGGCACTTTAATTCATCAAAATTTACATTTCACTCGTGTTGTGAAAAAAAAACTTACCTTTTAATCTTGATAGCAGCTCCAGCTTCCTCCGCCCGTCCCAAAGCCTCTTCCTGGGTCTAAAATGAGGAATCAGGCTTCCTCCAATCATGGCTTTGAATCAGTCACTGATTCCCCCGGGGGGAAGCTGTGATTGGAGGATGACCTATCCATAATTTCTGACATCAGAAATGGCTTGCAACGACCTGAGGAAGCTGGAGCTGCTGTCAAGTTTAAAAGGTAAGGTTTTTTTCACAACAGGAGTGAAATGTAAATTCTGATGAATTAAAGTGCCCCTGTTTTTAATCGAATTTTTAAAAACCGGGCACTTAAGCATCAAAATTTACATTCACTTTAAGTTCCTGTAATGAAAAAAAACTACTTTTTTACCTTTTCAGGCTTGTTAATAATTCCGATTTGAGTCATTACATTTGTCACTCTCAGCCAATGAGAATAAATACTGCCTTGAAAAAGCTGCCGGGTGCAGAGAAAGGTGCGTTGGAGATTGTGTTACAGTGAAGGTTACACAGACTGGAATACAGCACTTGGGACTTTAGTCTGTTACAAAATTGCAGCTGCTGAATACATCGTCTCAGTTGATATTCAGACAAGTTAGTTCCCTTTGCAGTTTATGTATTTACACATATGCTGGTAACCCTGAGTGACTTATTGCTTGCTTTTAGTAGCTTTTATTGTTAAAGTGTTTATGTGTTAGTAAATTCTGAAAGAGAAATTGTTCTGTCATCCAGGGGAAAACACCACCTGCTGAACAGCAGAAAGGGACATAAAACACAATTTTTTTCTTCTATCACATAGAGCAAGTGATTTTTAACAACTTTCTAGTTTACTTCTATTATCTAATTTGTTTTATTCTCTTAATATCCTTTTTTGAAACGGATACCTAGTTAGGCTCTTGGGGCGCGATCCGATATAGATCGTAGTTTGCGGCGCAAGCGAGGGAACCCCCGCCGCCCGTAGTTTCAGCTCGCAACTCAAGCTATCCAATATACGGCGCCGTCAGATGCTAAAGTGCCGTAAGTCGGATAAACCAGCGATGTCCAGAAATCTGCGTAAGTACAAATTTCTGGAGTCGCCAGTGACTTACGGCACTGTAGAATCTGCCGGCGTCTACAAAACCTGACTAAGTTATAAAATCACCCGTACTGTCTAACACGCCTCCCAAACATAGCCCGACACGTATACCCCTCTATCCACTATCCCCCCTCACTCTCCTAATAATAATAAATGTATTAACCCCTAAACCGCCGCTCCCGGACCCCGCCGCACCTAATAAATATATTAACCCCTAAACCGCCGCTCCTGGACCCAGCTGCCACCTACATTAACTACCCCCTAATGTGAGCCCCTAACACCGCCGCCAGCTACATTAACTACCCCCTAATGTGAGCTCCTACCCCGCCGCCAGCTACATTAACTACCCCCTAATGTGAGCTCCTACCCCGCCGCCAGCTACATTAACTACCCCCTAATGTGAGCTCCTACCCTGCCGCCAGCTATATTAAAATTATTAACCCCTAATTTAATCCCCTTACACCGCCGCCAGCTATATTAAATTAATTAACCCCTAATCTAATCCCCTATAGCGCCGCCACCTATATTAAATTAATTAACCCCTAATCTAATCCCCCTATACCGCTGCCACCTATATTAAATTAATTAACCCCTGATCTAATCCCCCTACACCGCCGCCACCTATATTAAATTAATTAACCCCTAAAATACTAAACTATCCCTACCACTAAACCTAAGTCTAACCCTACAAATAGCCCTGAAAAGGGCTTTTTGCATGGCATTACACCCAAAGTAAACAGCTCTATTGCCAGCCCTTAAAAGGGCTTTTTGCGGGGCTTTGCCCCAAACTAATCAGCTCTTTTACCAGCCCTTAAAAGGGCTTTTGGCGGCGCATTGTCACAAAGAAATCAGCTCTTTTGCCTATAATCTAAATCCCCCTATACCGCCGCCACCTATAATAAATGTAGTACCCCCTAATCTAATCCCCCTACACCGCCGCCACCTATATTAAATAGATTAACACCTAATCTGACCCCCCTACACCACCGCCACCTATATTAACTATATTAACCCTAATTATATTAGGGTTAATATAGTTAATATAGTTATTATATTATATATATTAACCCTAATTATATTAGGGTTAATATAGTTAATATCGTTATTATATTATATATATATATATTAAGTATAATAACCCTATCTAACTCTAACACCCCTAACTAAATTCTTATTAAAATAAATCTAATTAATATTAATATTATTAATTAAAATATTCCTATTTAAATCTAAATACTTATCTATAAAATAAACCCTAAGATAGCTACAATGTAATTAATAATTACATTGTAGCTATTTTAGGGTTTATATTTATTTTACAGGTAACTTGGTATTTATTTTAACTAGGTACAATAGCTATTAAATAGTTAATAACTATTTAATAGCTACCTTGTTAAAATAATTACCAATTTACCTGTAAAATAAATCCTAACCTAAGTTACAAATACACCTACACTATCAATAAATTAAATAAACTACTCATATCTAAACTAAAATACAATTAAATAAACTAAACTAAATTACAAAAAAAAAAAAAACACTAAATTACAAAAAATAAAAAAGATTGCAAGAATTTTAAGCTAATTACACATATTCTAAGCCCCCTAATAAAATAACAAAGCCCCCCAAAATAAAAAAAAATTCCCTACCCTAAACTAAATTACAAAAGTTAACAGCTCTATTACCAGCCCTTAAAAGGGCTTTTTGCGGGGCATGCCCCAAAGAAATCAGCTCTTTTGCCTGTAAAAAACAACAACACAATACCACCCCCCAACATTACAACCCACCACCCACATACCCCTACTCTAAACCCACCCAAACCCCCCTTAAAAAAACCTAACACTAAGCCCCAGAAGATCTCCCTACCTTCAGTCATCTTCACCCAGCCGGGCCGAACTCTTCATCCAATCCGGGCGATGTCTTCATCCAAGCGGCAAACAAGAAGTCTTCCATACGGCAATGTCTTCATCCAAGCAGCAAAGAAGAAGTCTTCTTTCCGGCGATGTCTTCATCCAAGCGGCAAAGAAGAGGTCCTCCATTGGGGGTGCCAAGCGGCATCTTCAATCTTCTTTCTTCAGCCCTCCGTCGCGGAACATCCATCTGGCCCGACGACTGAACGACGAATGAAGTTTCCTTTAAATAATGTCATCCAAGATGGCGTCCGTCGAATTCCGATTGGCTGATTGGATTCTATCAGCCAATCGGAATTAAGGTAAGAAAATCTGATTGGCTGATTCAATCAGCCAATCAGATTCAAGTTCAATCCGATTGGCTGATCCAATCAGCCAATCAGATTGAGCTCGTATTCTATTTACTGATCGGAATAGCCAATAGAATGCAAACTCAATCTGATTGGCTGATTGGATCAGCCAATCGGATTGAACTTGAATCTGATTGGCTGATTGAATCAGCCAATCAGATTTTCTTACCTTAATTCCGATTGGCTGATAGAATCCTATCAGCCAATCGGAATTCGACGGACGCCATCTTGGATGACGTCATTTAAAGGAAACTTCATTCGTCGTTCAGTCGTCGGGCCAGATGGATGTTCCGCGTCGGAGGGCTGAAGAAAGAAGATTGAAGATGCCCCTTGGAAGAAAACTTCGCCCCGATGGAGGACCTCTTCTTTGCCACTTGGATGAAGACATCGCCGGATGGAAGACTTCTTCTTTGCCGCTTGAATGAAGACATTGCCGGATGGAAGACTTCTTGTTTGCCGCTTGGATGAAGACATCGCCGGATGGAAGACTTCTTGTTTGCCGCTTGGATGAAGACATCGCCCGGATTGGATAAAGAGTTCGGCCCGGCTGGGTGAAGACGACTCAAGGTAGGGAGATCTTCTGGGGCTTAGTGTTAGGTTTTTTTAAGGGGGGTTTGTAGGGGTATGTGGGTGGTGGGTTGTAATGTTGGGGGGTGGTATTGTGTTTTTTTTTTTTTACAGGCAAAAGAGCTGATTTCTTTGGGGCATGCCCCGCAAAAAGCCCTTTTAAGGGCTGGTAATAGAGCTGTTAACTTTTGTAATTTAGTTTAGGTTAGGGAATTTTTTTTATTTTGGGGGGCTTTGTTATTTTATTAGGGGGCTTAGAATAGGTGTAATTAGCTTAAAATTCTTGTAAATTTTTTTATTTTTTGTAATTTAGTGTTTTTTTTTTTGTAATTTAGTTTAGTTTATTTAATTGTATTTTAGTTTAGATATTTGTAGTTTATTTAATTTATTGATAGTGTAGGTGTATTTGTAGCTTAGGTTAGGATTTATTTTACAGGTAAATTGATAATTATTTTAACAAGGTAGCTATTAAATAGTTATTAACTATTTAATAGCTATTGTACCTAGTTAAAATAAATACCAAGTTACCTGTAAAATAAATATAAACCCTAAAATAGCTACAATGTAATTATTAATTACATTGTAGCTATCTTAGGGTTTATTTTATAGGTAAGTATTTAGATTTAAATAGGAATATTTTAATTAATAATATTAATATTAATTAGATTTATTTTAATAAGAATTTAGTTAGAGGTGTTAGAGTTAGATAGGGTTATTATACTTAATATATATATAATATAATAATGATATTAACCCTAATATAATTAGGGTTAATATAGTTAATATATATAATATAATAACTATATTAACCCTAATATAATTAGGGTTAATATAGTTAATATAGGTGGCGGCGGTGTAGGGGGGTCAGATTAGGGGTTAATATATTTAATATAGGTGGCGGCGGTGTAAGGGGGATTAGATTAGGGGGTAATATATTTATTATAGGTGGCGGCGGTATAGGGGGATTTAGATTAGAGGCAAAAGAGCTTATTACTTTGTGACAATGCCCCGCAAAAAGCCATTTTAAGGGCTGGTAAAAGAGCTGATTACTTTGGGGAAATGCCCCTCAAAAAGCCCTTTTAAGGGCTGGCAATAGAGCTGTTACTTTGGGGCAATGTCACGCAAGAGGCCTTTTTAAGGGCTGGTAATAGAGGTGATTACTTTAGGGGGATTAGATTAGGGGTTAATAATTTTAATATAGCTGGCGGCAGTGTAGGGGGATTAAATTAGGGGTTAATAATTTTATTATAGTTGGCGGCGGTGTAGGGGGATTAGATTAGGGGTTAATAATTTAATATAGCTGGCGGCGGGGTAGGAGCTCACATTAGGGGGTATGTAATGTAGATGGTGGCGGTGTAAGGGGCTCACATTAGGGGGTATGTAATGTAGGTGGCGACGGTGTAGGGGGATCACATTAGGGGGTTATACATTTAATGTAGGTGGCGGCGGGTCTGGGAGCGGCGGTTTAGGGGTTAAATACTTTATTAGGGATTGCAGCGTTGTATCGCGGTTGACAGGTAGATAGACATTGCGCATGCGTTGGGTGTTAGGTTTTATTTGGCAGGTAGTTTAGGGAGTTACGGGGCTCCAATACACAGCGGAAGGCTTACTATGGCTGCATTTTGTGGCGAGGTGAAAATGGAGTAAGATTTCTCCATTTTCGCCACGTAAGTCCTTACGCTGTATATTGGATACCAAACTGCGCGGGTTTGGTATACCTGTCTATAGCCCAAAAAACCAGGGGCGAAGGCAGAAATATACGAGCGTAACTTCTAGGTTACGCCGTATATAGGATACCAAACCCATGCAAAATTTGGTGTCGCCGGCTTTTGTGGGCGACGCTGCATATCGGATCGGGCCCATGAGCTGCTGATTGGTTGCAGCACATATATGCTTCATGTTATTGGCTCACCAGATGTGTTCAGCTAACTCCCAGTGGTGCATTGCTGTTTCTTTAACAAAGGATACCAAGAGAATGAATCAAATTATATAAAATATGTAAATTGAAAAGTTGTTTAAAATTGTTTTCTCTGTCTGAATCATGAAATAAAATGTTTGGGTTTTATCACCCTGGATAGCACTTGTTTATTGGTGGCTACATTTAGCCACCAATAAGCAAGCGCTACCCATGTTCTGAACCAAAAATGGTCCGGCTCCTAAGCTTTACATTCCTGCTTTTTAAATAAAGATAGCAAGAGAACGAAGATAAAAATTATAATAGGACTAAATAAGAAAGTTGCTTAAAATTGCATGCTCTATCTGAATCATGAAAAAAAAAAATTGGTATTTTAGTATCCTTTTAAATGGGAAAGAACATTATTATTCACTACAGTGGTGGAAGTATCATTTATGACTTATTGCTTTTAGACAGTTATTTTGGACACTGTTGTTTACGTATTTCACAAATATCACATTTTTATTTGATTTTATAAGATTCTGTTTTGTTGTGATTTTTATTGTGTGCCTTTTTTTATTTTATCAGTATGAAATATCTGTTTGCTTGTTTACTTAAAGAGACAGGGAGCACTCTGAGATTGTAATATATTGTCTTTAGATATATGTAGTAGATTTCCATTATTTATTTTGCCCTCTTTTTCTGTAAAGTACCTTGGAAAATTGTTGGTTTTCCAATTCCAAGAATTAGAAATGTCTTTGCAAACCTCACAAGCCTAACCCTGCTAAACATCTAACCCTAAAGTTCCTCAGCAGAGGTGATAAGATGATACAAAACAATGCAAGTTTTGCTAAAAAAACGACAGTACAAGTCTTTTCTGCTCCACTTATAAGTTAGGATTGGCTCCTCTAAATAAAGCAAGAGGTGGCAAAAGTTTGGACATTAAAAACTAATTGCAGCAAACAGTGTATTAATGTGTTCAGAAAGTTTTCACACTCAGATGATGGTATTTATTAGTAAGTAAGAGTATAGTTTCTAATTTTTACAATTTTCTGAAGACTCTAGGAAAATATTTCTTTATGAGAAAATATTCCATTATGTTTATTTTTATATGAAACAGCTGTTTCTGCTAACTGAAACCACAACCAAATACAATGGGCTTATCTTGCTAGGAGAGAATACCTAATCTTATCTTACCATATATTTACACAAAGTCCTCTTATCTTATTTATTAATGTTTATTCAAAAGACAATACTTAGAACAATCAAAAATGAACATTTTAGAACCTCGTTATCACAGCCCCCAACTGGGAGTATTGTTTTTTCTAAACCTTCTTGTTTTTATATCATTTTATTTTTTATGTTCAGTATATGGGGGGGTACAATAGGTAAACTCAGCTATTTCAAATAAGAAAATAAAAGGTAAAGGAGTTATTTGTAAGTAATTCAATACAAACCAGTAGGTAAATACTAATTGGGAATACATTAAAGGAGAGAAAATATTAGAGTACAATGTCCCTTTAAAGCATAATCCTAGGTGAGCTCAGAAGCATGCAAGTGTCTTTAGCAATCTGCCAGCAAGGTTTGCAACAATGTTTATGGGAATGTTATACATAGTTGCAAACACTGCTGCAATAGAATGCTAAAGACAAATGCTTGCTCTTAAAGGGACATTCTAGTCCAAAATAAACTTTCATTATTCAGATTGAGAATGTCATTTTAAACAATTTTCCAATTTACTTTTATCACCAATTTTGCTTTGCTCTCTTGGTATATCTTAGTTGGAAGCTAAACCTAGGAGGTTCATATGCTAATTTCTAAGCCCTTGAAGGCCGCATCTTCTCTCAGGGCATTTTAACAGTTTTCACCACTAGAGGGTGTTAGTTCATGTGTGTCATATAGATAACACTGTGCTCACGCACGTGGATTTCAGGTGAGCCAGCTCTAATTGGCTAAAATGGATGTCTGTCAAAAGAACTGAAAAAGGGGGCAGTCTGCGGAGGCTTAGATACAAGGTAATCACAGAGGTAAAACTTGTATAATTATAACTGTGTTGGTTATGCAAAACTAGAGAATGGGTAATAAAGGGATTATCTATCTTTTTAAACAATACAAATTCTGGTGTAGACTGTCCCTTTAAGCTCATATGAGCCTACCTAGATTTACTCTTCAACAAGGAATATGAAGGGAACAAAGCAAATGTGATAACAGAAGTAAATTTTTAAAAAGTGCATGCTCTATCTAAATCACAAATGCTTAATTTTGACTTTACTATCCCTTTAAATCATCATTGCATACAAATCATAACTGCTAAATAAGTGCTAAATAAACCAATGGGAGACATATGGCAGCAAGACAGAGCTTCCAGTAACGTGGTTGACTCTAGATCAAAGGTTTTCAAACCTGTCCTCAGGCCTCCCTAACAGGCCAGATTTTGAGGATTACTTAATAAGCTAATTATTTCACCTGTGCTCTAGTTTAAATATCCTCAAAATCTGATTGTTAGGGAGACATGATGACAGGTTTGAAAACCAGTGCTCTAGATCATTGTTTCTCAATCGCGGTTCTTAAAGGGACATTAAACCCAAACATTTTCTTTCATGATTCAGATAGAGAATACAATTTTAAACAACATTCAAATTTACTTCTATTATCTAATTTGCTTTATTCTTTAGATATCCTTTGTTGAATAAATAGAAATGCACATTGGTGAGCCAATCACACAAGGCATCTATGTGCAGTGACCAATCAGCAGCTACTGAGCCTATCTAGATATGCTTTTCAGCAAAGAATACCAAGAGAATGAAGCAAGTTAGATAATAGAAGTAAATAAGAAAGTTGTTTAAAATTGCATGCTCTTTCTAAACCATGAAATAATTTTTTTGGGTTTAATGTCCCTTTAAGTACCCCCAACAGTCTAGGTTTTCATTATAGCTGAACCAGTGCAAAGGTTAAATAATCAGCTGATTATTATCAGCTGATTACTTCACCTGTGCACTGGTTAAGCTATAATGAAAACCTGGCCTGTTGAGGGTACTTGAGAACTGCAGTTGAGAAACACTGCTCTAGATGAAATCAACAAAAAATTGGATAGTATTAAAACTCCAGTTTCAAATGGAAAACATCCAAGGGTTCTAATTAGCTTTGCAATATCCAAACCTATACTCTTAATTTTCATCATTCAATTTCCTGATATGGTACTACAGGGATAGCATAAAGCTGAAGAAGGGTATTACAAGTCAAAATTAAATTTTCAAGATTCAGATAGGGCATGCAATTTTAAACAACTATCCAATTTACTTTTATAATCAAATTTGCTATGTTGTCTTGGTATTCTTTGTCGAAAGCTAAACCTAAGTAGGCTCATATGCTAATTTCTAAGCCATTAAAGGCTGCCTCTTACCTCAGTGCATTTTCACAGTTTTTCAAAGCTAGACAGTGCTAATTGCTGGGTGCTCACTCCTGTGCAGTAATTTTTGAGTCAGCACTGATTGGCTAAAATGCAAATCTGTCAAAAGAACTGAAATAAGGGGTCAGTAAGCAGAGGCTTAGATACAAGGTAATCACAGAGGCAAAAAGTATATTTAAATAACCGTGTTGATTAGGCAAAACTAGGGAATGGGTAATAAAGGAATTATGTATTTTTTTAAACAATACAAATTCTGGAGTAGACTGTCCCTTAAAGAGTTAATTCATGAACACAAGTTCATAAGTGATAATCAACATGGTCAAACGAGAAACTGATAATGCCAAATGAATTTGGTTACATGAAAAATAGGGGCACATCTTTCTGTTCCCACCCTCTTTGTGTAAGATTGATGTTGTTTTGTTGTGTTTTTTTTTTAATTTTCATTATAAAGTAAAATGCTACAGAAATGTATTTTACAAATAATATTTTTGGATGAACGAAAATGGACAATTAAAAAAAATAAAAAAATACAATTATAAAACAGCTATCTGCCTTCTCTACATACTATTTCATTTTTTTTTTAAACATACACCACTAACTATGTAGAGCCTTTAAAATAGATGTTTCTATTGCTTATCTGTTCAAGCCAGATGTAGTTCAAGGCATATCTGATAAAAAAATCCTGTTCCCTATGTGGTAAAACACATACTTACAGAAATAAGTATACTAGTAACAGCTGATCGCAGGAGGCAAAACACAGCGTGCGTGTTAAATTGTAACAGATGGGGAGAATGTGTTCCATTTTGACTCTTTTTGCTTCATGACTTTGATGAGTACCCCCCACTGATAAAATAATATATTTCACCAGCTTTATCAATGTAACATAAACACTAAAGTGCACCCAGAGAGTTCATAACTCTGATATTTGATTCAAAAGATCACACATTTTGCCGCCCAACAGCTGTTTCAATAAATCAACATGTAAATGTATATTCTTAATGCAATGGACATAGATATGAAGAGTTAGTAGTTCCATTTCGTATAGATTCTATCTTCAAAACATTTTCTCATAAATTTCTTTTTCAGACCACCCATGTCATGAGGACACAACAGTGCATGCCAAATATTTAGTTATATTGGCAAGTTTAATGAGAAAACACTGATATGTCTGGACTATTTTCAATAAAACAAATCAACAATTGCTTGATTAATCACTTCAACGTGTAATTAGGTTTTATATGTTGTGAAGTCACACTTCACAGATAAGCATTAGAAACAACAAAGCCAGGTCACTTGAAGGGGAGTCCACGAGGAGGAGAAATTCCAGAAAAATGATGGCACCTGCAAACTCTGCAGTTTACACTAAGGGATTGTTGATATTCATGCACGAGTTTACTACTGAAATGCTGCTGGCTACACTATACCAACAAGACAAAGAGAATTAGCTTAATGGGACAGTGTACTGCAAAAACGGTGTACCTTTAATGTTTTGGCCTGTCTTGACAATGACCTGGTATACAAGCTGCAGAGTTTAAAATGTAAGGGCACTTGTTAAATTAGTTATATTTTTGCATATGAAATAGCTGTCTGTAAATTGGAACCACAAGCTAATCAAATGGGCTGTGCTGATAGAGAGAACAGACCTCATTAGCTTACCTCTCTATATTTACACAAAATACTCTTTTTTTTTCTATACACAGTGAGACCAATACTGAGTATCTGATTTTATAAAGCTCTCTAGGCACGTGAGATTTTCTAAGAAATCTCGCCAGTACCTTATTGAAGTCCCTGTCTTAATTCTCTTAAAAACTGTGTTTACCTTGAGAACAGTGTGTCTCACAAAGTGGTGTTCCCTGCTTTTCACTGTGTGTGTTACACCTGTGAGGCTGTTTTCTGCTGAGCTCCTACTAGGGATTCAGTATGGCTGCTGACCCCCCACTAGGGATTCAGTATGGCTGCTGACCCCCCACTAGGGATTCAGTATGGCTGCTGACCCCCCACTAGGGATTCAGTATGGCTGCTGACCCCCCACTAGGGATTCAGTATGGCTGCTGACCCCCCCCCCCCCCACTAGGGATTCAGTATGGCTGCTGACCCCCCCCCCCCCACTAGGGATTCAGTATGGCTGCTGACCCCCCACTAGGGATTCAGTATGGCTGCTGACCCCCCACTAGGGATTCAGTATGGCTGCTGACCCCCCACTAGGGATTCAGTATGGCTGCTGACCACCCACTAGGGATTCAGTATGGCTGCTGACCACCCACTAGGGATTCAGTATGGCTGCTGACCACCCACTAGGGATTCAGTATAGCTGCTGACCCAAGTGGAGGTGTGGGAAGCTGAGAAAGTGAAGCAAAGAAAGACTTTGGCTTCAGTTTGCCCTCTGAAGAAAAGGTAAAGACCTATGAATATTTCTCTTGGATTGAGCAAAAAACAGCATGATATGTCAGCTTCTGAGTTGCTAAAAGTTATTGGGGATGTGCAAAGTGAGCAAGCAGCAAAAGCTAATTTACAGAATTTAAAGTCTGTTACAGGCAGTAAACAAAAAAGGAATTAGCTTATAAAAATGAAAACTTTAACCCTTTCATGACGGGCCTAATCTACATCAGAACAACGTTCCGACGTAAACAAATTGAAATCACACGATCGTGCAAGCGATCGGGAGATTTCAATGATGGGATCCGGTCGGGGGGAGTGCCTATGATGCTTGGCACACCCTTCAGGCCGCAATCCCACTGAGGAAGCACTGTTGGCTTCAATACAGCCACATGGCTAGGAAGTTCCATGCCATCCTAACGGCGCTAAAGCCCAGCGCCTTTAGGATGGCATGGAACGTCCTAATGTCGGGAAGGGGTTAAGCAAGAAGGCAAGAAAATGAATCCTGCTCTATTGAATCTGAGCTAAGCAATAAACTGTGCAGCCATGTGCATGTGCTGCAATTAGAGAGTGCTTGTGTAAACATGGAGGCTGAGTGTGCTGATTTCCCACCCAGGGGACATAAATCTGCAATAAAGCAAAGTAATACAGACATGGATTTTGCTTGTGCACAGGCCACAGATTTTGGATTATGAAGAGGCATTGGATTTGAGTAATAGGGGAACAAATGCTGTAAGCAATTCTCAATATGTGATGCAGCCTGCAAGCAATAATAATTACACAGTGCAAGAAACTCCTGCAGCTTAGAGCAAACAAAACACAGTATTGCAGCATAAACCAGAAGCTACAGATGTGCAACAGTCAGCAGTGGAGACTCTCACACAACTGCATGGATCAGTTGTGAGATTTGAACAACCTAAAATTACAGCATTGTCAGGAGCTGAGGCTGATCCCATAAAACCTGTAATTACAAGATTGCATGAGATGCAACAAGTAAGTCTTTTGTATTATCTGTGCCTACTGTTTTTAAAGGGACAGTCTAGTCAAAATTAAACTTTCATGATTCCGATAGAGAATGTAATTTTAAATAACTTTTAAATGTACTTTTATCATCAAATTTGCTTTGCTCCCTTGTAATTTTTAGTTGAAAGCTAGACCTAGGTAAGCTCATTTGCTAATTTCTAAACCCTTGAAGGCCGCCTCTTATCTAAATGCATTTCACAGTTTTTCATAGCTAAAGGGCATTAGTTCATGTGTTCCATATATATAACATTGTGCTCATGCCCATGGAGTTACCTAGGAGCCAGCACTGATTGGCTAAAATGCAAGTCTGTCAAAAGAAATGAGATAAGGGGTCAGTCTGCAGAGGCTTAGATACAAGGTAATCACAGAGGTAAAAAGTATATTAATATAACCTTGTTGGTTATGCAAAACTGGGGAATGGGTAATAAAGGGATTATCTATCCTTTTAAACAATAACAATTTTGGTGTAGACTGTCCCTTTAAAGTGTCCCAAGTATCTGTACCAAGTTTTAAAAATGTAAATGCTGCTGCTTCCTTTATGGACCAACCTTCAACTTCAAAACATAAAGCTTGGGAAGTCCCAACGTCTTTTTTTAATTTACCTGTGAAAAATCCTTTAAAGAGGAGGAATGTTTTCAGATTAACCTACTGTGGCAATCATGAAGAGGACAGGTGCTTATTATGAAATCACTGGGAATTAATCCAGATGCTGTTTATGGATATTCAAAGCATTATGATATCAGCTTTAAGACTCCGTCTCATTTGGAGACTTTATGGCAGCAGTAAATAAAATTCTTCCACTCAGGTGTCTTTTACAACTTTGAGGCAAGTCCAATTACCAGTCTGTATTCTGTGTCTGTGAGCATTGTTTTTGTTCATGAATACATTTAAGCAGAGGACATGATTTTCTGGCTGAAACGCCAATATGAAGTCTTTAGTGGGCCTAAGAAGATCTACAATGGCTATTATTGGAAAAGAGGTTATTTGTTAGAAGTCAAGCTTTTTCATGGGAAAATATAACAATCCATCTGCCAAACTTCCTTTATATTGGCAATGTTAGAGAGAGAGCTATTATCATAGGCAGCCAAAATGTTGCTTTAAGCCAGTGATTTTTCTTCAGCCTGTGATAAAATCAGATGCAGTAACTGTAAGAATTTTGGTCATCCATGAAGAGAATGCATCAACACCATTGTTTGCAATTTGTGTTATAAGCCTGGTCACTCAAATATGAAGTGTCCAGAGGCTCAGCATAATCAGATTCATGAAGAGGAAAATGACTTTAATGATATAGCCTTATTACAGGTTGAAGGTAACATACTGGAACATCATGAATGTGGCAAGGCATTGGAGCAGGTGAATGTTCCACTCCTTTTTAAATGGCATGCTAATGTCATCACATTGTGATTTAGGAAAAAGGAAGGACGATGTGAGTTCTTCAGATCCTATTGTCCTAAAACCTCAAGAAGAGGATGAAGAATCTGACAGGCAAGTTCAACAAAGAAAAGGAAAAAGTGTAGCTCCTGTGCAGCAAAGAGTTTCCAAAGGCAAGAGTACAGATTTGAAGCATTGAAGTGGGAGTTTGGATTTTAAAAACAACCCCTTGGCAAATAATGGGGTGACCAAGTAGAAGAGGCAGAGACATTTGTTAGTTTGGAATAGGATAATTATCAATAATTGGTTAGATCAGTGTCTTCACAGGACGATTCAGGTCGGGTGAATTCCCAATCTACTGCAAATTAAGAGATGAACTGTGATATTGGATCCAGAGCTGTTTTAACATTGGAATGTATATAGGCCAGCCAACTGATGTGGATATGGTACCTCCTTCAAAAAAGAGAGTTCATCTGTTTTATAAGGTGTAAAAAATTTGAAGGGATATAGAATCCACATTTTTTTTCTTAAATGATTCAGGTACAGCATGCAATTTTAAGCAACTTTCTAATTTACTCCTATTATCAAATGTTCCTCGTTCTCTTTGTATCTTTATTTGAAAAAGCAGAAATGTAAGCTTAGGAGCTGGCCCATTTTTGGTTCAGAACCTGGATAGTGCTTGCTGAATTGTGGCTACATTTAAATAACAATAAATCCCCAGGTTCTGATGGCTTAACTGCAGAAATTTTATTTTAAAAAGCTAGTAGTATGTTAAGTCCAATTCTTACTAAAGTTTATAACAAAGCTCTAGAGGGGAGAGGACTTTGTTCTTACCAATATAAATCACTTTTGACTTTGCTTTATAAGAATGGAGAATGTTCTGATATTAGGAATTGGCATCCCATAGCTCTCCTTAATGTTAATTATATCATTTTGTCATACGTTTATGTAAAAGACTTGAGAGGGTAATGGAAAAGATAATTATTGCTTAACAATATTGTGGTATTTATAGCAGGAATATTGCAAATGTTCTTGCTGCTATCAGAGAGAGCGCTGAAAATGGAGAATTTACAGGATATGTTTTAAGTCTGGACCACGAAAAATCTAACCATAGTTTTCTTCATTCTGTCTTGGAAAAATACGGTATCCCTTTGAAATGTATTTCTTAGTTGCAGCTAATGTATTCAAAGGCTACAGGTGTGCCACTGGATGTCTTGGGAAACCTTTTAAGATTAAAGCAGGTGTACGTCAGGGGTGTCTTTTGAGTCCATTATTAGATATTTTTTGCATTGCAAAATGGTCAAGATGACCATAATATAGCACATGTGGAGGCAATGGGGCAAACTGCATGTGTAAAGAATATTGCTTATGCTGTTAATGTTACTGTATTTGTTTCATCTGAATGTAAATGTATTTTTGAGAATTTTGCAATTTTTGCTTGAGGATCAAAATCTCTTTTGAATATGAATAAATGTAAAATGCTCTGGATAGGTTCTTTAGAATCCAAATTCCCTTCACTCCCTGATGTTATTGAGGAATAAGACAGCTTAAAGGGATATGAAACTCAAAACATTTCTTTTGTGATTTAGAGAGAACATGTGATTTTAAACAACTTTTTAATTTACGTCTATTAACAATTTTTATTCTCTTGGTATCTTTTGTTGAAAATCAGGGTTATAAGCGTAGGAGCCGGATCATTTCTGGAGCATTATTTGGCAGCAGTTTTGTAAGAATGTTATACATTTGCAAGAGCACTACATGGCAGCACTATTTCCTGCCATGTAGTGATCCAGATGCCTACCTAGGAATCTTTTCAACATAGAAAATCAAATTTGAAACTTGTTTAAAATGGTATGTTCTGGGTTTCATAATGTTTGAAATATACTTGATATTACCTTTTTAAAGGTACAGGATCAGCTCAGGTTAACTGGGAAAATAAGCTTTGTGCTGCGAAAAATAGATGGAGGTCATGGAACATATCTTTCTCAAAAAAGGTGCAAATTATTAAAGTGATGGTAAAGTCATTAGTTTAACTTCTTACCAAACGTTAATTTGAGTACTACAAAATATAATAGTGCTTTTCTATGAACGCTACCTGTACTGTAAGTTGTCATCGCTGTGTGTCAGAAACTGCAGCTGTCCAATAGCAGCTACCAATTTTTTTTTTAAATGGCATTCCGATGTCTTATCCAATCATATTCCTGCCCAACTAGCTCTCTGAATCTAATAGAAGGTGCTAGTGCACATGCTGTTTGTTGCACAATAGATCGTCTGATCGTCTTTACTGTCTTATTGTGACCATCTCGAGTATTACACAGCGCATGCGCTTATAGCAGTCCTTCTCGTGAGCAAGCAACAAGTGTGACGTATAGAGGGGGTGGGACCACTCTATCCGTAAATCAGATGCAGGAAAGCATGAGTGGGCAGAGGAAATAATGAAAAACAATGTTGCAGTTAGTCTTTTTAGCATATATTGAATTTATGAATTAAATTACCATAATTTTAAGACCTTTTTCCTTCCGATTTTTTGTTTTCTTTTCCTCCTCCTGAGAATATTGTTGCATCACTTTATAGTGTTTTTTTTAGCTACTTTGGGGAAATCTCCTCAATTTTCTTAAAAGGAATGTAACTTACTAAAAATGGAGGTTTAGGTATGGGAAACCAAGAGCTGTTTTGTCCCATGATTATTTTTTTTTTTTATTATTATTTTTTTTTGTCTTTTTATTTTATGCAGCTCTTGAAAGGGTCTGGTCAAATTTGGGAGATTCCTTTTGGCAAATGTGTGTGTTTCCAACGGTTAGGCTGTGGTTGGAAGGAGCTGAACTGAGATTGAATGAAGAGATTTGCCTAGGAAAAAGTTATGAGTTGCTTTTGGAAAGGCTTTTATTTATTTTTTTTTACATTTTTGATCTTCAGGTGTGTTCACCCCAAAAACAAGTAAGCAACGCTGACTCATAGAGTGACCTGGAACCCGGCCCATCTGTCATGACTCTGCTCTCTTAGTTTCAGTGTCATACAGTATGACTCAAGAATGATCCGAGAAATTACTAGCTCCTCTTTACTATACATCTTGCTTATTTTCTGGGGTAGGAATGGCCTCTATCTAATAAGGAGGAGTTTAATATAATAACTAGTTCACTATTCTACTACTAGGCACTTATAATATGCACATAGAATCCCCACAACATTTACCATTCCATACTATATTTTTTCAAGGTCCAAAAGTGACCGGCTATATCCTTGGCTATGTACCACTTGTATACTCTCGTTGCTAGCTCCCCCCCCCCCCCCTTATTAGACACAAAAGTTTGGTGGGGCCCAAAGTGTCCATTTATATAATTAGGTAGTCTATGACTCCCCCCAGCTTATATTATTAATAAGTGGTGCTTACCCACTGATTAGAACACAAGTATATTCATTACTGTTATAATTACAAAATACATGTTCATATCCACTATGTGTCATTCGACCCATTAGGGTCGCAAATATGACTATCATGTTCCACTAGTTTTTTTCTTTTTCCTACATCAAAGGGTCCATAATTGGCCAGCTCATTAGTCATCCATGAAAGCTTTTAAAAATGTAAAATAGATAAAAATGTAAAATAGAGGTTTCAGTAGTGTATATATTTTTTCTCAATCTTGTTGTTTTTCGCTTCAATCATTGTATTGTGTTCAACTGATATTATGTTTAACTGCTATTTTTTCATATATGCCATTGAAAGTCTACTAAATGTATTCTTTATTTGCATAACCTCAATAAAAGATCATTTAAATGAAAAATAGTCATACAATGGGCCATTTATTAAGAATAGAGGTGTGTATATTAGGTCACTATAAATTTACAGTGAAGTTATTTTTTGGTGAACTGATAAATACAATGCATGTTAAAACAAACATTAAAGTGATGGTAAATCCAAGCTTTTAACAAACGCTAGGATTTACCATCACTAAAAATCAAGTGGAGTTTAATTTATGAGATATGTAAAAAAAGGGTGCTAAACTCACCCTTTCTGTGTCGTTGCACATTTCTAAACTTAGCGGCTCTGGCCGCCCACGGCACATCGCTCTTCTACCAATGAGGTGCCGCTTGCACCTCTAAACCAATATTCGTGCGTGCATACAGAACACTGTCAGTTGACACGCACGGCAATTGGTTCAGAGGTGCAAACGTCACCTTGTTGAAGGATAGCGACCTTGTAATCTGGTGCATTATGTTACACAAGGGCAATACAGCCTAAGACAGCCACAGATGTTATTTTAGATGCATATATCAATATATGTTCTACATTTATTAAACCTATATTCAGCAGTATTGTGTAGTCCCTCTGAAGTGGGTGTGACAGACATTTACATATGCATATATATTTAACAGATATATGATATCTCCTACAGCTAACAAGATCTGCAGAAAATGTGAGAAAAGAAGGTAGTATAAGTCAGCCTGTTTCCTTAATGGAATTAAGGGCCTTGCACCCGAGCTGACATGGAAAAACAGTGTGTGTAGTGTAGCAACTATGTTTCAAGTTACCGTGAGGGTTTTTACTCGCCTTATTTAAAGGGACATAAAACCCAAATTTCTTCTTTCAGTATTTGGATAGACCATACAACTTTTTTCAATTTATTTCTATTATCAAATGTGCTTAATTCTCTTGATGTCCTTTGTTCAAGGAGTTGCAGTGTACTACTGGTAGAAAGCTGATAACATCTAGTCAGCCAACCACAAGAGACAAATGTGTGCAGGAACCAATCGCCAACTAGCTCCCACTAGTGTAGGATATGTACATATTCTTTTTCAACAACAGATACCAAGAGAATAAAGTATATTTGAAAAATAGAAGTGAAATTAACAGTGCCTTAAAATTACATGCTCTATCTGAAACATGCAAGTTAAATTTTGACTTTCCTATCCCTTTAAGCTCAGGGAGTTAGTGTTCCTGGCTCTTTCTACTTGGATCCTCTCCTGTTCCATGCAAACAGCCAGGCGTGGTCGCCCGTTCAGGGGCCAAGCAAGAGACTTGAACCTGGGTCCTCTATTATCCTAGGCTGCTTCTCTCTATTTGTGTGTGTATGTAAACCTTTCATTACCTTTCCTTATCCTGCCTGCAGCACTGGGGCTGGACTCTGGATATTGCTTTGCCTGGATCACCTGTGCTCATTTACAACCTATCAGTCAGGATTACCTGGGACTTCCTACCAATTAGCAGCTCATTATCTGGCTATATAACCATGCCTTTTCCTGTGCTCAGTTTCAGTTCTTTGTTTCATGTTTCTAGTTTAGGTGTCTTTGTTCCTGAATCCCCAAGACTGACCCTGGCTTGTGACCCCGGCTCTGCTCATCGTTTACCTGCACCTCTGGCTTCCTTTGATCTCTACAATACCTTGACTACTCTCTTGGATTTACACTTGTTTCTACAGCATACTTGGATCCTTGGTTTTTGCACACAGCCCTCGTGCATTTATTCAAAACCAGGTGGTTTTCTTACCTGATCAATTTGGGCTGTGATACCTGTAAGGGTGAGCACATATCTCTGCTACAGACTCCAAACCAGGTAACACCTTTACAATAGGTTGGAGTTACTGTGTGTGTTCCATCTACTAGCAGACGTAGGACATGGCCCAAATTCTTGGAGTACAGAGTCCTTAAGGGCGACAGCCGATCTAATGAGTGTGGTGATGTCCCCAGGTAATGCCCTGCAAGGTGCTTCACCTCATGGGTGTGCTGGTGAAAGATTCCCCAGATCACCCGAAACCACCACCTCTGTGTCCTGGGACTGTGGCTGCATGGCAGGTGCCAGCCTGTCTGTAGGGGCGGGAATGGCGGGAGATTTGGGAGTGAGATAAGACCCTTTGTGTATAAAAGAAGTGTGTGTTTCCTAATAAAGTGAATTCTTGTTTCACCTGAATGCTAGTCTGTCTGGGTGGGGATTGCTATAATCCCTTTCTCCGCTACATAGCGGCATGTTCCAGGTTCCAAGTATCGGAAGGAACCCTCTGGCAGAGCTACCTAGTCAGGGTAGCCAGAGTCTGCCACAGGGTGGGACCCTGAATACTGGTGCTGTCTAGGTATCAGGATGGGCTACAGGCTGTGGTCACTTGCCAGCTACACAGCTGCAGTCAGCAGGGAGGAAGCAGGACCCCTCTTGGTGGAGCTACCTAGTCGGGGTAGTCGGAGTTCGCCACAGGGTGGGACCCTGAATGCTAGTGCTTTCTAGGTATCAGGGTGGGCGACAGGCTGTAATCCCTTAGTGGCTACACAGCTGCAGTCGGCAGGGAGGAAGCAGGACCCTTTTGATGGAGCTACCAAGTTGGGGTAGACGGGGTATCCGTCACATTGGTTGGCAGCTGTGGGATCTGCTTCTTTCACATGGTTCCTGCTGACAGAAGCAGAAGTGCCACAATAGCCGGTAACTATGGAAGCCGAGCTCCTAAGGAGAGTCCAGGAGGCGCTGGCCCAGCTGGTTGATCCTACTTCGTACTGTAACCTGCTGGTAGAGAGGGACTTTTTCCACCAGCAACTCTGGAGGGAGACTCGTCAAGAGCAGGACTATTGGCTATCGACCCTCCCCACTTGGGAGGAAGAGTACGACCTCCAGTGGGACTTACGAGTGCCTTTCCTGGGAGAACAGCCCATGGAGGAATGGCTGTCTGAATTGGATAGATTGATCCAGGATGAGGGGGTGCTGGAGCATGGCTATTGAGCCCTCTGGTGGCACGCTATGCAAGCACGGCTATGGCTGGAGGATGGCACCCCCATAGAGGGCTTTGGCTTCAACAGCCCTGGATTATTATATGAAAAGATGCTAAAGGACCCAGACTTTGGGAGCGAGGCGACCAAAGACTAGAGGAGATTTGCGAGTACCGAGAGCGACCGCTGGATCTCTCTGTGGTACCCTGGCTGCAAGACAATATGGATTATATATGTGGCCAGGAATGCGATCTGGAAGTAGCATACAAGAGGCTGCTAGACCTCGTGCAGCAGCATGCCATGGATTCTGCACGGAGCTGTGGTGCAGCAGTCTGGGATTCATGGAGGTTGGCCTCCAAGGAGTGGCAACAAGGAAAAAGCGACAAAGAGCTTCTACATACAGATCAGCAGCCTGGCCCCAAGCTTATGGTCGTGGACCAGGGAGCTACCCCAGAAGAAGCGCTGGCAACAGAGTAGAGAGCCGCTGGCCTCTGCTTAGCACCTGCAGCAGCTACAGGAAACCAGGGAGTGGAGGTCGCAGACCTCTCTCCCCACCAACAGAACCCCTTCCTGGGTGAGGAGACAGTCGGTCTCCCTCCCCAGCGGAAGCACCTCTTTCAGGGAGAGGAGGTGGCAGACCTCTCTCCCCAGTGCCCAAACCCCTTCCAGGGAGCAGAGACAGTTGGTCTCCCTCCCCAGCGGCAGAAACCCTTACAGGGAGAGGACGTGGCAGATCTCTCTCCCCAGTGGCCAAGCCCCTTCCAGGGAGCGGATACAATCGGTCTCCCTCCTCAGCGGCAGAAACTCTTCAGGGAGAGGAGGGGGCAGACCTCTCTCCCCAGCGGCAGAACCCCTTCCAGGGAGCAGAGACAGTCAGTCTCCCTCTCCAGAGGCAGCAACCCTTCCAGGGAGAGAAGGTGGCAGACCTCTCTCCCCAGCGGCAGAACCCCTTCCAGCGAGCGGAGACAATCGGTCTCCCTCCCCAGAGGTAGCACTCCTTTTTAGGGAGAGGAGCTGGCAGACCTCTCTCTCCCCAGCAGCTAAACCCCTTCCAGGGAGCGGAGACAGACGGTCTTCCTCCCCAGCGGCAGAAAACCCTTCCATGGAGAGGAGGTGGCAAACCTCTCTCTCCCCAGCAGCCAAACCCCTTCCACGGTGCGGAGACAGTTGGTCTTCCTCCCCAGTGGCAGAAACCCTTCCACGGAGAGGAGGTGGCAAACCTCTCTCCCCAGCAGCCGAACCCCTTCCAGGGAGCCGAGACAGTCGGTTTTCCTCCCTAGAGGCAGCGTCCCTTCCAGGGAGTGGAGAAAGCCGGTTTCCCTCCCCAATGGCAGAGCAGGCTCCCAGGGAGCAGAGACAGGCAGCTAGCCTCCCCAGCATCATATACCCATCCCGGGGGGAGAGACAGACAGTCTCTCTCCCCAGCAGCTTGGCCTGATCCCTACCCTAAACCCATTTCGGAGGATTTCCCACAGGGGGCAGGCGTTGCATTGGGCAAGGGGTATACCCGCCCATGCAGTTGGTGCTACAAGTTTGGGAACCCGAATTTTGCCTGCCCTACCAAGGAGCAACCTCAACCTACAGTCTGGGGTGGGAATACAGCCGGGTCGGCAGGTACTCAGCCGAGGGTCACAGAGGAAGGCAGTGTGACCATCAGATTTAAAGACACTGGGACTTGTGGGAGAGCAAATATTTTGGAGTCGGCCTTGGAAACCTGGCTTGGGACTGTGCCTTATGTGAATATCCCTGTGCTCAGGGCGCAGGGCGATGAAAGCCAACGGGGAGCAACAAGGATACCACAAGCCCAGGAGGGATGGGATGTTCCCTCCCAGCAACCGAAAAGTGAAGGGCCACCGCCGGACAGCCCCAGGCTGACCCGTTGGGGTCTAGCCGGGTCTGCCAGACTAAAAGGGGGAGATGTCATGGATACCAGACCCCAAGGCTACCCCCCTACTGCCTGGCTGACTCCTTTATACATCAGATTTGGCCATTTCATGGCTTACCGGATCTCCCAGATTTGTGATATCTGTTGTTTTTGCTATGTATACTTTGTCAGAGGAGAGCTGATCTCTGACCGGGAAAACCCTTCTTGGCTGGCTGGGCTTCTGGAACTCCAGGTCGGCCACATCATGCCAAACACCCATTAATTTTACCCCTGGTCACTCCAGTGGCCCTTTGCCCCAGAGTTCTGCTTTTTTGTGGATTGATAGCCCCTAGGAAAGACAAGAGGTGGGGGAATTGCTGGAGGGGAGCTACTTTGGGAAATGGGGGTTTTGGACACCCCTACCCCCCTATTATACCGGGATGTAACTCCGGTCCCCAGTAACGAATCATGTTACCACCTCTGTGTCCTGGGACTCTGTGGGACTGTGGCTGCTATGGCAGGCGCCAGCCTATCTAGAGGGGCGGTAATGGCAGGAGATTTGGGAGTGAGATAAGACCCTTTGTGTATAAAAGGAGTGTGTGTTTCCTAATAAAGTGGTTTTTGTTTCACCTGAATGCTAGTCTAGTTATTTGGGTGGGGATTGCTATAATCACTTTTTCCGCTACATAGCAGCTTGTTCTGGGTATCGGAAGGAACCCTCTGGCAGATCTACCTAGTCGGGGTAGCTGGAGTCTGGTGCTGTCTAGGTATCAGGGTGAGCTAAAGGCTGTGGTCACTTGCCAGCTACACAGCTGCAGTCAACAGGGAGGAAGCAGGACCCCTCTTGGTGGAGCTACCTAGTCGGGGTAGCCGGAGTCCGCCACAGTGTGGGACCATGAATAATGGTGCTGTCTATCTATCAGGGTGGGCTACAGGCTGTAATCACTTGGCGGCTACACAGCTGCAGTCGGCAGGGAGAAAGCAGGACCCTTTAGGCAGAGCTACCCAGTCGGGGTTAGCCAGGGTATCCATCACAATTTAACTGACCTATAAATACAATTATTACTGTAAATCATGTGTGTTATTGTCCTAGCACAAAAGGATTTGCTCTTAATATCATTTTACAAAATATTTTATTTCAGGAACGCTAAAATGGCAGCCAGCACATGCTATGTTGTGAAGTAAGAGCTTACACAGATCTCTTAAGAGGGTTTTTTTCCCTTCAATTAGGTTTACTAGTTTGACTTGAACAAACAAACTGGATAAGTGTATTGCTTTATACTTAAAATTCTTACTGTGAGACCTTATGTCATATAATAAGACACACGGGTAAGATAATATCAACATTCTTTGACTTAGCATTGTTTAGAAATCATTAACATATTCTGAAAAAGAGCTAATTTTGCAGGTGTGGCTTTAGCAAGTCAGACAGTGAGAGAAAAGCAACGACCACCATGTAGTAAGCCAGACATCCCAGATGAAACATGTGAAATGTGTCCTCTGGCTTGAATTTCTACAGATGCCTGCACAGATGCATTATATCTGCTCCTCAAAGGAACTGAAATGTACATAACCCATTTAGTCCCACAGAGGAAAGTGATACATTGCTGAGAATTGGCTGCAAACATTACAGCTGAGTAATATATTTGTAATTCCAATAAAAAATATGAATGCATTTTTGGTAACTGAATTGTACTGTTTAAAGTTTGTGTTAATTATATTTTTTCCTTTACATTTGTGAACATTTTGAAATAACAGAATTTATGTTTACCTGATAAATTACTTTCTCCAACGGTGTGTCCGGTCCACGGCGTCATCCTTACTTGTGGGATATTCTCTTCCCCAACAGGAAATGGCAAAGAGCCCAGCAAAGCTGGTCACATGATCCCTCCTAGGCTCCGCCTTCCCCAGTCATTCGACCGACGTAAAGGAGGAATATTTGCATAGGAGAAATCATATGATACCGTGGTGACTGTAGTTAGAGAAAATAAATCATCAGACCTGATTAAAAAACCAGGGCGGGCCGTGGACCGGACACACCGTTGGAGAAAGTAATTTATCAGGTAAACATAAATTCTGTTTTCTCCAACATAGGTGTGTCCGGTCCACGGCGTCATCCTTACTTGTGGGAACCAATACCAAAGCTTTAGGACACGGATGATGGGAGGGAGCAAATCAGGTCACCTAGATGGAAGGCACCACGGCTTGCAAAACCTTTCTCCCAAAAATAGCCTCAGAAGAAGCAAAAGTATCAAATTTGTAAAATTTGGTAAAAGTGTGCAGTGAAGACCAAGTCGCTGCCTTACATATCTGATCAACAGAAGCCTCGTTCTTGAAGGCCCATGTGGAAGCCACGGCCCTAGTGGAATGAGCTGTGATTCTTTCAGGAGGCTGCCGTCCGGCAGTCTCATAAGCCAATCTGATGATGCTTTTAAGCCAAAAAGAGAGAGAGGTAGAAGTTGCTTTTTGACCTCTCCTTTTACCAGAATAAACAACAAACAAGGAAGATGTTTGTCTGAAATCCTTTGTAGCCTCTAAATAGAATTTTAGAGCACGAACTACATCCAAATTGTGCAACAAACGTTCCTTCTTTGAAACTGGATTCGGACACAAAGAAGGCACGACTATCTCCTGGTTAATATTTTTGTTAGAAACAACTTTCGGAAGGAAACCAGGTTTAGTACGCAAAACCACCTTATCTGCATGGAACACCAGATAAGGAGGAGAACACTGCAGAGCAGATAACTCTGAAACTCTTCTAGCAGAAGAAATTGCAACCAAAAACAAAACTTTCCAAGATAATAACTTGATATCAACGGAATGTAGGGGTTCAAACGGAACCCCCTGAAGAACTGAAAGAACTAAATTGAGACTCCAAGGAGGAGTCAAAGGTTTGTAAACAGGCTTGATTCTAACCAGAGCCTGAACAAAAGCTTGAACATCTGGCACAGCCGCCAGCTTTTTGTGAAGTAAAACAGATAAAGCAGAAATCTGTCCCTTCAAAGAACTTGCAGATAATCCTTTCTCCAAACCTTCTTGAAGAAAGGATAGAATCTTAGGAATTTTTATCTTGTTCCATGGGAATCCTTTAGATTCACACCAACAGAAAAATCTTTAACATATTTTATGGTAGATTTTTCTAGTTACAGGCTTTCTAGCCTGAACAAGAGTATCAATGACAGAATCTGAGAACCCTCGCTTTGATAAAATCAAGCGTTCAATCTCCAAGCAGTCAGTTGGAGTGAGGCCAGATTCGGGTGTTCGAACGGACCTTGAACAAGAAGGTCCTGTCTCAAAGGTAGCTTCCATGGTGGAGCCGATGACATATTCACCAGATCTGCATACCAAGTCCTGCGTGGCCACGCAGGAGCTATCAAGATCACCGATACCCTCTCCTGTTTGATCCTGCTACCAGCCTGGGAATGAGAGGAAACGGTGGAAACACATAAGCTAGGTTGAAGCTCCAAGGTGCTACTAGTGCATCCACTAGAGTCGCCTTGGGATCCCTGGATCTGGACCCGTAGCAAGGAACCTTGAAGTTCTGACGAGACGCCATCAGATCCATGTCTGGAATGCCCCACAATTGAATTATTTGGGCAAAGATTTCCGGATGGAGTTCCCACTCCCCCGGATGAAATGTCTGACGACTCAGAAAATCCGCTTCCCAATTTTCCACTCCTGGGATGTGGATTGCAGACAAGTGGCAGGAGTGAGTCTCCGCCCATTGAATTATTTTGGTCACTTCTTCCATCGCCAGGGAACTCCTTGTTCCCCCCTGATGGTTGATATACGCAACAGTCGTCATGTTGTCTGATTGAAACCGTATGAATTTGGCCTTTGCTAGCTGAGGCCAAGCCTTGAGAGCATTGAATATCGCTCTCAGTTCCAGAATATTTATCGGGAGAAGAGATTCTTCCCGAGACCAAAGACCCTGAGCTTTCAGGGGTTCCCAGACCTCGCCCCAGCCCACCAGACTGGCGTCGGTCGTGACAATGACCCACTCTGGTCTGCGGAAGCTCATCCCTTGTGACAGGTTGTCCAGACTGAGCATGCACAGTTGTAATGGTCTTAGATGAATTCGCGCAAAAGGAACTATGTCCATTGCCGCGACCATCAAACCTATTACTTCCATGCACTGCGCTATGGAAGGAAGAAGAACAGAATGAAGTACTTGACAAGAGCTTAGAAGTTTTGATTTTCTGGCCTCTGTCAGAAAAATCCTCATTTCTAAGGAGTCTATTATTGTTCCCAAGAAGAGAACTCTTGTTGACGGAGATAGAGAACTTTTTTCTACGTTCACTTTCCACCCGTGAGATCTGAGAAAGGCCAGGACAATGTCCGTATGAGCCTTTGCTTGTGGTAGAGACGACGCTTGAATCAGTATGTCGTCCAAGTAAGGTACTACTGCAATGCCCCTTGGTCTTAGCACCGCTAGAAGGGACCCTAGTACCTTTGTGAAAATTCTTGGAGCAGTGGCTAATCCGAATGGAAGTGCCACAAACTGGTAATGCTTGTCCAGAAAGGCGAACCTTAGGAACCGATGATGTTCCTTGTGGATCGGAATATGTAGATACGCATCCTTTAAATCCACCGTGGTCATGAATTGACCTTCCTGGATGGTAGGAAGAATTGTCCGAATGGTTTCCATTTTGAACGATGGAACCTTGAGAAATTTGTTTAGGATCTTGAGATCTAAGATTGGTCTGAATGTTCCCTCTTTTTTGGGAACTATGAACAGATTGGAGTAGAATCCCATCCCTTGTTCTCCTAATGGAACAGGATGAATCACTCCCATTTTTAACAGGTCTTCTACACAATGTAAGAATGCCTGTCTTTTTATGTGGTCTGAAGACAATTGAGACCTGTGGAACCTTCCCCTTGGGGGTAGCTCCTTGAATTCCAGAAGATAACCTTGGGAGACTATTTCTAGCGCCCAAGGATCCAGAACATCTCTTGCCCAAGCCTGAGCGAAGAGAGAAAGTCTGCCCCCCACCAGATCCGGTCCCGGATCGGGGGCCAACATCTCATGCTGTCTTGGTAGCAGTGGCAGGTTTCTTGGCCTGCTTACCTTTGTTCCAGCCTTGCATTGGCCTCCAGGCTGGCTTGGTTTGAGAAGTATTACCCTCTTGCTTAGAGGATGTAGAACTTGAGGCTGGTCCGTTTCTGCGAAAGGGACGAAAATTTGGCTTATTTTTAGCCTTAAAAGACCTATCCTGAGGAAGGGCGTGGCCCTTACCCCCAGTGATATCTGAAATAATCTCTTTCAAGTCAGGGCCAAACAGCGTTTTCCCCTTGAAAGGTATGTTAAGCAATTTGTTCTTGGAGGACGCATCCGCTGACCAAGACTTTAGCCAAAGCGCTCTGCGCGCCACAATAGCAAACCCTGAATTTTTCGCCGCTAATCTAGCTAATTGCAAAGTGGCGTCTAAGGTAAAAGAGTTAGCCAACTTAAGTGCTTGAACTCTGCCCATAACCTCCTCATAAGAGGATGCTTGATTGAGCGACTTTTCTAGTTCCTCGAACCAGAAACACGCTGCTGTAGTGACAGGAACAATGCATGAAATTGGTTGTAGAAGGTAACCTTGCTGAACAAACATCTTTTTAAGCAAACCCTCTAATTTTTTTGTCCATAGGATCTTTAAAAGCACAACTATCTTCTATAGGGATAGTGGTCCGTTTGTTTAGAGTAGAAACCGCCCCCTCGACCTTGGGGACTGTCTGCCATAAGTCCTTCCTGGGGTCGACCATAGGAAATAATTTCTTAAATATAGGGGGAGGGACAAAAGGTATGCCGGGCCTTTCCCATTCTTTATTTACAATGTCCGCCACCCGCTTGGGTATAGGAAAAGCTTCGGGGGGCACCGGGACCTCTAGGAACCTGTCCATTTTACATAATTTCTCTGGAATGACCAAATTGTCACAATCATCCAGAGTAGATAACACCTCCTTAAGCAGAGCGCGGAGATGTTCCAATTTAAATTTAAATGTAATAACATCAGGTTCAGCTTGTTGAGAAATTTTTCCTGAATCTGAAATTTCTCCCTCAGACAAAACCTCCCTAGCCCCTTCAGACTGGTGTAAGGGCATGTCAGAACCATTATCATCAGCGTCCTCATGCTCTTCAGTATCTAAAACAGAGCAGTCGCGCTTTCGCTGATAAGTGGGCATTTTGGCTAAAATGTTTTTAATAGAATTATCCATTACAGCCGTTAATTGTTGCATAGTAAGGAGGATTGGCGCACTAGATGTACTAGGGGCCTCCTGAGTGGGCAAGACTGGTGTAGACATAGAAGGGGATGATGCAGTACCATGCTTACTCCCCTCACTTAAGGAATCGTTTTGGGCAACATTATTATCAGTGGTATCATCACATTTATCACATATATTTAAATGGATAGGAACCTTGGCTTCCGAACATACAGAACATCGTCTATCTGATAGTTCAGACATGTTAATAGGCATAAACTTGGTAACAAAGCACAAAAAACGTTTTAAAATAAAACCGTTACTGTCTCTTTAAATTTTAAACTGAACACACTTTTTTACTGAATATACGCAAAAGTATGAAGGAAATGTTCAAAATTCACCAAAATTTCACCACAGTGTCATAAAGCCTTAAAAGTATTGCACACCAAATTTGAAAGCTTTAACTCTTAAAATAACGGAACCGGAGCCGTTTTTACATTTAAGCCCTATACAGTCCCTGGTATCTGCTTTGCTGAGACCCAACCAAGCCCAGAGGGGAATACGATACCAAATGACGCCTTCAATAAGCTTTTTCAGTGGATCTGAGCTCCTCACACATGCATCTGCATGCCTTGCTTCTCAAAAACAACTGCGCATTAATGGCGCGAAAATGAGGCTCTGCCTATGACTAGAAAAGGCCCCCAGTGAAAAAGGTGTCCAATACAGTGCCTGTCCGTTTTTTTTAACAATTTGCCAAGATTAAAATAACTCTCCTAAGTTATAAACCATTAAACATGCTTATATAGTAATCGTTTTGGCCCAGAAAAATGTCTACCAGTCTTTAAAGCCCTTGTGAAGCCCTTGTATTCTTATATTGAAAATTAAGAAAATGGCTTACCGGATCCCATAGGGAAAATGACAGCTTCCAGCATTACCAAGTCTTGTTAGAAATGTGTCATACCTCAAGCAGCCAAAGTCTGCTCACTGTTTCCCCCAACTGAAGTTAATTCCTCTCAACAGTCCTGTGTGGAAACAGCCATCGATTTTAGTAACGGTTGCTAAAATCATTTTCCTCTTACAAACAGAAATCTTCATCTCTTTTCTGTTTCAGAGTAAATAGTACATACCAGCACTATTTTAAAATAACAAACTCTTGATTGAAGAATAAAAACTACATTTAAACACCAAAAAACTCTGAGCCATCTCCGTGGAGATGTTGCCTGTGCAACGGCAAAGAGAATGACTGGGGAAGGCGGAGCCTAGGAGGGATCATGTGACCAGCTTTGCTGGGCTCTTTGCCATTTCCTGTTGGGGAAGAGAATATCCCACAAGTAAGGATGACGCCGTGGACCGGACACACCTATGTTGGAGAAAATACAAATATTGCTTTAAATCACAGGAAAAGAAAAATTGAGAAATCTTATATAACATAATTTATGCTTACCTGATAAATTCCTTTCTTCTGTTGTGTGATCAGTCCACGGGTCATCATTACTTCTGGGATATAACTCCTCCCCAACAGGAAATGCAAGAGGATTCACCCAGCAGAGCTGCATATAGCTCCTCCCCTCTACGTCACTCCCAGTCATTCGACCAAGAATCAACGAGAAAGGAGAAACCAAGGGTGAAGTGGTGACTGGAGTATAATTTAAAAGATATTTACCTGCCTTAAAAAACAGGGCGGGCCGTGGACTGATCACACAACAGAAGAAAGGAATTTATCAGGTAAGCATAAATTATGTTTTCTTCTGTTATGTGTGATCAGTCCACGGGTCATCATTACTTCTGGGATACCAATACCAAAGCAAAAGTACACGGATGACGGGAGGGATAGGCAGGCTCATTATACAGAAGGAACCACTGCCTGAAGAACCTTTCTCCCAAAAATAGCCTCCGAAGAAGCAAAAGTGTCAAATTTGTAAAATTTGGAAAAAGTATGAAGCGAAGACCAAGTTGCAGCCTTGCAAATCTGTTCAACAGAGGCCTCATTCTTAAAGGCCCAAGTGGAAGCCACAGCTCTAGTAGAATGAGCTGTAATTCTTTCAGGAGGCTGCTGTCCAGCAGTCTCATAGGCTAAACGAATTATGCTACGAAGCCAGAAGGAGAGAGAGGTAGCCGAAGCCTTATGACCTCTCCTCTGACCAGAGTACACGACAACAGGGAAGACGTTTGTCGAAAATCCTTAGTTGCCTGCAAGTAGAACTTGAGGGCACGAACTACATCCAGATTGTGTAGAAGACGTTCCTTCTTTGAAGAAGGATTCGGGCACAGAGAAGGCACCACGATCTCTTGATTGATGTTCCTGTTAGTGACTACCTTAGGTAAGAACCCAGGTTTTGTACGCAGAACTACCTTATCTGAATGAAAAATCAAATAAGGAGAATCACAATGTAAAGCTGATAACTCAGAGACTCTCCGAGCCAAAGAAATAGCCATTAAAAATAACACTTTCCAAGATAACAACTTTATATCAATGGAATGAAGGGGTTCAAACGGAACTCCTTGTAGAACGTTAAGAACAAGGTTTAAACTCCATGGCGGAGCAACAGTTTTAAACACAGGCTTGATCCTAGCTAAAGCCTGACAAAAGGCCTGGACGTCTGGATTTTCTGACAGACGCCTGTGTAACAAGATGGACAGAGCTGAGATCTGTCCCTTTAATGAGCTAGCCGATAAACCCTTTTCTAAACCTTCTTGTAGAAAGGACAATATCCTAGGAATCCTAACCTTACTCCAGGAGTAACCTTTGGATTCGCACCAGTATAGGTATTTACGCCATATCTTATGGTAAATCCTTCTGGTAACAGGCTTCCTAGCCTGTATCAGGGTATCAATAACCGACTCAGAAAACCCACGTTTTGATAAAATCAAGCGTTCAATTTCCAAGCAGTCAGCTTCAGAGAAGTTAGATTTTGATGTTTGAATGGACCCTGTATCAGAAGGTCCTGTCTTAGAGGTAGAGACCAAGGCGGACAGGATGACATGTCCACTAGATCTGCATACCAAGTCCTGCGTGGCCATGCAGGCGCTATTAGAATCACTGATGCTCTCTCCTGTTTGATTTTGGCAATCAATCGAGGAAGCAGCGGGAAGGGTGGAAACACATAAGCCATCCCGAAGTTCCAAGGTGCTGTCAAAGCATCTATCAGAACCGCTCCCGGATCCCTGGATCTGGACCCGTAGCGAGGAAGTTTGGCGTTCTGGCGAGACGCCATGAGATCTATCTCTGGTTTGCCCCAACGTCGAAGTATTTGGGCAAAGACCTCCGGATGAAGTTCCCACTCCCCCGGATGAAAAGTCTGGCGACTCAAGAAATCCGCCTCCCAGTTCTCCACTCCCGGGATGTGGATTGCTGACAGGTGGCAAGAGTGAGACTCTGCCCAGCGAATTATCTTTGATACTTCTATCATTGCTAGGGAGCTTCTTGTCCCTCCCTGATGGTTGATGTAAGCTACAGTCGTGATGTTGTCCGACTGAAACCTGATGAACCCCCGAGTTTTTAACTGGGGCCAAGCCAGAAGGGCATTGAGAACTGCTCTCAATTCCAGAATGTTTATTGGCAGGAGACTTTCCTCCTGACTCCATTGTCCCTGAGCCTTCAGAGAATTCCAGACAGCGCCCCAACCTAGTAGGCTGGCGTCTGTTGTTACAATCGTCCAGTCCGGCCTGCTGAATGGCATCCCCCTGGACAGATGTGGCCGAGAAAGCCACCATAGAAGAGAGTTTCTGGTCTCTTGATCCAGATTCAGAGTAGGGGACAAGTCTGAGTAATCCCCATTCCACTGACTCAGCATGCACAATTGCAGCGGTCTGAGATGTAGACGTGCAAAGGGTACTATGTCCATTGCTGCTACCATTAAGCCGATCACCTCCATGCATTGAGCTACTGACGGGAGTTGAATGGAATGAAGGACACGGCATGCATTTAGAAGCTTTGTTAATCTGTCTTCTGTCAGATAAATCTTCATTTCTACAGAATCTATAAGAGTCCCCAAGAATGGAACTCTTGTGAGAGGAAAGAGAGAACTCTTCTTTTCGTTCACTTTCCATCCATGCGACCTTAGAAATGCCAGAACTAACTCTGTATGAGACTTGGCAGTTTGAAAGCTTGAGGCTTGTATCAGAATGTCGTCTAGGTACGGAGCTACCGAAATTCCTTGCGGTCTTAGTACCGCCAGAAGGGCACCCAGAACCTTTGTGAAGATTCTTGGAGCCGTAGCCAATCCGAATGGAAGAGCTACAAACTGGTAATGCCTGTCTAAGAAGGCAAACCTTAGATACCGGTAATGATCTTTGTGAATCGGTACGTGAAGGTAAGCATCCTTTAAATCCACTGTGGTCATGTACTGACCCTTTTGGATCATGGGTAAGATTGTCCGAATAGTTTCCATTTTGAACGATGGAACTCTTAGGAATTTGTTTAGGATCTTTAAATCCAAGATTGGCCTGAAAGTTCCCTCTTTTTTGGGAACCACAAACAGGTTTGAGTAAAACCCTTGTCCTTGTTCCGACCGCGGAACCGGATGGATCACTCCCATTAATAACAGATCTTGTACACAGCGTAGAAACGCTTCTTTCTTTATCTGGTTTGTTGACAACCTTGACAGATGAAATCTCCCTCTTGGGGGAGAGAATTTGAAATCTAGAAGGTATCCCTGAGATATGATCTCTAGCGCCCAGGGATCCTGAACATCTCTTGCCCAAGCCTGGGCGAAGAGAGAGAGTCTGCCCCCCACTAGATCCGGTCCCGGATCGGGGGCCCTCGGTTCATGCTGTCTTTGGGGCAGCAGCAGGTTTCCTGGCCTGCTTGCCCTTGTTCCAGGACTGGTTAGGTTTCCAGCCTTGTCTGTAACGAGCAACAACTCCTTCCTGTTTTGGTGCAGTGGAAGTTGGTGCTGCTCCTGCTTTGAAATTCCGAAAGGGACGAAAATTAGACTGTCTAGCCTTAGCTTTGGCTTTGTCTTGAGGCAGGGCGTGGCCCTTGCCTCCTGTAATGTCAGCGATAATTTCTTTCAAACCGGGCCCAAATAAAGTTTGCCCCTTGAAAGGTATATTAAGTAATTTGGACTTAGAAGTTACATCAGCTGACCAGGATTTTAGCCACAGCGCCCTACGTGCCTGAATGGCGAATCCTGAGTTCTTAGCCGTAAGTTTGGTTAAATGTACTACGGCCTCCGAAATGAATGAATTAGCTAGTTTAAGGACTCTAAGCCTGTCCGTAATGTCGTCCAGCGTAGCTGAACTAAGGTTCTCTTCCAGAGACTCAATCCAAAATGCTGCCGCAGCCGTAATCGGCGCGATGCATGCAAGGGGTTGCAATATAAAACCTTGTTGAACAAACATTTTCTTAAGGTAACCCTCTAATTTTTTATCCATTGGATCTGAAAAAGCACAGCTATCCTCCACCGGGATAGTGGTACGCTTAGCTAAAGTAGAAACTGCTCCCTCCACCTTAGGGACCGTTTGCCATAAGTCCCGTGTGGTGGCGTCTATTGGAAACATCTTTCTAAATATTGGAGGGGGTGAGAACGGCACACCGGGTCTATCCCACTCCTTAGTAACAATTTCAGTTAGTCTCTTAGGTATAGGAAAAACGTCAGTACTCGCCGGTACCGCAAAGTATTTATCCAACCTACACAATTTCTCTGGTATTGCAACAGTGTTACAATCATTAAGAGCCGCTAAAACCTCCCCTAGTAATACACGGAGGTTCTCCAATTTAAATTTAAAATTTGAAATATCTGAATCCAATCTGTTTGGATCAGAACCGTCACCCACAGAATGAAGCTCTCCGTCCTCATGCTCTGCAAGCTGTGACGCAGTATCAGACATGGCCCTAGTATTATCAGCGCACTCTGTTCTCACCCCAGAGTGATCACGCTTGCCTCTTAGTTCTGGTAATTTAGCCAAAACTTCGGTCATAACAGTAGCCATATCTTGTAATGTTATCTGTAATGGCCGCCCAGATGTACTAGGCGCCACAATATCACGCACCTCCCGGGCGGGAGATGCAGGTACTGACACGTGAGGCGAGTTAGTCGGCATAACTCTCCCCTCGCTGTTTGGTGAAATTTGTTCAATTTGTACAGATTGGCTTTTATTTAAAGTAGCATCAATACAGTTAGTACATAAATTTCTATTGGGCTCCACCTTGGCATTGGAACAAATGACACAGGTATCTTCCTCTGAATCAGACATGTTTAACACACTAGCAATAAACTTGCAACTTGGTTACAATCTTATTTAACAAAAACGTACTGTGCCTCAAAGAAGCACTAAACGATTAAATGACAGTTGAAATAATGAACTGAAAAAACAGCTATAGCATCAATCCTTAAAAACAACACAACTTTTAGCAAAGGTTTGTTCCCATTAGTAAAGTAACAATAATTAAATTTGAAGCATAAAAATTACAGAGCAACGTTTTTAATCACAGTCAATATATAAGTCTCACAGCTCTGCTGAGAGAATCTACCTCCCTCCAAAGAAGTTTGAAGACCCCTGAGTTCTGTTAGAGATGAACCGGATCATGCAGGAAATACAAGAGTAACTGACTGGAAATTTTTGATGCGTAGCAAAGAGCGCCAAAAACGGCCCCTCCCCCTCACACACAGCAGTGAGAGAGAAACGAAACTGTCACAATTAAAACAAGCAACTGCCAAGTGGAAAAATAATGCCGAAACATTTATTCACTCAGTACCTCAGAAAATCCAAACGATTCTACATTCCAGTAAAAACGTTTAACATAATAAATACCTATTAAAAGGTTTAATGTACTTTTAACAGAGTAATTCCAGTGAAATACCATCCCCAGAATACTGAAATGTAGAGTATACATACATGTCATTATAACGGTATGGCAGGATTTTCTCATCAATTCCATTCAGAAAATAAAAACTGCTACATACCTCAATGCAGATTCATCTGCCCGCTGTCCCCTGATCTGAAGCTTTTACCTCCCTCAGATGGCCGAGAAACAGCAATATGATCTTAACTACTCCGGTTAAAATCATAGTAAAAACTCTGGTAGATTCTTCTTCAAACTCTGCCAGAGAGGCAATAACACGCTCCGGTGCTATTGTAAAATAACAAACTTTTGATTGAAGTTATAAAAACTAAGTATAATCACCATAGTCCTCTCACACATCCTATCTAGTCGTTGGGTGCAAGAGAATGACTGGGAGTGACGTAGAGGGGAGGAGCTATATGCAGCTCTGCTGGGTGAATCCTCTTGCATTTCCTGTTGGGGAGGAGTTATATCCCAGAAGTAATGATGACCCGTGGACTGATCACACATAACAGAAGAAATATATATATATATATATATATATATACACCATAGTTATAAAAGCATAGGATTGAATAAAATAATATTTCCAATGAAAGAAGGACCAAGGCCGCACAGTGTTCTAATAGCTTTATTACTAAAAAAATTGTTACACAGAAATCAATCCTGAGCACAGGACGTCTATGCTCCACCCAAAGCGTGCATACAGAACTAAGTGCCTGGGAATTTGGATATTATTAAGAACTTTTACACATCGTATTCACTCCCCGGGGCCCTGCTAACATTACAACTCAGCAGTAACCGGTTACTTTAGATAGTGGTACATAGCGTGCTTCCTATTTTTTTCTAGCCGGTATGGGCTTTTATTCTTAACATAGAGCTAGCATACTATAGTATCTTGTTTCAAGGTTGTTTGTTTTCCTCCCCTTGCTTTTACCTTTTAATGGTGTATTGTGTGTTGTTGGGATTTGGGTGGAACATAGACGTCCTGTGCTCAGGATTGATTTCTGTGTAACAATTTCTTAGTAATAAAGCTATTAGAACACTGTGCGGCCTTGGTCCTTCTTTGATTGGAAATATTATTTTATTCAATCCTATGCTTTTATAACTATGGTTCATATTATTCATTGGGACTGCCAGCACTTTTGCTCTTAGCATCAGATCAAATGTGTAGCACCACATTTTTATTATTTTATATATATATATATATATATATATATATATATATATATATATATATATATATATATATATATATATATATATTCGCTCTCTCTTTTTCTTTCTCTCTCTTATCCCAAAAAAAAGCACTTTGGTTGGTGATTCAAACACACACATGCAGAGGAAGAGAATAATATGTATATAGTGTAGTTTCATTTTTAACTCTTAGTTGTTAACTTTATAAATAAATGCTCACCTTGTTATACCTCATGATTATGAGGTATATCATCTGCCTGGGGGGACAAATCGTCCCTATCTGTGGTAATGATGCATTGGTTCTTGTAGTGAGTTAGTGTAGAAACTAACCCTCACACACACACAACTATAATAAGGAGTGTTTTATAAAAGGTCCATTCCAATTTTGTGTTAACAGTATTGATTATACTTATAATAGAAACATTTTCTTTATTTGAATACTATTAAAAGATTTGTAGTGCTAAAATAACAAAACAATACAAAAAAATAAAAAAAATTGATCAATGTGTATAGAATAAGCGATACCAGATTCTACTGTATAGGTTATGTAACAAAAAATTGTATCCACAGTCCCTTCAAACCACAATTAGTTGTCTATACTTAATAATCAAAAGGTCATTATATAACCTTATTAGAAGATTTAGTTCTAAATGATTTGGAAGCCATGTGTAAGGCAGTGACGTGCAGTCACAGGAGGCAGGTGAGGCAGTGCCTCCCCTGGCCAATGTATGTAATAACAGCCTTTTGATAAAAAATAAAAAATTAGATCTTTTTTTTTTTTCATATTTTTTTTTTAATAAAAAAAGGTGACCCCCCTACCCCCCACCCCTCCACCAAATTCATGTGCTTGTGTAAAACTTATATAAAAAAACGTAATACAATATAATACATAATTCAATACATTCATATTGCGCAAGACAAGGCCAGCCAGCTGTCCTTGCATTGCGCAATATGAATGTATTGACTCACTGTGGAAGTGTATGGGCCGCTGAGAGACTGCCACCAAGAGGAGAAAAGGTGCTAATGCAGTGCTCTCCAATGCGCCCCATACGCTCCCACTGGAGGCTTGACTGTGAAAGCTTCCGGACTCAGCCCTGGCCGCCTCTCAGAGACTCAGCCAATCAGAATTCAGCAAGTCGTCTGAGTCTCTCTGGGGCTGGCTGGTTACCATGGCAACGCTCTGACTGTCACTGAAACATTTGTCGGCTGCTGAGCGGGAAAAAAGGAGGCTCAGGCTGCGAGGCAGGAGATGTCAGAAGAGAATGCAGCCACTGCCAGTAACGCAGAGACGGGCTGACCTGGGCTGGGACACTGGCACTTTTTCTTCATGACACCGGTGAGCTAACGATTTATTAACCCCTTACCTGCTGAAGGTGTGGCACACAAGGGGTTAATTAATGCGTGATGTCATGTGACCATCAGTCAGAATCTGTGGAGCTTTTAACACTATGCAGCGTGTGGATGCCTTGCTATAGCGCTGCCTGTTCTCTGTCACATGCACCGAGTCCCGGTATATAAGTTCTATATAGAAATTAATTTGTCTTTAAAAAAAATGAAAAGCACCAGAAGTGCGTGTGACAGAGCAGGCAGCGCTATAGCAGGGCATCCACACGCTGCATAGTGTTAAAAACTCCACTACAGCATCTATTAATATATTTAAATTTGTGTTTGTGTCAGAGAACATAAAAGAAGTTGATTAATTTATATAACCTAGCTGGGGACACGTATGTGGCTGTGTTTACAAAGGTTAATTGTTCCTGCATCTGTGCGAATGTAAAAGTGCAGCTGAGTCTACTATAGGAATTCAATATGGAAACTTCATGTGTTTGTTTAACTTGGAGCACAAAAGTGGAAAAATGTCTCTAATATACTAATCATAGTTGTTATAAATGGCTGCTGAGCACATTTAACCAAATCTGTGTCTATCTTGAGCTTATGTACTACAGTAGCTTCAGTTAGGTGCCCTTGTTTTATTCAGGGGCAGACTCACAAGTCGGGCAAATTGGCCCTGGCCCGAGGGCCCTGCTTCTTAAAGGGGCCCCATGCATCATACTGATGCTGCAGTTTTTCCCCCCATTATTTATTTTTTATTAATATATATTTTTTTTGCCTTGATTTTTTTTTATTTTTTTTTGCGAAGGGCCATGGGGGGGTGGGGTGGGGCGGCTCCGGTGCGGTGGTGGAGGAGATGTGACAGTCTGTAAATGAAGGAAAGGAGCCGCTGCCTTTAACATGACAAGTAGGAAGGAACAAAAGACTGGAGCGCGGAGCCGGTGTAAGAAAGTAAGCAGCAGCCTGCCCCTGCAATATGTGGACCAGCCGGTGTGCATAAATAAATCCGGAATCTGGTCCACATATTACTGATCACCTGCCCAGCTGCCCTGGATCTGTCTGCTCAGCTCCGCCTCCACATGCCGTGCGCACATTAGAGGCTTAGGTTAGGCAGCAGCTGCAGCAGACAGACAGTGGCCACACGTGAAGGAAGGAGCCGAGCTGCTAAGGAGGACCAAGCTGCTAAGGAAGTCTGAGCCAGCCAGGCGGACCGAGGCGACGCTGACTAAGGACTTAAGGAGGTATGTCTGATAGTGAAAGAGCCACTTCTGCCAGAGGGGGGCCAGGGCCAGTCCAGCTCATGGCAAGAGAAAAGTGGAGGTAAAAAATGTGAACCCAGACTTCTGGCATGGCGTGAATACCAGTCTTGTAAAAAAAATAAAAATACTCCTTGGCATTTTGTACTGGAGGGAGGAGGGGGGTCTGTGGGGGCCCTCTCACGTCATGTGCCCCCAATGACCAGAACAGCACAATGTTTCTGATCACATTATCATTTAAAACATTAGTTCTGCACTTTAGAGAGACTTTCTGGCAGTGCAGTCTGCAGATGATTGTGACAATTTTTTGTCACAATCATCTGCAATGCCAGTGTTTTCAGTATTCACTTTAAGTCACTTTTTTCAGCTTTTTTAATTTATCTTCTGACCCTTGAAAACATTTAGTTTTAGTATGACATGAGCCTTTATGACAGGCAGCTAATCATCAGAGCCAGCTTTGATGAAAACCTTAAAAATCAAGATAGCACACCTAGTTGTGGTTTAGTGGAGAGGTAGGCTCTTGATAGATTGTTATTTACAATATATGATTTTTCCCCCTTCCCTTTTTTTCTGTGCACCTACAATTCAATTACTCCCCATTGCAATTGGGATAGATATTTTATGTGGATTTCTGATGCATTGTAATTAAAATCCCTCTTGTTATATATATACATATATATTTATGTCTACAGTGGCAATATACACCTTTAAAACCATGGCATGTTTATCTGGTGATGTTTTTGAATGATTCCTAATGTTATGTGTGTGAAAATCTTAATAAAAATGTATTTAAACAAAATAAAAAAATTAAGGTATTGGGCACAGAGGAATATATCAGCCACATCAACAGACAATAAGGTATAGATGAATGACTGGTATAACTAGAGGCAATAGCTGGACGTATCTGCTGTGCCAGTCAGTTTATTTTGGGATGAGGTTATTCAATCCATAAAAATCCCCCAACAAAGTATTGTTTGACAGCTCTGTGAATGACAAATAACTAATGTGGATTTTTTTTTCTTGTTGGGGGGACTCTATGTTCTTTCACAAAGGATACAAAGGATACTATGTGCCTAGGTCAGCATCCAACATTTGAGAAAAGGAAGTGAGGAATTTATACTGTAGCATCCAGTTTGAGGATGAGGTGCCTGAGAACTTTCCTCTTATGGAATCCACAGCTGTTTGAAACAGCAAATGCCAAGGCTGAAATTGTATACAAAGTACTTCTGTGGATTCCATAAGAGGAAGGTTCTCAGGCACCTCATCCTCAAACTGGATGCTACAGTATAAGTTCCTCACTTCCTTTTCTCAAACTTTGGATGCTGACCTAGGCACACAGTATCCTTTGTGAAAAAACATAGAGTCCCCCAAGAAGAAAAAAATCCACATTAGTTATTTGTCATTCCCAGGGCTGTCAATCAATACTTTGTTGGGGGATTTTTATGGATTGAATAACCTAATCCAAAAATAAACTGGCTGCCTGGTACAGCAGATACGTCCAGCTATTGCCTCTAGTTATACCAGTCATTCATCTATACCTTATTCTCTGTTGATGTTGCTGATATATTCCTCTGTGCCCAATATCTTGATTATTTTTATTTTATTTTTTTAATAAATTTTTATTAAGATTCTTACACACATAAGAAGGAATCATTTAAAAACATCACCATATAAACATAGTTTTGAAGGTGTATATTGCCAGTGTAGACATAAATATAATGTATATAACAAGAGGGTTTTGAATTACAATGCATCAGAAATCCACATAAAATATCTATCCCACTTGCAATGAGGAGGAATTGAATTTTAAGCAAAACTTGCAAGTTGCTATGCTATGGTATTTTTGTTGAAAATCAGATCTAAATATAATCATTAGCTACTGAGCATATTTAGATATTTTTTCCAACAAAGGATATCTGATTTTCTTCATTCGTTTGATATCTTTGTTGAAAAGCATATCAAAATACGCTCAGTAGCTACTAATCATATTTAGATATGCTTTTCAACAAAGGATATCAAAAGAATGAAGAAAATCAGATATCCTTTGTTGAAAATCATATCTAAATATGCTCAGTAGCTAATGAGCATATTTAGATCTGAGTTTCTTCATTCTTTTGATATCCTTTGTTGAAAATCATATCTAAATATGCTCATAGCTACTAAGCATATTTATATATGCTTTTCAACAAAGGATATCAAAAGAATGAAGAAAATCTGATATCCTTTGTTGAAAATCATATCTAAATATGCTCAGTAGATACTGATTGGTGGCTCCATATAGATACCTCATGCGATTGGCTCGCCCATGTGCATTGCTATTTCTTCAACAAAGGATATCTAAAGAATGAAGGCATATCCGATTGCTAGCCACTGCCTCACCAGCCTCTGAAGTCACCGCACATCACTGGTGTAAGGAATTCCAACCAAAACAGAAAAATGTGACTAATAAACAAGAAACCATTTTATAAGACTTAAGCAATGGTCATAGCGTCATCTTTATAGAAGCAGATAAGGGAAATAGGGAAGATTATTTAGGGGAAGCTCTAAGAATTCTCTCTGATAGACAAACATAGGAAACGTTAATTAAATACCCCACTCCACACTTTCTTTCAGAGTACTATGATTTAATTAATATGGTACATAAAAACTCCATCTTAACTGATGATGAATATAAATGTTGTCATTAGATCACTCAAAGACAGCTACTTTTTATGACTTACCAAAAATATATAAAAATCCTTCGGGTAGACCTATCATTTCTGGCATCAAAAGCTTAACAAGTAAATTACCTGAAAACATTCATTATTTTCTCGAACCTACTATTCCATGACTTAACTCATACATAAGAGACACACTACTCCGCCTCTCTCTAATGAAAGAAATCAAGTGGGAGGAAGAGTATGCGTTTGCCACACTAGATGTCACATATATTTACACATCCATACCTCTCAAACAAGATATTAGAGCAGTAGAAAAGTCATTAGAAACCACAACAGAAATTAACAAAAAAACAGATTCCCTTTATTGGTAAAGCAATGGATTTTATTTTGACAAAAAAATATTTTGAATTTGGAAAACCTATGGGACAAAATTTACTCCAAGCTTTGCAAATTTATACATTGGCCAATTTGAAAACCAAAAAAATATGGAAAAACTCATATAAATATTATAAGTTAGAAAAGGTTCCTTGACAATATTATCATTATTTGGAAATGGGAAGAGTCACTCTTTAATGAATTTGTCACTGAACTAAAATGGAATCTGAAATTTATAAAAGAATGGAACAGATCAGAAACTAATTTTTGTTATTCTTTGTTCAAAGCGGAACCTAGGTAGGCTCATAACTGATTTCTTAGCCATTGAAGGCCACCTCTTATTTCAGTACATTTCACAGTTAGACAGTGCTGGTCCATATAGATTAAATTCCGGTCACTCACGTGGAGTTATTTAGGTGTCAGCACTGATTTTTATAAAATGCAAGTATGTCAAAAGCACTGAGATAAGGGGGCAGTCTGCAGAGGCTTTAGATACAAGGTAATCACAGAGGTAAAAATAATTTTAATATAACTGTGTTGGTTATGCAAAACTGGGGAATAGGTAATAAAGGGATTATCTATATTTTTAAACAATAACAATTTTCAAGTAGACTGTCCATTTAAGCACAGGCTTTCAATTTCCAGTTGATTCCATTATTGCCAAAGATTTCTAAATTGACCAGTTTAATGGGGTTAAAAGTCTTTTTTTTTTTTTTAATGTTTTATGAACGTGGATAAAGCTTGAGAATAGGTTAAAATGGAATGTACTTAAATTGGCAAACTAGTACTTTTGTAAGCAGTTAATAAGTTGGTAAAATACATTTTATTGTTACAATTCTGCTGTTGTGACAAATATAGTTTCTGCTCTGATGTTTTCATGTTATTGATAAAAGGCTCTGAAGTTTCTGTAATGCTGAATTTTATGTGTATTGATTGATTTAGTGCACTGGTGCATGTTTTATTGAACCAGAGTTTTTTTTTCTGTGCACTGCAATTCATGGAACTGTGTAATTTGATGTAAGGATTTTTTTGATGCAATGACATATATTATGTAAATTGATAAACTTATTGTACTGATAAATGTATTTTATAAGGAAATGCTTAGTATAAGTTATTAACATTCTAAATTTGAAGGCATCCTTAAAGGACCAGTAAATACAGTAGATTTGCATAATCAACACATGCATGATAAAAAGACAATGCAATAGCACTTAGGGGCCGAATTATCAAGCTCCGAATGGAGCTTGATGCCCCTGTTTCCATGCAAGCCTTCAGGCATGTCCGAAACAGCAGTTATGAAGCAGCGGTCTAAAGACTGCTGCTCCATTACTTGTCCGCCTGCTCTGAGGCGGATCCTATACGATCGGACTGATTAACACCCCCTGCTAGCAGCCAATTGGCCGCAAATCTGCAGGGGGCAGCATTGCACAAGCAGTTCTGGTGAACTGCTTGTTCAATGATAAATGCCAACAGCGTATGATGTCGGCATTCATCGATGTATGTCAGACAAGATCCGCTGAGCGGATCATGTCAAACAGACCGATGATAAATCGGCCCCTTAGGGGTATATTTATCAATGTGCGAGCGGACATGATACAAAGTAGCATATCATGTCCGCTGCACATCGATAAATGCTGACAGCATATGCTGTTGGCATTTATCATTGCACCATTCTTGTGAACTGCTGGTTCAATGCTGCCCCCTGCAGATTCGGTGTCAATCAACCCAATCGTATTCAATCGGGTTGATTTCTGTCCACCGCCTCAGAGCAGGCGGACAAGTTAGTCTAAACTTCATATGAGTTGTAGAATTTTTTTTTTCTGACAAATTTCCAAGTTATGTCTATTTCCACTTTCACTGCACATGCTCTGTAGGAGCTGGTAACTCAGAAAGTGTAAACATAAAAATACTTAATAGAACTAAATTGGAAAGTTGTTTAAAATTGCATGTTCTACCTGAATCATGAATGTTTGTTTAATTTTGACTTGAGTGTCCCTTTATAGGGACATAAAAAAATGTAATGTGTTAGAGCTGTTTTATGGCACTATTGCTAGTATATAACTTAAAAGGCCATAATAGTTAAAAATAAAAAAAAAATACATTCTCTAATTTGTTAAGGGTTAAACACACAGTAGAAGAACCACTTGGGACATGCAGAGCACTGCTGTGGAAACTAGTGTTAAACCATTCATTTGGGACTAGCGATGCTGATTGGATCACATGGAACTAGCACTGCTGATTGGATCAGCGTCCCTTTCCGCTCTGGACCAACAGTGTTCTGTGGGTCCAGAGTGGAAATTCTATTGCATGGTTAACCCTTTTGCAGGGGTTGAACACAAAGAAGTGCATGGACAATAGTCATAAAATCACATGCTCTAACACACCACTCACAATCCTTTAGAAAAGTGTATCTTTTTCTCTGTAAAATTAAACAATAAAGTCTCAGCGAATTTTTTGCAACAAAGTAATTTATAAAGGATTGTGATATACCCTATAGTTATATGCAAGTAATAGTAAAATGCAATAGAACATATTCTTTTTGCACTTTCATGCCCCTTTAATGGGTTTGAAGGGGCATAGTAATACAATAATAAAATATTATGAACCTATTTTGTCCCTGCATTTAATAGAACTGAATCATTAAGTAACTTTTAGCAGTTTCTATACGTTATTATAAAAGCTAAGAAGCTGTTTTCAGATATGCGCCACAATTCACTGGTTCTTATGTTATTCCATGTGAACTATTCACTTAAGGGGTCTCATCTTTTCATTCTATAGATTATTAGTTACACACAATAACATAGTAGCTGGTGAAGCTGGAGAGCTGGGGGTGAGAATGTTGCCTTATTTCACCTTCCTTACAGCTTTTCTGGTTCCTGCAAATTACTTTATCTGGTGTTAACAATATTACAAGATACGTTCGGGAATGTTGACAGTCCATGTACTAATATATTGTGAATGCTAAAATATAACCTGTCTTTCTTCCTTTTGATAAGAATTATAAAATGAATTTATTTTCATCTCAGCCACTTGATTTTTCATGCGTATACAATGCAAATCTACTTGCTCTGGTTACATTTAATGTTCCCATCTGAAAGTGACTTTGAACAGTATTTTATAGTGTATCCTAATTTGCATATTCAGTGACATGAAAGAAAGTGGCACCACATACATTTTTTTTAATTTATTTTATGAACTGGTTACATCCTTGTTTTATAATTAAGTTCATAGAGGGTACAGAGCTGGTGAGGAAGATATTGGGGTGTGAATCTTCAAAGTTTACCAAAGAGACCCATTTAATATTATCTTAAAGGGATATAAAACCCAAAATTTTTCTTTCATAATTCAAATAGAGCAGGAAATATTAAGCAACTTTCTAATTTACTCCTTTTAACATTTTTTTCTCCCTTCTCTTTGGTATGCTTTGTTGAATGAACAGCAATGCACTTCTGGTTGCTGACTGAACACATGCGTGAGCCAATGACAATCAGTATATATATATGCATCCACCAATCAGCAACTAGAACCTAGGTTCTTTGCAGCTCATGATCTTTCATAGATAAACCTTTCAGCAAAGGATAACAAGAGAAGAAAGCAAATTAAATAATAGAGAATACAATTTTAAACAACTTTCCAATTTACTTCTATCAGAATCATGAAAGAAAAATGTTGGGTTTCAAGTCCCTTTAAATTAAAAGAAATGGACACAAATAAATAATTCTCTTATATTGTAAAACAACAGTCTAGTCAAAATTAAACTTTCATGATTCAGATAGGAAATGCAATTTTATACAACTTTCCAATTCACTTTTATCATTAAATTTGCTTTGTTCTCTTGGTATTCTTTGTTGAAAGCTAAACAAGTTTTTCACAGCTAGAGGATGTTAGTTCATGTGTACCATACAGATAACATTGTGACCATTCCCGTGGAGTTACAAATGAGAGTGCACTGATTTGCTAAATGCATGTCTGTCAAAAGAAGTGAAATAAGGGGGCAGTCTGCAAAGGCTTAGATACAAGATAATCAGAGGTAAAAATTATATTATAAGTGTGTTGGTTATGCAAAACAGGGGAATCTGTAATAAAGGGATTAGCTATGTTTTTAAACAATAACAAGTCTGGAGTAGACTGTCCCTTTAATTCTGATTCTTGTGGGCTTGTCAGTTACTTTTAACAGTGAGAGCATAAACTCTAGACTTAACTACTATATTCCATACAGTATTGCTCAGTCTAGTGACACATGTTTAACTGTAACTAACGTGTCTCACCTATAGGAAACCTAGGTTTCAACACAGACACTAAGAGCCCAGCAATCTAAACTTTGTCAGATCAGATGTGTTTTTTCATGCTGACCCTCAAAAGGGGCTGCCCTAGTGGAATTATCTTTAAAATGGGCCAGTTCCTGCAGATAGCAAAATGTCTCCTGCATCAAAGAGAAATCACATTGCATTGCTTTCTGCGTATAGCATTTTATAATTGCCTCGATTTGTACCCATGTGTTTTTCTATTAGGGTATTAAGCAGTTTGCCACCTTTTAGTTTGCAAGAAAAAACTGTGAGATGTGCAGGGCGGATAGGTTTAGATAATTACACTGGAATTTGATATACAAATGTCATACACGCCAATGGAACGCCCATTCATGCACATGTTCAACCCATTTTACAATAAAACAACATAGACTTTTAGATCATCAGGCCCTACAACTTTAAACTGATTTTTCAATATTTAATCAGCTGGTGAAACTGTAAAAAAATATTCTCCTGCTAATACTTGCTTTGAATGCATAATTCTATCTGCCAATTTTTGTACTGTATAAAGGCCCTTTAACCAATAGGGATCAATGTAATGGGGGAATTCTATTGGTTAATGTAACACAAGTATCCTATGATAGGCCAGAAAGTAGGGGCCCTGTAACTGAGAAGACACATTTACACTAGATCTGGTTGTACTTCTACAACAGGATTTGGGTTTGTGGAGATGTGGGGGTACTTTATTTGCTTAAGCATATCAATTGTTCATGATATTATAAAATACACCTAATAAACAGTATGTTTTGAAGTTGTATGCTATGCACCAATTTAGCCCCTCCCCCAGTTTCTATTTCAATGTTTGCCCATTATATGAACATGGAACACAATTTTTTTTCTTTCATGATTGACAGAGCATATGATTTTAAACAACTTCCCTAGTTACTTCTATTATCTAATTTGCTTCAATCTCTTGAAAATTTTAGTTAAAGAGCTCACATAGGTAGGCTCAGGAGCAGCAATGCATTACTAAGAGCTAGCTGCACACAAATGCCTCTTGTCATTGGTTCACCAGATGTATTCAGCTAGCTCCCAGTAGTGCATTGTTGCTCCTTCAACAAAAGATACCAACAGAATTAGGCAAATTTGATAAAAGAATTAGAATGCAGTTTAAATTTGCATGCGCTATCACAATCATAAAAGAAAACGTTTAGGTTTCATGTCCCTTTGAGGGTTAATGCCATATCCATATGACTCCACGGCATCTGGTTCTCCTCTGTATGAAATACAGGGAACACCCATAAATGGTTTTAAGTGAGCTACAAGTATGTTAATGTAAAATGCTACTTTATTGCATCCTGCTAGGGAACTTACAGGGTAGATAAATCTCAGTGTCAGTTCACATCAAAACAAGCTTCACTGAATCTTGGTTACTATGTCATAAAGTTCTGAAGTAAACTTTTGAAGATTATTACACGCAAAGAAATGACAGCGCTATGGGAGCCAATTAAATGAATTTAAATACTTGTGTACATGGATTAAAATAATGGTATCCTTTAATTTCCATGAATTGTTTCTCATTGTTTAATATTGTTATTTCTTTGTGCTATAATTACATTTAGCAGATGCTACATTTAAATGGTTGTTTTATTTTAGCAATTTGTTATTTATTTTTTTCAAACTCTGGGCTAGATTATAAATGGCACGCTATTTTTTTTCTTTTCCCGCCCAATCCCCACACAAAAAGTAAACTATTAACGTAGGCAGGTTAGCATGCATTTTACAAATTAAGAGTAAAACCGGAGCGCACTAACCTCAGGACATAGAATATCGGGACTGCGTTAACTTCTTCTTCCCATAGACTTCAAAGGAGTGTGCAGAACAAAAAAAAAGTTATGAATATTTAACATTCCAAAGTTCTTCGCATAGAAGAAAATGTTCTTTTTATAATATATATACTGTGTATATATATATATATATATATATATATATATATATATATATATATATATATATATATATATATAAAATGAAAAATAAGTAGAACATTTTCTTCTAAGTGAAGAACATTGGCATTTTAAATATTTACAGTGCAGAGACATCAAAACACATTAAATATTAAAATTGATTTAAAATAATTTTTCCACTTTTAAGGTATTTGAGTGGAAATTGCTCCAAAGTGTATATATGTATATACATGTGTGTGTATATATATGTATGTAACTATGTATTTACACATATACATATATAAATACACATGTACTGGAGAAAAAGAGAGAGAGAAAGAAAAAGAGAGAGAAAGAGAGAGAAAGAGAGAATATCTCATTGTGTAGTTCATTAACAAATCTAGACAGGCCAGAAGGCTTGTTTTTCCCACAGAAAACCTCTAGAATACATTGTTTCTAATGCAGCAAAGGAATCTGGGTAAGACATGCAAATTAGGTTCACAATGACGCACATTTTTACTTCATGTCTGCTTTTCAGCAGATTTCCTTAACGCCAAAGCATCGCTGTTCACACAGCTTATAAGCTTAGCTAGGGTTAGTGCAGTGATTCATAACCATCCCAGGACAGACTGTTTCGTAGTTATTGCTACTCATCAGCTAGAAGAAGGTTTGAATCACTGCTTGGTGAAGTTGATTTCGGGCAAAATACAACAACATTTAATAGGGGAGGTAAAAGATGAGTTTAAAATATATATATATATATATATATATATATATATATATATACACACACATACATACATACATACATACATTCATATGCAAAAGTTTGCCATGATTTTCATTTATAAATAATTGGATGTTTGGATCAGCAATTTCATTTTGATCTATCAAATAACTGAAGGACACAATAATATTTCAGTAGTGAAATGAGGTTTATAGGATTAACAGAAAATGTGCAATATGCATCAAAATGAAATTAGACAGGTGCATACATTTGGGCATCCTTGTCATTTTGTTGATTTGAATACCTGTAACTACCTAGCACGGATTAATTGGACCACACAATTGGTTTGGTGAGCCCATTAAGCCTTGAACTTCATAGACAGGTGCATCCAATCATGAGAAAAGGTATTTAAGGTGGCCAATTGCAAGTTGTTGTTGTTGTTCTCTTTGACTCTCCTCTGAAGAGTGGCAACATGGGGGCCTCAAAACAACTCTCAAATTACCTGAAAACAAAGATTGTTCAACATTATGGTTTAGGGGAAGGAAACAAAAAGCTATCACAGAGATTTAAGCTGTCAGTGTCCACTGTGAGGAACATAGTGAGGAAATGGAAGACCACAGGCACAGTTCTTGTTAAGGCCAGAAATAAAATATTGGAGAGGCAAAGGATGCTGAGAACGGTCAAAAACAGCCCACAGACCCCCTCCAAAGACCTACAACATCATCTTGCTGCAGATGGTGTCACTGTGCATCTTTCAACAATTCAGCGTATGGGAGAGTGATGCGGAAGAAGCCTTTTCTGCACACACGCCACAAACAGAGTTGCTTAAGGTATGCAAATGCACATTTGGACAAGCCAGCTTTATTTTGGAAGAAGGTGCTGTGGACTGATGAAACAAAGATTGAATTATTTGGTCATAACAAGGGGCGTTATGCATGGCGGCAGAAGAACACAGC